>NW_022990047.1:1012477-1030133 GCF_902827175.1 Gymnodraco acuticeps | reverse complement strand
ACACAAACGAAGGAGTCTGGCCTCTCAATTTGCTCCAGCTATTTTGGCAACTTTAAAGCACTTGAGGTTGAGAGGATCTGCACTGTAAATATTGCGTTCTTGTATACCTTTGTTGTTGTTGTTGTTGTTATTATTATTACTACTATTAGGATTAGGATGTTTTGTTTATTTAATCCCATATGGATTAGTCACAGTAAACCATACCACATATTAGACTCAAACTAAAGAAAGCAAAAAGCACAAATGACACTCTGCTATCAGTTTAAGTTTAAACTCAGGGACTGCCAAACGTGAGCGAGAAGGTTTGATGCTGACAAGTGTAGAAATCCCTTTTCCTGTATGAAATATTACGTTTTAATAGCCTATAACACTCATGGTTCTATCCTCCCTTGCCCTCTCAAACATTGACTTGCAGATTAAGTAGTACTCAAATCTTTTGTGGTCAGCATATAGTAGTAATATTATCATGTGTGTTGTGGTGAGATAGTGTTAGTAACTTAACTGTAGAAAGCCAAGACGTATTTAATTGAAATACTTGTTTATCAATTATGTATTAATTTGTGAGGTGACTTATAGCTGACATCTCGTATACTGAGGACGATGAAGATTGTGCCATAGACATAAGTGATGGTGATGATGATGAGGAACTTGAAGGTAAAATTATATTTTTTCTTTTTAAATCAGAAATAAGGATGACAATGTGTTAACCGGTAAATCATTGACACAATTATTTGCTCTTCTGTAACAGCAAATTAAGGGACTTCATTGAGAATCTTCAGGTTTATTTAAAATTCACAGCTTTAATCCACGATGTGAACAAAGATAAAAACATTCATGTAAGATTGCGATAATATCACATTTTCTTCCTTCATTAGTCTAGCACTGATAGAAGCACACACTGTTTAGTAAACCACACTAGATTAGCCTTAAATGTCTGCTTAGTTTTAATAATTAAATCAAATACTAAGGTTCCCATGAGAAAAAAATGTATCCACCAATTTCTGCTCCACTGAAAAACAGCTTGGAAAAGCTCCCAGTCTTTTCTCAGTGATTGTCAGTCCATTGGTCAGCTGTCTGAGATCAATGTCTCTAGACAGCCTTCGTCTAGACAAACAGCCCCGCTGTCCGCCATTTAGGGTCATCCACATCCAGCTCTCCAAGCACACTCTCTTAGTCTCAGTTAATGACATCGGTTTGTCCTTCCTCACTCAATGGCTGCCACTGCACCACAGAACCAGCGTGCACTTGATATGATGGTGTGTTTGAGGGTATGTATTTGTGTGTGTGTTGGTGCGTGCTACAGGTGGGAAGATTGGTCGACTAATTGATTAGTCAATCCACAAATGAATAATTAACTATTATGATCATCTATAATCAATATTTTGTATGCAAAGATGGCAATTAAAAGAAAGAAAATACCCATATATCAAAAACTGAAAACGTAAAAATTACGTTTTCAGTTTTTGATATATGGGTATTTTATTTCAGATATTTAAAAGCATCAACTTGAACTTGAAGGCCAAAAATAATTTGATTAATCTAGAAAATAATGTTCAGATGAATCAACAATAAACATTTTGTTTTTTGGTGAGCTCAATAGTGTGTCCCTGATTGCGTTACAAAGAAATGTGGATGTTTCCCGGATGATCGGATGTTGTGGTCTGTCTGTGTGTACATGTGTGTATCCTGTTGCAGCTGTGTGTGTATTTGATGATCCCTTTGGTACACTCCATTAACAGCTCGCCCATCCCTCCACCCCTCTTGCATCCTGTCTCTATACTCATTCCCCTGTTCACCCCTGTGTTTGTTTCCACTCTTCCCCTTCATTGATATAATCTGATCTCATCATCTGGATGGACATCTCTTGAAAGGCCACTTACTGTCACCATGGTAACGCACAGGGACACATGCCACCGTTACCTGGTCAAGCTTTTTGGACACTTGTGATCACTCTTCCAGATACAAACACATCCGCAGCCATACAGTATACACACTTGCTCTTAAACACACACCGAACTGCAGGTTCAATTGTGACATACAGGAAAACTAAAAGATATTCAAAGGAACCGATGTGTGTATCAACATGCTGGTAACCCCGCTGGGAGCATTAACTGCACTTTCAGTACATTCTTCTCCTCAACAAGGTGACACATTTAAGAGCATGCTTCCGTAACAATGTATTACATCTCACACACACAAACGTGCACACACACACACCACATACACCTTCTCCAAACGCCATTATAAATCTTGCAGACAGCCATGAAAATGAAACCGGCGCAAGTAACGTTGAGATTAGACATTCACAAACATGATTAATGAGGTTGGACCGCACCAAGTGTGTGTAGAATATTAACACTGCTATGGGCAGTGGAGGATACCTGAACTAGCTATACCGACACGAACACACACATATATATATAAAGCAGGTATTATTGGATTATTCCAGTTCCAACTTCACACAGGCCCAGAAAGCAGCTGTTAATGCTGTAATGATCTCTGGGAACACACACAGTTCCTCATCCATTTACTTATGCTGGCATGCTGATCACATGCTTGTATAACTGCAAAAGCTTTCTGCTGAAATAATTGCAGGTATGCTTCTCTTTGTACCTGGGTCTCTTCAGTCGCACCTACCCATATATGTACACTGATGTAAATGCTTGTTTTGAACAAGGCAAAAAGCCGGTACATTTTACAAATGGACACTGCATTTTTTACCACAAAGCTTGCTATTCTTAAGACTAAAATGCATATGCATTTGTCCGTTACCAAGCAACAGGTGCGAAGTGTGTAACAGGACTGACATGTAATTTTAAGTCAGAAAATAATGATCAAATGATGCCTTTAGTGAGTAAAATCAGGTTGGATGAGAACCATTGTGCTAAGTGATGAATTCAGACTATATATTATTGTTACCTTCCCACAGTGAGCTTGGAATTAATTAATTAATTAGACTTCCTCTCCGTCTGGTAATAACATGAAGTGTATGCTTCCACACTGTGTGTGTGTGGTATTTCTGTTTTGTGCAAGAACAAGCATCTAGTCATTGTTATTCGGTTCATGAAGTGTGTATGTGGTGTGCATATTTGTGAAAATGTGTTAGTGTTTGTCTGCATGTGCCTCTGTGTTTTCGAGCAGGACAGTGTAAGTAATTGCCTCCCACAAGTTAGATAAACAGCATTCTTCAAGTATTCAGAATCCAGCTTTCCTAATATCTGAGGCACATATGGAAGAAATGTTTCTCTGTGTTTCTTTGCCCTTGTTCTGCCCGTCTGTCTCTTTCTATCTCTTATACCGATGCGCACAAACATGTACATTTACATTTTCATACATTTCAAGTGAATTTACACATGTGAGACCTAACTTACATTAGTTACACCATGTTTCAGCTCATATCAGGGATTTTGATACATTTAAAGTTGCAGTATGGCAACCCTTTAAATGTTAATGACTGTCTGGAGTCAGATGGTAAATACCATATAGCATTAAAGCGAAGATCTTTATAGTATTTGATTCTTAGCTACTAAATGTGTTGGGGTGGTTTTGAGTCGTATGAATTTCAAAGGAAATAAAGCCCTACTGATCTGTCAACATGTGTGATTTGTGCATGTGGAAACTAGATTGCCACCGGGCAGGAGGCTGGAGCCCCTGTGGCTTTGGCTGTGGGTCTTTATATGATTCTAATGATGGCACTTAAAAACTTACATTTATAAATGGATTGCACAGTTAATGATTAACAAGTATGAAACAAATCGAATAAGTTAATGATGAACAAGTGAAGATCAATCAATCAATCAATGTTTATTTATATAGCCCAATATCACAAATGTTACATTTGTCTCAGTGGACTTTACAGTTTGTACAAAATATCAGTATGACAATACGACACCCTCTGTCCTTAGACCCTCACATCGTACAAGGAAAAACTTCTGGAGAAAACCCACAGTTTAAAGGGAAAAATGGGAGAAACCTCAGGGAGAGCAACAGAGGAGGGATCCCTCTCCCAGGACGGACAGACGTGCAATAGATGCCGTGTGTAAATTGAAAAGATAATACATTTGCAACATAGGTAGTCCACATTTCCAATGTCCAGATTTGTTTTGGCCAAAGATTTGTTTTGGCCAAGGTTTGTTTACATGAGTTTTTCAATGGTCACATCCTTTTATAGGTATACTGTCAGATAAATAAATGTCTAGGGGGCAGAAAGTAATTTCTAACTTAACTATTTTTGCTTTGAGAAAGTGTCACAATTCCTGTGACCACCAGGATTTGTATATTCAAACAATAACTGCATAAGCTAAAGAGAGAGTGCAAACACATGCATTGTTAAATACAAAAATGGTTTTGCCTTAGGTTAAAAGTGCTGAACCTTCCTTAAGGCTTAAACAATAGCATCCGTGGTACACACCGTATGACATTTTTGAGCTGTTTCTTATCAAAATCGTTATGTTTTCACCAATTACACATGCTTACTATCCATAACGCAACACTGCTTTCTCTCCTTAAATATGATCCATAGATATGAAAGGTAAAGCTACAGGAAAGATGAATAAACATGTATAGACAAACATATTGTCTTTACATAGTATGTCCTCATGCCCCTCACTAACCCCCACATAATGCGGTGTGTAGTGTGTGTGTGTGTGTGTGTGTGTGTGTGTGTGTGTGTGTGTGTGTGTGTGTGTGTGTGTGTGTGTGTGTGTGTGTGTGTGTGTGTGTGTGTGTGTGTGTGTGTGTGTGTGTGTGTGTGTGTGTGTGTGTGTGTGTGTGTGTGTGTGTGTGTGTGTGTGTGTGTGTGTGTGTGTGTGTGTGTGTGTGTGTGTGTGTCCTATATTCCCCAGGAGAAATTAATATTATCACAGTATGGACCTGAGGCTAGTCAATTTGAAAGCAGATTTCACTCATCGGTCATTCACTATGTTTCAAAATGTGTGTGTGTGTGTGTGTGTATTTTATTGCTACTGGACACAGTCACAAGCCCAAGGCAAGGACGTTGATGTCACAGCTAACCTTCTAGCTGTCCAATCAGAGTAGCAGTGGGGTGCAAAGTCCCGCCCACGCACCTACCTGCTCCCTGCTGAACACACCATCTGTCCTACGATAACACTCTCATCCTCTCTGGGTTTTTTTCATCATTTTGTTTTTCATGCCTCTACGGTGATCCCTCACAGTATCTTTGAGTCATTGAAATGTAAACCCATACTTAACTAACATACCAAACATTTACTGAGTTGAGGCCACACACAACATGCTAATCATAATCACCAGTTGCAGAGTTAATCAGTTTATGAATAAACATGAACAGGAAAGCAGCTGTATAAACAGAAGCCATTAACTGACGCAGATACAGCATCACTGATGATGCTTTTGCTTTACAATTAAGGTCAGCGCTGACTGACTGAGTGACTCCAGATGGATGTTAACAACAGGACTTTTCTGTCCTGCACAGTGACAACCTACTTCGCAGTCGTTGCTCTGAAATTGCATGTGTAAAGGTCAGGTCCTTACCCTCCCCAACACTTCCATGCAGACACATGCAGTTTCACCAACAACAGGCATTTCTGTCATATAATAATATGCAGCGGAGGGTGGCACATGGGCGGTTGTCAGCTCATTACAGCATGTTCATTTATCACAGCATAAACCCTATAATGTATGTGTCACCCTGACAATCAATCAAAAGATTAGGTGTTTGATTAATGAGTCAACAACAAACAATCTATCACTGATCTATTAACAATCAAGAGGCAATCAATAGTTGGTTTACAGCTAATCGATCAATGGCTTCTGATGGAGAACTCAACCATGTTCTGTTTGTGCTGGTTAGTGTATCAAGCAACTGGATATGACTTTGTAACGTTCACCTGTTTATGTTGATTATCTTGTATGTTTTAATTTATACGTAATAATGATCCAACATTTTGTTAAGTGTGTATTTGTCTTTGCAATCAGAGTCGAGCTTGTGTGTGGTATTGCCCTGAAGTAAGAGTAGTAGACAGAGGGTAACTATTAGGTAGTAGGGGTTATAATTCAGTCTGCACCTGAGGGTGGACACAGAGGCAGAGAAAGAATGAGAAATGGCATAAAAAGAAAGTAAGAATGAAAGACAAGTGAATGTCATGTAGCTTCCTTTCAGCCTCGGTGGGAGGGAGGAGATGAGAAGAGAAGAGGGATCCCTCTGAGTCAGCCTTGGAGTTTTCCTCCCTCCTCTCTTCCTCCGCCTCCTCCCACTGTCATTTACAACACTTCCACCTTCCTCGGTTTTTCTCTTTTTTTCTGTAGTCGTCTTCCTTTGCTCCAGCCCTTCGTCTGACTCTCCTGTCATTCATAAAAGCAGACATTTATTTTTGTTCTCATTTGTTTTATGACTAATTTTGTCAAGTCTTTATGTCTTACAGATCACAACCTCTCTCTCCCTTTACCCCCCCCCCCCCCCACCTCTCTCTTAGTTGAATACTGATTAGCCAGATACTGCACCACTCCCTCGCCCTCTTCTAAGCTAAAGAAGTCCTGTGAGGACGTGCATGCAGCAAACCTCAGCACACATCTGACTCAGAGCATGTCACTGTCCCTCTTCCTTCTCTTTTATAGCCTCTACTTCATTCAGTCTTGTATCCACTAGCCCTTTTCCACATCACCTTCTTTCATTGCCACCTCTCCTTCCCCTATTCCATGTCCACCCCCATCCTTGTCATTCAACTTAATTTTCTTTTCTACTTATCTCTTCTGTTTTTGACTGATATGCTATATAATACTCAATCTATAGTTCCATGTGTCACTGTTCTCCCTCCAGAGCATTAGCACGTGTTCCTACAATCCTATATTACAGGCAATAATGAACATCCCTGATACACTACTGTACATAGACATCCCCTGTCCTCCTCGTGTGTGTGTGTGTGTGTGTGTGTGTGTGTGTGTGTGTGTGTGTGTGTGTGTGTGTGGTGTGTGTGTGTGGTGTGTGGTGTGTGTGTGTGTGTGTGTGTGTGTGTGTGTGTGTGTGTGTGTGTGTGTGTGTGTTGTGTGTGTGTGTGTGTGTGTGTGTGTGTGTGTGTGTGTGTGTGTGTCTCTGGTTTCATCCCTCTTGTTTCATGAAGATGCAACTCTGCTCTCTCTCTATTACACTGAATTGAACTGAGGTTTAATAAAGAATGCAGGGATCCAAATCTAATAACAGCTCCACTCTGGTTATTGGAATGCTCTCCACTCTCACCTTCACACACTTTATGTCAAGCACACACACACACACACACACACACACACACACACGGCTGAGATATAGACTTACTCTATTCAGAAAAGCCTTACTCAGCAAGTCCTTCTTTCACATTACATTACACTTACTGTATATCACATGCAAACACGCGCAATAGTGCTTTAAATTGCTTTTCAGTCAATCATCGTAGTAAGGTTTTTTAATAGAGAATAGTGGATTCCCCATATGTAGTTGTAGGAGCTCAGGGGTCAAGATGACAGCTGGGGTCACTGACATCTTCATTTGTTTGAAATAGCTATCTTCGCTCTTAAGACTTGAGATAGCCCTATCATTTTTAACTTCAATTCCAAACCGTTTGTTTATTGAAATTGATGCTGAGGTTTTGGTTTATGTGACTTTTACATATCCTCTCATTATTGGGTAGAATGCTGTTTTTTTACTTAATGCTAAAGAGACAAAGACAAAAACTGAGAAGCAGAGCACTGGGCATGGAGTGAATAGCAGGGAGCAGCAACAGAGTGGTACACAAATAACAAGAGCATGTTTTTTGTCAGACATCTTATGCTTACAACTATTTAAATGTGCAAGTGGATGCTGCCACTAGTAGAACAAGCTACCAGGTGTTTCTGCCAGGTAGCTTACTAATTGCTGATATCTCTTCAATCTGTCCCACTGTTTCTCTCTACTGCTGGGACTACATTATGCAACAGAGAAATATGTCTGTAGAAAATATACATTCCACTTTAAATGTGATTATTTTGAATATATAGCTGCACAAATGTATGTCTGCCTTAAGACCACAGCTGAAAAAGGGATATTGGGAAATAAAAAAAAGGCAAGAGAAGGATCATTTTTGATAAGCATTCAAACGAATAGCATTAAGAAAAGCATGTTAGAGAGACACATTTAAGAGCTTGATTGTCCGAGCACATAACAATAGCAGCATCTATTTAAATCAGCATTTGAGCCTCAAATAGTTGCATAGATGTTTTTTGTATCACTAAAACACATTATTTTCCTGAGTTAATATTGCTGCACCCAATGGAATTTCATTGGATATGTGTACAATTACATCAGATGTTCAGTTTCTCTTTGTGTCTTATAGCAAATGTAAGAAAGAAAGCCTTTTGTGGCATTTTCTGAAGATCAAGTTGTATTTTGGTTTGGCAAGTCTTCCATTACATCCCTGTCTGAATCAGTGTGAGAGTGCATCTGTGGCAGGAAGCCATCAGCCTCTCAGAACAGCTGCATCCTTTGTCTGTTTCTGCAGGAGTTTGACGCACACACTGTTAACTGTTTAAAATATGTTTGTGTTTTCAAAAGTCTGCTCTATTCCTCACCAGCTGTCACCCATTAATGCATTCATTCATTCTTTCTTTCTTCACGTTGAATGAGTACATGTATGTGTGTTGGTTGCCTATACAGAGAAAGATGTGAGGAGAAAGAAAATGAATGACTCAGCTAGAAGCAAAACAGCAAAGCAAAGCAAGAATTAAAATGAGCTCAATCGGTCGCCATATGCACACACAGATATACACAAACACACACACTCGAGCAGAAGTGCATTGGAGCTTGCAGGCTGGGTGTGTGAAGAGTATAAATAGCTCTGCATCCTCACTGATGCTATTTTTAAACCAGGAACCGTGACTGACTGAACCAAGGGCAAAACTCAGACATAACACACACACACACACACACACACACACACACACACACCAATACACGCATAGAACAATACTGTAGCAGAATTTCGACCAGACAGCAGACTTCTTGGACTCATGAATAACTGGGCGGCTGTTGAAACATAGCTCTTTCCCTTTGTCAGCTGGTGTCTGTCTTTAGCTGGCTCTCATCTCTCTTTGTCATTGCTGAATGCAGTGCTACTTCTTTCACAACCTTTCCCTTTGTTTCATTGTCGGGGGCTCTGTGGTGCGCTACTCTCCTTTCTGTTCACATTTCATGCTTCGTTTGTATGTTATTTCTATATAAGTCCCAGAATACTTTGTTAATGGCCCAGTAAGATGTCATTTATTTGATTTCTACGAGGCTAAAAATACAGTATGTTGAGCTGTGTCACCGAAGAGACGACCTGTTTTGCACAGTATGTTTTTTTGTTATTCTGGGCTTTTTGTAGTTTGTGAAAGGATACAAATGTGAGTATGTTGGTGCACTGGCATTGATTTATTTAACTGTATAGACCAGGGGTGGCCAACCAGTCAGAGGTTAAGAGCCACATTTTTTCTCTGTTACTGCAAAGAGCCACATCAAACACACAGTCACTGATACAGCTTGTTTCAGTTTTTTGTTTTCTGGAGACAAGATTTCAACCACGTCACTGATGCATTTTTGTGGCATTGGGATATATATTTTTTAAATCCTCTGGAGCAGAGAGAGGAGCTGTGGATTATTGTTATTGATTAATGCATCTGTTTCTTAGGGTCAAAAACACTAAACCCACAACTTAAAATGAAAGCGTTTATTTAATAAAAGAGCACATGTTCAATGTGAAAAGTGACAGTAGTCATAGATTATTTGCAATTTGATGCTACATATATATTAAAAAAAATATATATATATATATATTTTTTTTTAAACACCTTGAATTTCAGGGGGGGCGCGGGGCTCCGTTGGCGGGGCGCAGCGCCCCTCCAAGACAATGATAGGGGAAATAGTGTTTAATCAACGATAGGTTTCCCTAAATACTTCCAAATTTCGCTTCTGGCGTCTTTTTTGTCAACAAGCCAAGGCGCAGCGGCAGTTGCACTCCCACTTGCAACCATGCTTCTCGTTTTCTCAAATGCTCTTTGCAGCTAGCGCGTGCCACGAGAGGGGAGGGCACTTAGAGCGTGCTTGAGAGGGGAGGGACTTCAAACGTGCTTGAGAGGGGCGGGACTGCAGGCACGGCTGCAGTGCAGGGAGTGGAAGCAGAGCGCTGAACACACACGGCTCTTATTGAAACGGCGCTTTCTCACCGGAGTACTTTCCCCCGTCATTCTTAAAGTACCGATACTAATGAAACGGAGGAATCGTAACGTTTTTAACGGCAGAGTATCGCGGTATACCTTTCAAGTATCGTTACACCGTGCAACACTAGTCAGGACAGAGTCAGTGTCTCTCCCCCAAACTCACACATAAAATTCGATATGAACTGAAGAGCCGCATGAAACTAGGCAAAGAGCCGCATGCGGCTCGAGAGCCGCGGGTTGGCCACCCCTGGTATAGACAGTTAAAAGAACACTGTTGACGGTATGCCCCCACCTTTGTTAAGATCGGGGCGGATTCAGACAATGTTGTTCAAATTGTGATATGTGTTAGAAACTACACAAACAACAAAGCTGGTTCAATAAAGAGTGTCGCATCCCGAACTGTTTTGCATTACGCTGATAAAAGAATCAGGATTTGGCTCAAGCAGCATGAATCCATGGAGCCATCCTGTTCAGTGTAAACACCACAAGCTGGTTGTGGCAGCGATGGTGTGGGAATGTTGTTTTGTTTGTTTTTTCTTTGGTAAACATTGGCAGAATTAGGGATTATGGAACTCTATGAAGAATGGCTGAACAACACTGCATATTTTAACGCTGTTGATAAAACTTCAGTTAACCGCACCACAGTTAATCCTCACCACCAGCAGGATGAAATATGTCATCAGGCACATGTCGTCACCAAATGTTTTTGAGGAAAAACATCAGTGGATTTTCATTGTTTCAGTGTTCCTGAGCATCGTTGGTATGGACAGGTTGGGTATCAACATGACTGCAGCTGTTAAAACACATTCATCTCCACAATTTACAACATTTCCCCTCAATGCATCCAGCAGCTTGCAGAATCATAACTAGACAAATGTATGCTGTTCTAAAGGAACAATATGCTTCTACTGTTTGCGTACATAATAAAGCGGCCCTGGTGTGTGTCCATTTGGATAAGAGTGCATGTGTTTCATGACTGTGTGTATGAATGCATGTCAACATATGCTGTGAGTTTGCACCCATTAGTTTGCCTGTGGAGGTGATTATGAATCAGCATGGCAGGTCACTGCTCCTAGTGATACAGTGGAGAAATGGCCTGGTGTCCAGCTGAGGTGTTGATTGCCTTGTGCACAGAACGGTTGTTTAGTTAAGCCCCAATTAGGGGTGCACAATTCCGGGAATTTTCAAAGATGGAAACTTTCCATGGGAATTAACGGGAATAAACTGGAATTTATGGGAATAAACTGGGAATTTTCAAAATTGAAGGTTGGCTCTTCATAGGGAACTTCAATATAGTTGGGGAAAGTATATTTTAGCATAATCTTGACTAAAACAAACAGATGCCATTCAAGTACACTTGAATATCCATGCCATAGCACACTGCTTACTGCATGGCTATTGAGACCACACAAAGGTTCGCAACAGGCTCACAAATGTGAGAGTGGGAAAACTGGTTGGCATTCGGGCAAACCTAAGGCTCTTTGAGCCTGACATAGAGCCATCCTCAACAAGGCTGGACAGTGACACTGAAGAGGAAGACTCACCCCCTAATCCCACCAGGAGCATCTGCGCTGCGTTGCAAACCTTTATTTATACAGATAAATCCCATTGAGATCATTGATCTCTTTTTCAAGGGGGACCTGCTCAAGTAGTTCCACATGAAACATAAAAACATAAATAGAACAACAAAAGGACATCATACAGCATCATTTACATAATTATCCACATGAACAGGTACCAACAGCTTCCGATTGACTAGCATCCAACCAAGCTTTAAAAACATTTAGTGGCACCAGATTGTTCAGTTTCCATTTAATTTGCAGACTATTCCAAGACAGGAGCTGCGCATCTAAAAGCTGTCTTCCCTAAAACAGACCTAGCAGTTGGCACATTTAATAAAACCACAGCATGCGATCTCAGGCAGTAGCCACTTACAATTTTCCGTGAGATCAGGGAGCAGATATAAGATGGAAGTTTCCCTAACATGGCTTTGTATATAAAAATGTACCAGTGACTGAGCCTCCGTACAGTTAGTGAAAGCAAACCAGCCCTTGCATACAGGGTACAGTGATGGGTTAATGCTTTACAGTTTGTCACAAATCTCAGTGCACTGTGATACGCAGCATCTAACTTGACCAGGCAATTTGCAGGTGCATTCATATACATCAAATCACCATAGTCCAGCACAGGTAAAAAGGTCACAGTGACTAGCTTTTTCCTGGCTTCAAGCGAGAAACAGGACTTGTTTCTGTAGAAAAAACCTAGCCTAACCCTCAGCTTTTTAAGCAGGTTATTGACATGAAGTTTAAAAGTGAGACAATCATCAAGCCAGATACCAAGGTATTTGTAACAGGTCACTACTTCAAGTTTTATTCCTTGCATAGTTACAATATCTATCTGGTGTCTTTTTAGCTTTAGAAAAGAGCATTACCTTGGTTTTCTCAACATTTAAAATAAGCTTTAGTTCAGAGAGCTGAGTCTGAATAATGTTAAAAACAGCCTGTAATTTAACACCAGCCTCCTTAATGGAGGGACCTGCACAATACATCACGGTATCATCCGCATAAAAATGTAAAGTAGCTTCATCCACATTTTCACCTAAACTGTTGATGTAGATGGAGAATAAAAGTGGACCTAAAACAGAACCTTGGGGAACACCATTTGCAATGTTCAACCACTCAGAAGACAGCCCATCAAAATGAACACATTGGGACCTTTCAGAGAGGTAGTTTACAAACCACCCCACTGCATGGCTGGATATGCCAATACTGGCTAGCCTCTGCTTTAAAATGTGATGATCGACGGTGTCAAACGCTTTTGAAAGGTCAACAAATAGAGCTGCACAACTCTGCTTATTATCTAAGATACTCGTAATGTCATTCACCACTTTCATTGTGGCAGTGATGGTGCTGTGTTGCTTTCTGAAGCCTGACTGATGTTTCGACAGGATGTCATTTGTACATAAAAACACCTTTACCTGTTCACTCACTAAGCGTTCAAGAACCTTAGCCAGAACTGACAACTTAGAGATTGGCCTATAGTTATTTAATAAGGTGGCCTCCCCTCCTTTTAGCAAAGGCAGGACATACGCTGACTTCCACAATTTTGGAATTGTGTTAGTGCTGAGGGAGAGGTTAAAAAGAGTAGTGAGAGGTGGGGCAATAACATCTGCAGCTATCTTTAAAAAGAAAGGCTCTACGTTGTCCGGGCCAGCCGGTTTCTTAGGATCTAACTTGGTTAAAGCTTCACGAACAACATCAACAGTAAAAGGGGTAAAACTAAAAGGGTTTTCCAACACACGTTTTTCAGAGTCACATACTGTAGTGTTCACAGAAACAGAGTTAGTGACAGAATCAAATAGAAAACCACAGGACACAAAATGCTCATTAAAGCAATTTAACATAGTGGCCCTATCCGATATAGTGCCAGATGCTGTGGTAATACACAGAGGTAGCTCATTACGGATATCGCCGGTGGATAACGATTTAATGGCTTTCCAACATTTTCCAGGATTATTCAGATTCTATGTGGTAACTGACAGATAGTACTTTGATTTAGCACTTTTGATATGTGAAGTGAAGCTATTTCTTAGCTGCCTAAAATGCAGCCATTCTACCTCTGAGCCTGATTTCCTAGCCTTTGCCCAGGCCTTGTTTCTCTCATGAAGGAGAACTGGACAGTTCAGCAGAAAACCAAGGATTGTCTTGTCCCTTTACTCTAAATTTACGCAGGGGTGCATGTCTATCAATGATCTCCATAAAACCAAAAAAAGATCTCCATAAAACCAAAAAAAGATAAAAATAAGACCATGCGGTTTCCACATCAGCACACAGATCGATTTTACCCCAATCAAAATCAAACGGATCATGCACAAAACCCTGCTCCACAAAATGTTTTTTGTCTCTCTTAATGATAATGCGAGGTTTAAACTTTTCGACCTTAGTGTCCCTAATTGTGGCTACAACACAGTGATCACTCAGATCATTTGCAAATAGATGAATATTTATGGGGAACATTAGTTAAAATGAGATCAATTAGGTAGGATTTATTAGGGAACTTAATGTTAGGACGAGTAGGACTGTCAACAATCTGAGTAACATTTAAGGAGATACAATGGTTTTTAAAATCCTCTGACTCTGCAGTTAACCAGTCCCAGTTAAAATCTCCAAGTAGCACTATTTCCTTGTAGTCTAGTTGTGATAAAATATTTGCTAGCGAAGACAAGGAGTCTTTGACAGCTGAGGGGGGTCTGTAACAACTCACTACCATGACCTGTTGACCCTTTGCCACTTCTATATTTATGACTAAAAATTCAAATTGCTTACTGATCGATTTGGAAACTAATGTGGTTACACTGAACTTATTCTTAACATAAATGGCAACGCCACCACCTTTATTAGGCCGGTCGGTACGATACACATTAAAACCATTTAAGGCAATGTCAGAGGCCAAAATAGATTTGTTTAGCCATGTTTCTGATAAAACAATGACGTCAGGGTCAGTCGAGCTCGCCCAGATACGGACAAAATCTAGTTTACCTAACAGACTGCGCACATTCAAGTGGATGAAACCCAACCCAGACCTAGCTTTAAAATCAGCAGGAGTAGCGATCTGACTACTACTACTGGGCGGACCAGGGTTAGGTTGTACATTTCCTGACAGTAATAACAACAACAAAACCAGGCATCTTTTCCTCTTAAACGACACACATACATTGTCATCTACTTTAGAAACACCGGAAAAGTCTGCGAGAGTGTGATTAGAGCTTAAGAAGCAGTCCTGAAGAACCATCATCGCAGGAAAACAAAAAAGACAAACATATTTTGTCGAGCAGATTGTCTGTGACAAGGCAACCGGTAATTGTTTGAGCAACACATCCGAACCTTTGCAGGGGATGCCCACTGCGGGTGGCAGAACAGACCTGAATCCAGTAGACTTCTCAGAATGACTAGAGATCTTCTCATAGTCCAAAACAGTTAACAGGCACAGCAGAATCCCGATATGGGCCATTTTTCCCAGACCAGCACACAGTATCCGCGATGTTCCTGGAGCAAAATCAGCACAGCAGCAAAGGACAGGCGAAAACAGCAGCGTGGAAGCGCTCCGGTCCCTCCGTAGTATCCTCGGGGTGAAAGCAGGCCTCTGCAACAGCAGAACCAGGACAGGTGGAAAGCAGGCCCCAGCAGTGGTAAAAAATCCTCCTCCGTACAGCAGCACACACCCGGTGGAAGCAGGCCAAGCCCGAAGCGTGGATCCACTCCGTCTCTCCGCGACGACTCCGGGGTAAAAACCTCTCCAGTACAGCCGTATTCTACAGGTGGGAGCAGGCCTCCGTAGATCGCAGATCGCAGGCAGCAACAGGTGGAGCCGCTCCGTCTCTTCGCGACGAGCAGGCCTCCGTAAATCGCAGATCGCATGCAGCAACAGGTGGAGCCGCTCCGTCTCTTCAAAAACACCTCAGTACAGCCGTACTCGACAGGTGGGAGTAGGCCTCCGCAGATCGCAGACAACTAAAACTACTACTTGTATAAGCAGGGGATGGCTAAAAGTTTGTAAGCAGGAGAGCTAGATGCTAACAGATGCCAGATGGTTACCATCTGGCATCCATGGTAACATTGCGAGCCTGTAGAAATTGCGACTGCCTCCAATGACAGCAAAAATGAATGAAGGAAGATTTGCATGTTTAATGGGACTTTTTGGAGGGAGAAGGGCTCTTTTCATTTAACATTTTGAATGGGACTTTGTGGGGATTTTTGGATGGGGGGTGCATTTTTGTTCGTTTTTTAATGAGTGGGGTTGGGGGGGATGAGTAATATTTAACTCAACATTCCTGTTTTCGTTCTTCAATGAAACAAATAATTGTTCAATAAAATAATTTAAACTTGTTCTGTTCTACTTAAAAAAATTAAAAATCTGTTTAAATGTCATGTTTTTTGTTTAATTTTGCATCGAATATTTTCAAAATTCCCCAGCTTAACTTCCCATGGAAACTTTCCGGAAATTTACCGGAAATGTTCCGCCCCTTTGCAACCCTAGCCCCAATAGACCTCCATAGAGATTAGAACAAATGCCATTCATTGTTTTGCATTGAAGGAAATATCAAAAGACAGTCACCAGTGTATGCATAATGCTCAATCCCATCTACTTTAGATTTCAGCTGTCACTCATTGTTTATCAACGTCATTATTCAGACAGGAGGCGTCCATTAGAAAATTGCATTCTTCAATTTACCAAAGGTATCCATTTCTTGAGAGTTTGTCCTATTTCCAAAAACTCTTAAATTAAGTTAAAGATGAAATGGCCCTTCAGTATCTACATCAGGTACTTGCAAACACAACTGAACTGCCCTTGCCTGCCCTTCTACATTTAAATTCGACTTTTGTTTTTTTTATTGGTTAAAGAATTCCCTCATCAACATCTTGCTGAGCCATTTAATCTCTTCAAGGATCCACCACCATATGTGTGGCGTCAACATGCCCTGACAGACTGTGATGTGGCATGAGGAGATTGAGGAGTAATACCTGATCTTAAGCTTGAACCGCATAAACTCTACTGGCCTTTCCCACTCATATCCACACCTTAAGCTTCACACATGGCCATGGTCCCAAAGCAATCTGGTCGGACGTAAACATCAACATGGCGCACATATTATAAATCCTCCTGCACAGACATGCATTGTTTGATTTCCTTCCCGCCACTTGGCTCTGGTGAGCCTTCATCTGATTAAAAGCCACAGTTGTCATGCCAACACATTTTTGGCAAGTACCAAAACAGAGTGGCAGTGTAATGTACAGGCTACTGACCCAGCGGGGAAGTACCTGTAAGGGCATTTTACAGGTACATGCATGCATGCTTTTTTGCTGTGTGGCCTTTGCTTGTGTGGCTTCAGGCTATTGTTTCTGCTTTAGCAAGATACAGAAGAAAGCCAATACATGTACAAGTAGACACAAAGAATCAGTTAACACCATAATTCAGCCACAAATAATACTGTTTTACTGTTACAGCAGCAGGGAAATTCTCTTTTTGGTCTGTTTCATTTTCAGTGTTATGCAGACTCTCTGCTATCAGACGCTGAGGGAAATGTGAGGATTATAAAGCCTATTATGCAACAAAAAACTTTGGGGTGGTTTTTGTGTGTGCTTGCGAGTGTGTGAGAGTGTTTCACTGACCTTTTCTTGATTTCATGAACAATCAAGGAATTGGCTTGATTCCTGCAGTTATCATGTTTTGTTCAAAGTTATTGAGGCTGATGTGTGTATTACATAATGTGTGTGTGTGAGGCAGAACAGTCCACGGTGTATACTGTAGGTGTAGACAGATCTTTTAGACGAGACGGTGACTTTTGCTTGCTTTCTTAGATGGTCAGTTCCATCCATATTGTCAGGTGTGGGTGTCAGGGACCAGAAATGGATTAGTAGTGGGGTGATAAGGCCAGGAGTGAGGGAAGTGAGCGAGGGTGGCCTGGAAGATCAAT
>NW_022990047.1:690000-1012354 GCF_902827175.1 Gymnodraco acuticeps | reverse complement strand
GGCCTGGAAGATCAATCAGAGGTCTCACCTTTTATTTCATTTCTGTCAATGGGGAACAGAGAGCACTGCTTCAGGGACACCATTACAGTACCGACAGACACAGCGACAGGTACAAATAATGGGATGGAGAGAGGACTAAGAAATCATTCAGAAAAACAGTGAAGGGGACTGGGAGAGAAAGTCATGTTGACACGGCACATTGTGGGAGAGAGAGAGAGAGAATAAAGGGTTTGAACAGGGAAATAAAGAGACTATTCTCAGGAGACGGGCTGGGTAAAGTTGTGTTAAGCTACGATCAGAGAGAGGGATCAGTCCATGTATCCTCTGTGTGCTGAGTGTCCTGTTTTTACAGCTGGAAGTATAAACAGCCGTTCTCCCCTTTTGCAAGCCACTTCTCTGTTAGCTAGTGGATGTATAGCCGGGCAGAGGGAGGGAGTATATCCAGTCCAGACACAGACTTGTGACCCACCAGGATATTTGTATAATTGAATTATATTCTATTGAAACACACAGTGTCCTAAAACACAATCCTGCCTAGCCTCACACATGTTTGTGTCTGCGCAGGATGTGAATAGACTTTAGGGGTAGTAAGATGTGGGCACAGTAGTAGAAAGTATTTAAGAAATATGTAACACTATGCAGCAAGTGTGAATGGCTGATATTTGAACTTTGAACTTTTACTATCATGTGAGTGAAGATGAAGTTCAGCTGACCGCTACCCATAGTGCCTCCGGTGACATCACCGTGACATGTCCCCATGCTGGAGGAGAAAATAGTTTGGAGGAAGTAGACTGCATCATTTAGCAGGCTGTCTTCTGGCTGCAACATCATACTGTCGTAACTAGCAACCGGTTTAGAAGAAGAGCTCGCTCAGGCAAAGCTTCAGCTCCAGCTGGTGATATCTAAGGTGTGTGTGTTTGTGTGTTGTGTGTGGGTGTGTGTGTGTTGTGGTGTGTTGTGGTGTGGTGTGGTGTGTGTGTGTGTGTGTGTGTGTGTGTGTGTGTGTGTGTGGTGTGTGTTGTGTGTGTGTGTGTGTTGTGTGTGTGTGTGTGGGTGTGTGGTGTGTGTGTGTGGTGTGTGGTGTGTGTGTGTGTGTGTGGGGTGTGTGTGTGTGTGTGTGTGTGTGTGTGTGTGTGTGTGTGTGTGTGTGTGTGTGTGTGTGTGTGTGTGTGTGTGTGTGTGTGGTTGTGGGTGTGTGTGTGTGTGTTGTGTGTGTGTGTGTGTGTGTGTAATGAGCGTTCTGGCTCAGTCCTGCAGGGAAGATCAATATCAACTACAGTATACATTCATCTCTAATTACCACAGCGGAGCTTAGAAGGAATCTCTCTCCTTCTCCTCACCGCCTTCTAGCTCTCTCTCCCCTTTTCTTTTTCTTGTTGACCTTAATGTTTTTTCCCTCAACTCTGTCCCTTTAATATTAAGTCTTTCTTTCACTTTATTTTTCTAATTCAAAAGTTGTTTATTGGCATTAAAGAGAATACATCCTATGTTGTCAAAGCACCTTGGTATGGTTCATAAACTACGGACCATTTTATTCCGATTACAGTTATTTCTGTCTTTTATCTGGGTAACGTCTGTAAAATGTCTCCCTCTGTGTACAGGCACCCGAACAATGGAGACCTAAATATCTCACTTTGTCCTTCTTTGTCTCTTTTTCAAGGCTCCACAACCTCACAATAATGACAACTAAGAAAGTTTTATTTCAATGTTTGACAATATTATTTTTCTCTTTACAGTGCTGAGTATAGGGGAAGGAGGATTCTGGGAAGGCACTGTCAAAGGGAGGACAGGATGGTTTCCAGCAGACTATGTGGAAGAAGTTCAGAAGAGGCAGTTGACCCGCGGCTAGGTAAGGCCTCATCATGCACACACATGCACACACACACACACACACACACACACACACACACACACACACACACCACACACACACACACACACACACACACACACTGTGCACTCATACTGTCCCACTGCAACATGTTTCTATCTCGCTGTAGTGTGTGTTGCCTGGGTGTTTTTACAGTGACGCTGTCCATGGTGCTGAGAAGCAAAATATGTCCTATAGCCAGGGTGCCATAACCTTTTTGCCCTGGTTCTCAAAGGAGCACCTGGAGATGTTGCTTGGTGCGCATCCTTAAAATGAAATAAACCGGACCTTTTGAGGGGTACTTGACTTTATGAATGGAGGGAGGTGCGCTAGTGAGCACTCTGATGAACTGTTCGCCAGAGCCTCGCAGCAGGGTTACTGTGCGGAGTGCATAAAGCAGACCCTTCACGCGATAGCGAGGGATAGAGCGAGGGATCGCAGATGCCGTCGTGCTCGCGGACGGATTAAAAAATTAAACCTAAATGGTTTGCAAATTATACTTGGCGGCCGTTAATATACCTGGGCGGCCCGCCCAAGTAAAGTCTGTGTGGGAAACCCTTATATCTTAACAGTTCTTATGCAACAAATATCTCTCTCTCTTCTCTCTTTTCTATCTCTCTCTCTCTCTTTCTTTTTCTCTCTCTCTCCTCTCTCTCTCTCAATGTTGGTGCGCAAATGCGCCTTTTTTCAAATGATCCGGTACTCCTTTTTTGGCGGGGTGCGCATGCGCACCTGCGTACCAGTTATGTGCAGCCCTGCCTATAGCTGTTGCTATGGTGTCAGAACATCTGCATGTATTTGAAGCAAATAAACAAAAAAAAGACAACATATTTTGTTTTATATCTGAAGTGAAGTGATTGTCACTGTTTATTAATAGTAAATACCCCAAACTAGAAAGGTAACCATCATCCTCACTGCTAACCGCCACAGTGTTTGCTGAAGGAACTGGTTCTAGCAGCACACCCCTGTAATTTAAAAATGGTCATCGCCATCAGTCCTCCATTCTGCAGGCACCTTCCTCAATCTCCACGCAACATTGAATAGGTGTCTAAGTGAAGAGAGACCAATCAGCTTTCATTATAGCAGAGTGAATCTCATCCACACCTGACCCCCTGCTGCTGTGGGGCATCATATCATTCACATGTAAGAAACATCATGCTGCACTGGTCATAAGCTTGTCTTTTCAATTAAATACAATTTGCAATTCCTTTTTTTTAACTAGTTAATCTGCCAGATCATTTTTTTATCACAGTTCTTCCCTGTTCACAGATCCAATATGACAATGTAAGATGGTGTTATCTTATACTCCATAAAAGTTAACAATCTATTTTCCTTAAAATGTTAAAAGCTTTTACTTCCTCCTTCAATAGCTGACATTTGCCTCCCATGGTGACTGCTGACTTCTTTGAGATTTTCACCAAATATTGTCCAGCTCTTAGGGTCACTTGATTAGTGCTTACAGTAATGAAACAGGTGCACTGAAAAGGTCAGGCTGTTCGCTAGCTCGTGTTCAACACATGTAGACTAGTCTAAAGAGATGTACCAGTAAACTGACAGTTTATATAAACATTTTATTACTTATTATGTTCTTGGTTTGAAATGCTCCATGCTTCATTTGACTGTTGACAAGTTAAAATCGTACGGCAAACTACACCTCCATGATGTTTGGTGAACATGTATTGTTGGTGTTACCCCTTCCCCAGAACCTGTCTTATCTGATTATTATCATTTCCCGCAATGTCTGGGATCAGTCAACTGAGAATGTTCCTGACCTTGAATTTCAGATGTTTCATGAAAGTAAGAAGCAATCGTGCTTGAGACGACTTAGAGAAACAATCACCAAAATGTGTCATTACTGTAACCCCTGATGTTTTAGAAAGCTAATCATTTGTCGGACAGCAGAATAATAGTTTGGCTTTAAAATCACTCAATATCATTCAGGCAGTAAAACAAAAAAAATCACAATGAAACAACTGAAAAACAGTCCCCATCTTGCAGTCACCAATGAAGGCACATTAACACTGTACATCTGTTTAAAGGTCATCTTTATTTTAATAAACACTTCCTATATGCTGATTATGATCAATCCCACTGTGACAAATGAAAAAGGAACCCTTTGTAAACTCCTACTACATCAGACTAATTCGACCACATCCCCGTTTACTCATTTAATTAGCAGATGGCACATTTCGTAGTGTCAGAGGCAACAACATGTGCAGCTTAATCAACACATCTGGTCATTGTGTAAAAAGGTTCAAGGAGATGCTGCTGTGAGTGAATATCTTGGAAGTGGGCCACGTAAGTTTGTCATACAAATCTCCCCACTCCATGTGTGCTCATCATACATCTCCTGGGACCTATTTCTTCAAGGAACCGGGGTATTTTCCTTTTCAAACGGTTGTTGAAGGATTGAGGTTACATTGAAGTTTGTGCGAAGAGATGAGCAAGGACGGAATCTCTAAATACCCCATTTAAATGCATTGTGAGAAAAAGATAGGGGAAGGTGGGAAAGAAAGGGCCAGATAGCGGGGGAGACGGATGGTGGAGCGTACTCTAAAGGACAGCAAAGTGGAGACAGCAGAGCGTGTCTTTCAGAGAGAAAAAGAACGAGTAGAGGGAGGGAGGGAGATGGGCCTGATATTGAGCCGGACTCACTCATAAATCCTGAAAAACTCAGAACCCTCCGTGTCCTGTTTCTTAGCAATTAGTGTGTCTTCTGACTTCTTTGTCCTTCCTCTACGACTCTATTGTTGTTTCTATTTGATATTAGTTTTTAATCCTCAGCGTGAATGTATTCCTGCTGTTAATTAAAATGCTTAAACACAAGGCACATTTAAATGCTCAGTGGGTTCCCGCGTGTATTGTTTCGATATGTTTTGTTATGTGCAAAATATAAGTTAAATGTCCTCTTCTTTCTCTTCTAAGAAAACTAGTTTGGATGACTCATCTTCAACTCCAAGCTTATATATCAATAAATCCATTAGGTTAAGGCGACTTCCAAACCCTAGCATATAAACCTCTATCATCTATCATAGCATCAGCTATTGGTTTTGTAGTAGCTTGCCGAGAGAGATTGGAGGAGGTGTGTTTGGAAGTCAATTTGCCTGATTCATTCATGCCTCTCTTGTCCTTCACAATATAATCTACTCACACAGATGACAGTGGAGGCAAACAGTCCTGTACAGCTCTGTATCTTAACAACAACATAGTGTATCGCTCTGTTTGAAACCATGCCTACTGTTGATTAAAATCCCTCTTATCATTAAACTCCAGACACATAAGCCAGTTAACCCGGAAATATGTCACATTAAGTTAACATAAAGAATGTCAAACTTGTGTTTCACTAAATACTTTAACTGGACCCACAAGAACGATGCTGCCGGGTTGTTAGGAAATGTATGGCATTGTGGTCACACACAGTATTGCAGCATCACATGGCGCACATTGGCCCTAGAAGCGTTTTTCCGCCATACACAATCAATGCAAAAGCATCACCTTTCAAATGATTTAAATGTGTTTTCTCTGGATACACAATACACCAAAATAAGTCTTTGTACAATCTGAATGTTATCCATTTAGTCCAAAATCTAGAAAAGCTACGTGCAGTTAATGGGGATTTAAATATAATTGTATTTAATGATCAAAATGAAAGTGTATTATACAGTGCAATGTTTAATATATTATTCAATAACATGCTAATTTCTGAATCTACTGAGGCATTTCAAAGCAAATCTCATCATCATCTTTAGATTCATCAACGGTAATACAACAGCAGAATTACACACTCATAGTTGTTTATCTGAAGGCAACCATCGAGGCGTCACTGACAGTTAGGGCAATATGTCTCAGCCTAGTGAAGCAGCAAAGACAGCCTTGTCTACAATTAAGTAACCCAAATACTGCTGCTCCCTCCCTCCCTCCCTCCCTCCCTCCCTCCCTCCCTCCCTCTCTCATTCTGCCACTGTACATCACCCATGAGTCATGACTCTGAAAGTGCCATCCCTCCTGATTTATCTCTGCCTCCATCTCTTTTCAATCCTCTCTGCCAGGTTTAAAAGAGCAATGATGGAAACTGGACTAGAGACAAAATAAAAAATGGGATGATGGAAAAAGCTGTTTCAGTTTGGGCGAGCGACAGGGGGATAGGTAGAGGCAGCCATCAAGGAATAGAGAGACCGAGAGAGGAAGCAGGTGACCATGTGAGAGAGGCACAGCTTAAACCATCTGGGCTGTTATCTGTCACCACGCTGCCCCTGTCTCTCTCAGAGCGGGGGGGCCAGCTGCAGCCAACAGTTCATCTTCAACCGCTGCTCCAGGGGACAGAGGGGGGGGGGGGGGAACAAAGACAAAGTGTAGAAACCAAGGGGTAAAACAAATAGGAGCGAGGAGGGCACGAGCGAATGATGGAGAAAATGAGGGCGAAAAGCAAAGACTATTGATTGAATTCATTAGGAGTTCAATGAGTGATGCAGTGGAGAAACGCTGTGGGCAAATGGTATGTGTTGGGAAGGTGTGCCGTGTCAACGTTTTTATTTTTCTAAATCTGTAATAGATGCCTGAATAACCTTCCCCGTCCTACTAACACCCCATTCCCTCACACACACACACACACACACACACACACACACACACACACACACACCACACACACACAACCCACCCACACACACACACAACACACACACACAGCTGGTCTGTATGTGGGGGTTAATAGTAGATGTTTACCCCGTGGTAATGGAGGGGATAATGATGTGAGTATGAACTGCTCTTCCCTTTCAATGACACTAGCAAAATTGCTGGGGGCCACTCATTCCAGCTATAATACTGTAATCTGCTGGCTACAATCTGTTGGTATCTACAGCCCTCCAGCCTAAAGACCCCCCCCCCCCCCCTATCCGTCAACAAGAACAGGCTTGCTATAGCCAATTAAGAGAACAATTCGGACAAATGGTAAATGAAACAGCGATGCACTTTTTACCAGCCCCAGTTTCCCATTATACCACGCCCTTAATGTTTCTTACAGTAGGTGCCCCGCAGCCTCAAATGTCCTTATAGACCTCCATATACACACACACACACACACACCACACACACACACACACACACACACACACACACACACACACACACCACACACACACCACACACACACACACACACAGCATTGTAATGCACATTTTCCCTGTGATGGGAAAAGCAATCCTGATTTTCTCGATGATTTGATGTTTTAACAAGCAAACAAAGTTTTATTCCTTTCCTCTTTGTGCTCGTTCACTGTATTCCCTTGCTCTTCTCACACCGCGGCACATTGAATGACTCACAGCCGCATGAATCAGCCCAGTCAGATCCAGCCTGAGCTATTTTTAGCTTGCCCATTAAGAAGTTTTGGAGTGTGTCTGCACTCCCCCAGAATGCTTAAACATCAGCGTTGCTGCGGCAGCTGAGACTGACATAGGAAGTGGAAGTTGGAGGGAAGGACGGAGGAGAGAGGAGACACGGGACAGAGATGGTGCACTGGATCTGTGAGGGAGAATACAGGGAGACGACTGGTCAGAATTGTGCAACTTTCCCCAATAGTATGGGCTATTTGTGGCGTGGTTCTTCCCCACATATACCAAAGGTGCAAGTATAATAAGCCCTTGCCTATTACAATGATGGATATCAGTAATCTGAGCCTGTTTTGCAATGTCATTGATTTGAAAATCTGTTATGGGCATTAACACCTTAACAGACAAATATTGAGGGCTCTATTTTAATGTTGCTTTGCAAATATGATTGAAGCCAAATCCAGCTGACTGTGTTTATATAGCTACAGTTAGTGAAGCTTCCTTATTAGAAAGCTGTTCTGTTTTTAGGTTAAAGCAGAACAATATGGACAACAATGTTCACGTTTCCACATACTACAAAATTGAGACATTAATACAAAGGCTTGACTAAATAATTAAAGATGTACACAATATGTAATCATGGAAGTAATGTTTGCTTGGAGATGAGTGCCTTTGGAACATCAGAACAAAAAGACAGACCAGAATATGTTGTCGTTGCTCTTGACATTTTGACAGGAACAACTGCATCTTAAACCCTTTCTCTCTTTTTCATCACCACTCTTCCACTTTCCCTTTATCTTTCCTTCTGTTTGCCCATCTTTGTCAAGTCATCAGCATTTCAAGAACGGGTCGACCTCCAGCCCTTCACACACAATGTTTCACTAACATGATGAAAATGAATGTTTTTGTGTGTTAAGGGCCAGTCACATCGAAGACATGTTGATTACACCTGCGTATTTCTTAGCACACACCTTTCCCTCTGCTCCTTGTTTACCTTCTTTGTAGGCTTTGGAGGATTAGTCAATGGCAGTTCAAGACAAGCTGTGAACTGAGACAAAATGAAGCTTAAGTTGCACGCTTTAGAACAGTGCAGTAGCTTTTGGCCTGCCAAATGTAACATCATTATATTATTTGTACCTTTTTTCAAAGTGAGTTTATTTAATTGATATATGCATATGTTATTCTTCTGTTTAAGTAGAGTTCTTTCCAGGATTTTTGAAAACAAGCAGCCTAAATCCAAATCTGTGTTTGTGGCAGAATGAAAACCTACAGCTGCTGCATACAAATAAATTAGAATAACCATTTGAATACAAAGACAACAACAAAAAACAACAACACATATTTGCTCTGATCTTCACGTGTGTCCTCATCCCTCAACAAGCCCTATCTGCTATCACAGTCACCTTGTCCATCTTGTGCTGTGATTCATTATAGCAGCTATTCTATATTATGTCTAATTGTTCAGATGTATTCAGTCCTGCAGTTGTTTAATGTTCTCAAAGGTTAAACTAAGAAAGCTTATATAAAAACAAAAAATCATTTAGCTTTCAATGACAAACTACTCTCAGTTTAGTCCTCTATCGAATGTATAAATGTGTCCAGATAGCACATTACGTAGATATTGAGTTCAGTCAGAAACTCTCTGGTGGTGAAGTGCAGTGAGTATGCAAATGCTGACACTACAGAGCAGTGCACAAGCATACAAATGGAAGGCTTTTTTTACACATGTATGCTAATGCACATACACACTTTAGTTATTGTCTATATTCTGTGTGGAGTCAGCAGTTAGATTAGCATAGCCAACTAATCCATTTTATTAGAAAGAGAGAGGGGAGGAGGGTTAGAGAGGGGGAGAGAGAGAGGTGGGAAGACATGTCTTGGTATGAAAGTTAAGCTGAGTCAGTGTAATAGCCTGGCACTTCCAGAGGAGTCCTGCCGTTTACCCCTGCAAAAAGAAGTCCATGTGAAGTGTCCTACAGTGACACACCCCAAGGTGTGTGGGGGCTTGTGTGAGTGTTGTGTTTGTTTGTTCGCAGCAGAGTGATGGCCCCTATCTGTACTTTTCATCAGAAGTCAGTGGAGTGTGTTGAGCCATCTCTCTCTCTCTGGAGGACAGATCCATATCAAATCATAATAGATGGCGGGCAATTTGAACAATGAATCAAAGCTGAAGCAGGTCTCGCAGTGGAGCAGAGACATATCAGGTTTGACAGGGCCCGTATTGGAGGACAGCAGGTCACTCGCACACAGGCCCACACAAAACATAAATGCACGTATACACATGCACAGGTTTCTGCATATCTCTCTAAAGGTCTATGTCACAGTGTCATGGCTGCTCTGTAGTAATTATCTACACCCCTTCAGCGTCGGTTGAATCATTTGTTTACATAAACTCTTTAATCACCATGACTTGACAACACATACAACCACACAAATTCAAACACACACACACAGCAGCTTATAGCTCTGACTTGACATGACTAATCCCGTGCCTATCTTTATACCTAGGCATCCCTTTTTTTGTTCTCCGTGTCTTACTCTCCCTCCCTTCATCTCTCTCTGAGCAATATTCCCCTTTGAAGTTCATTACAATATTCGGCCTTATAAAGCATTGGAAAGAAGGAGAAAGAAGCTTTGCACACAACTCGTATTCCATGAACATCGTACAATCAGGAATGATGATAAAAGATCCTTGATTTTATACTTCGGACTTCTTTTTGCTGCTAATATTAAGGTTTAAAAATCTCAATCTCATATCTGCAACATGAATGCTGCTTGTAAACTCTTTTGTATAACCTTTATTCACAAGTGTACAGAAGAGAGGTTACAGGAAAGGAAGTGAGAGAAAGGAGGGATGAACCGCTAGAAACATCAATGCTCTTTCTTTCAATATTTTAGGAAAGTTTGTACCTGTACTGAACACTTCCTTTCTCATTCTTAGAACACTTGTGTTTGTTTGTCTGTGTTTTTTTCAGATTCCTCTCTGCTTGTCTTAACCTTGACTTAAAGGTGTGTGGTGATGAGCTGTCAATGAGCTTGTACAGTAGTTGCTTCTTGTTGTTTGAATTGAACTCAATTATTCAAGGCTTGCACTTTGACAGAGCAGAGGTATTTTTAGCTGTTGGTCTCTGACGCTGACACTTACACGGTAACAATGAGCTCTCTGAAGGCTCTTCAACCAACCAACCAATTCTGAGAGAGGGGAGGAGAAGGAAAGAGACAGCAGAGAAGCACAGATGCGAAATATATGCCGGAGTTGTTTGCTGGAGGCTGAAATAAAATGGACATTTAAGCCAGAGACACTGACACACAGTTTGCATTGCTACTCATCCAGGGAGTCTTATTTCACTCTCAAAACGAAGACAAAGGAGAGGCTTTTAACAGGAATAGGGTGCTAAGGAATTTGAAATAGCCGACTGCATAAAATGGGCGTTTCAGGAGTGCTCGTCTCTAAGCGAAGATGAGAGGGAGGCCAGGCCCGGCTCTTTTCAGTGATCCGAGCTGGCATAAGGACCGCTGGCAAGACGGTCAATCTTCTTGTCAATGTCTCAGAGATGAAATATGGACTGTTGCCCAGTCATGGTGTACGATCTGCCTGTGCTGTGTAGCAGGATAGACGGGGTGGTTACGTTCGTGAGGGCAGAGTTTCCAGACTCCACTTTTCATGACCTGTACTGGGGTAAGTCTCTCCCTCTCCAGAGCTCTGCATTGCTCTGACATCACCACATGGCTCATATAGAGAGCAAACAGGTTGCTCACTCCAAGTCATTCTGATGTAGTGTTAAAATGTTACCTTGCAGGAGAACCTAAAAATAGACCCCTTCTGTAATCGTAAGAAACTTGCAATATGACTCAGCACAATTGAAAATATAGTAAAAGATAGAAGAGTAGTGTCTGTCTACATCTTTTCCGTTTCCATTTTTAGAGGACAGATGTGCTCTACTGTAAGTTTAAGTGACGACGACTCCCTGAAGAATTCCCTGCAACCAAAGAAAAACACTTCATAACTTTGAACAATATTCCTCTTCTGCCTCTTCCTAATCTCAGCCCTTTGCTGCTGAACAAACAAACGCTGTTTTTGTATTCTACATTTGTTTAATTGAAGGTTCTCCTTTTTAATATAGATATATCTTGAATATGAAATGCATTTCTTTACTGAGACAATCTGTTCTTGGTCTTTGGAAATAAGAGAGGGCAGATCTGGCTTTGTTACCAATGGAGCGGCGGCAAAATGCTGTCCATTCCACACTTGACAGTTATGAAGAACTCTTCTCTTTTAGTGCTTGTATTATTACATCTCATCTCCTATTCGGTTTATTAAAAGCCTATCTTGCCATGTCATTTCCATTGTATTAGTCAGTACTTTGATCAAAGCGCCTGTTAAGTCTTTATTTCCAGTTACCGTCTCCCTCACTTTCCTCCCTTCTTGGCTGCTACAGTGTTAGATAGAAAGCCTTGCTGCAATCCATACATGTTGTTGGTTCATGGACATGAAACAGCTAATGTTTACCTTTGTTGACCCTCTTGGTAATTGGGATTGTGAAGATAATGACTGTCCTCCTTAAGTAGCAGGTGGAAGCAGCGTGCCATTCTGAGGTCGAGGTCAGGCTGATGTTAGGGGCTGGAGTTTGATTACGAACCATGACAGCCCAAGCTTTTATCCTTAAAGTTGTGATGCCTAGTATTTCAGTCCTGGTTGATTTAGCTTCCCCCATTGTAAACATATTAGCAAAGAATCATTCTAATACTACAGGTCCCATTATTCTGTGGCCAGTAAACTCTCCTTGAGCAGCTACTTTTGTCAGGAAAACATAAACAGCTGCATCTGTATATAGCCCAACCAAAATAACAAACACTGTTGTAATACAGTGAGCAGTCAGTCCACAATAATCTGATTATCTGAGTAGATTTCAAAACAACATCAGGAGTTGGAGGTGTTTTATCTAACAATCCACTAATGCTGCTTCTTCTCAATCTACAATTCTCTCCAGTATTCACATTCATTTCAAGGAAATTATGTTGTCTTGTTTGTTGGTGCATTATTTCTGAGCCATAATGTTTTGAAAGACACTAATCAGGACTATTTGTCAGGAAACATCATTATACACACTTTAAACTCTCAGAGATATTTTCACTCAGGTTGCCATCTACTACAATCCCATCTAGTCTTCTAATGAATCTGCCCTCCCTGTCTTTCCACTCATTTGTTCTCTGTTTTTCTTCTTCATCGTTTCTTCTTGTTCTGCCACTCTTCCACTTCACAGTTAATTAAGCAAACCCCCACTTTCTGCTCATCATGTCCATGTATGCAGCAGACACTAGCTGGATGAAAAGATCTAGTAGTGCATCATTTAAAAAGTATGTGTCTCATACAGTTTATTTTGTCACCTTTGATGCTGAAGATGATCCTGCAGCTCTAAACCATATGCAGAATTCCCTATATATACAAAGCAGATAAAGATTACATTGATACAGATCCTGCTTTAAGTCTTTCTTTTGTAGTGACTTCTCTTTTCCTTCAGTGTCCTCTCCATCACACTGTCTTCTTATGAGCATGACTAATTTCAACCAGGAGTGAAAAAAATAATTCACCTTTCTTTTTTAAAAGTCTTATTCAAGAGTCGTTTGGTAGAGGATCAGGAAATCCAGAATAGACATGAAGAAGAAAATGAAGACGTTGCTTTGTTCTCTGTGCTGTGTGGAAGTGGGTTAGCCTTGTAGCCTCCTACATGGGCCAGAACCCCCTGTTGGGTCTGTGGGACGACAGCTAACTGTGTGGCAGCGTAAAGGGAAAGAAAGAGAAAAGGATTCTGTCTTTATTGTTATTTTGAAAATAGCTCCCGCTCCTCCACGCTGTGTTGCTCTTGGGATAATGTTTACTCCAGAGAGACCAGCATTATTCCCATCAATTAAGTCAGTGTTTGTAGTTAATGTGTAAGGAGCCCTCAGAGTTTACTACAACACACAACATAAATGAGGAGGCAGAGAGAGAGAAGGAGGAAAGGAAATGAGGGACTAGTGGGGGTGTGGAAGAAAATAATTAAAAAGTCAATGAGGCTCACTGAATAAGTGTGTGTGTGTGCATGTTTGTCTGAAGCTCTTATCAGCGGTAAAACAGCATAGGTTAATTCACATTCAGCAGGGCTCAGAGACGGTGCGTGTGCATGTGGTGGTTTGTGTCTTCGTGCATGTGTGTGTATGGGATGTAGCTCTTCGTCCTTCAGACAAGGACAGTGAAGGTGTAACAATTTGTACAGAATAGAGAATCAGGGACCTTCACAGCAGAACAATCAGAGATGCAGCAGGTTAAAGACAGTGACAGGAAGAGTGTGTTGAATATGCTTTTGTCTCAACTACACAGTGGGTTCACAGCTGTCACCCATGAGAGCAGACTAACAACTTATTCTCCCATTTTTATGGATGAGTTATCACTCCTAACACATCGAAACAAAACCCTTCAATCCGTCCCAGATTATATCTTTAGATCAGGCTTATGCAAAATGTTTATCTCTGTAAGTGAGTTTAAAATCAATGTTGTACATTTGAGGGAAATGGAAAGGAGAAACAACCTTTCCTAAGTTGAGCTATGATTTTAGCATTTTTTTTAATAAAAAGAAGAGTATGTGCAGAAGATAAAACACAGCTTGATTACTTGGCATGTGGTGCTGAGAAGATAATATAGCATTGTGTTGCTTTTGGTGGCAATGTAACCAACTGTTAGCAAAAGAGAATTACATGATGTGCTTTTATATTTACTATCAAAATGATTTAATAAGTCTTACTACAATGAACTACTCCAACTAAATCTGTTCATCCAACGTAGTTATTACACAATGTGTTATCAATACACCTCCACATGTTTGTGGGACAAACATAAGGGGTAGTTTCGGTTAGGGTTAGGTTGACGTCAATGCATTCAAAGCCTGGAAACATAATTGGTGCAGTTATGATGGGCAACGTTCACTAAAAACATAGAGCAGCTGAACCTCTCTCAGCTTTTGGGTTTGTTGCACAGGAAATTGTGTTTTCTGACCAGTGACAGATTCACAATATAACAAGAAGTGTTTCTGAAGTGAATTACCTGCCTTACCTTTAATTGTTTAGATAAAGTCACACATATACTGTCGCTCCTACAGTATCAGATACCCTACACATTATTATTATCATCAGTTATGTAACCTTTTTAACTCGTTCTACAAGTCTCTAGCGCTGATGTTTCTAACTCACAAAGAAGCTGACCTGAGTTTAAGCCCTTTTTAATACTCGTTACATACACTGTAAGTTAGGTTTTAAATGATGTATTGATTATCTCTGTCTTTGTATCTGTTGTAAATATAGTATCTATCTATATCTGTCCATCAGCTACTTTTACTTTGACCAAGTTTGACTTTGTGCTACATTTCATGTGCTACATTGTTTTTCTAAAGATGTCATTACCACCAGCTGTGTATCTGTCACCAGATGCAGCATTCACAGTCTAATGATGGCCCTTACTCTCCAGGTATCTGTTAATAAACAATACGTAGGGTTCTTTCTAATAATTGCTAACAGGCAATGGCCTCCCTCATTACCTTTATTGCCTTCTACCTCTGTGTGTTCACTGTGTGATTTGCTAATGTGCGACTTTTTGTCTATATTTTTTGGCTAATTCATTTGTGTTTCTGGTATAGATCTTTCAATAATGCATGAAGGGTTTGAATGGAGAACATTAACTGAATGTTTTATCTGGACATCAACAGCGACAGTATGTCTAAAGCCAACCAAATGCCCCTTTTCTCATGGTACTTGAAATAGATGGTAATCATGTAATGTGCTTGATTTTGACATGACTCTATTACAATGACTCTACTGAGTACATAATTGTCTTTGTTCTCTGGAATCTCAGCGCACTTAACTCTCTGACAGCTCAGATGTTTAGCTCTGGTACAGATTGGAAGATTATTCTCCTTATTGTGTTCCGATCTGGAGCTAAACAACGGCCTCCAGAAAGCAAAAACATTAATAATAATAAAACTCAAAACTTCCTTGTATGACGTTAAACAACATCCTTTTCTTACAGTGGATACCTTTTGTCCCTTGTGTGTGTGCGTGTGCGTGTGTGTGTGTGTGTGTGTGTGTGTGTGTGTGTGTGTGTTGTGTGTGTGTGTGTGTGTGTGTGTGTGTGTGTGTGTGTGTGTGTGTGTGTGTGTGTGTGTGTGTGTGTGTGTGTGTGTGTGTGTGTGTGTGTGTGTGTGTGTGTGTGTGTGTGTGTGTGTGTGTGTGTGTGTGTGTGTGTGTGTGTGTGTGTGTGTGTGTGTGTGTGTGTGTGTGGTGTGTGTGTGTGTGTGTGTGTGTGTGTGTGGTGTGGTGTGTGTGGGTGGGGTGTGTGGGGGGGGGGGTGGGGTGTGCTGGCCGTGGAGGTTCTCTGTGCTCATCAGGGCCCTGCCTTTAGATGCTCCTGGGCTGTACAGAATAGATGACAACTGTGATGAATGAGCTGCATTTCACACTCTTAGACTGCATCTGGTGTCACTAGGTGTGCACGCACGCACACACACTGTACACACAGAAACGCATATACTGCTCAGACACACAAAGTACTGTCAGTCTGAAAATTCACGCTCACTAACTCCACAAATGATCCAGCATTTAGCTGATTTCCTTTTTCTTTTGTCCTCTTTGAAGTAAAGGGCTTTTCTGATGATGTGTGAGGCTGACTGAGTAGGAATGTGTGTGTGTTAAAAAGGTCCGTAAAATATGGACTCTAAATGTGCAGGAGAAGACAATTGCTGACTCATTCATAACTTTCTGCCCAAATATCAACTTTTTCATCTCAAGCACTGTTAACAAAATGCCACGTCTTTCCTCCCAAGACAAGACGTTGGGTAACCTTCTGGACCAGACGAAATACCAATAGACTCACCTTACCTCCTCTGATATCCAATACAAAAATCATAATTTTTCTTATTTTATGTATCTTTTCTACGCTAAGTTTCCTGTCTCAGTACAGTGGTTTTCATCATCCAGGTTGTAAGATGTCAGAGCAAGTTAAAAACGATTCACTGGTCCTTATTTTGCTGCACAGAAAGCTATAGAAACACGGTCTCATTAGGAGGAAAGGATAGTGACACCACTTAACTGCTGCTTACATTGTTGCTTTAACAGCATTGCCTCGGCAGCTTTCCAATATACCTACAGTATAAACCCAGACAAGGGGAGTGGGTGCCAAAAGGAAGATATCCTCTGTGCATTTGTTCTTAACTACATCCTTATCCACAGGGATATACGCTAAGGAAACCCTCAGAAAGACAATTCAGATCAACAGCTCAAGGTTATAGAGGATTTTGCTATTTATTCTTGTACATGCATTTCAAATAACCTGTGTTTACCTCAGAGAACAGACATTAACGTTTTGGATTCATTATGACATGTGTCACCTTTCTGCAGATGCTTTATCCAGTATTTATTGAGGTTTATTGATGTATTTCTTTCCTTTAAATTATAAATAACCCCTTTTTTTTTTTTCTTCTGATGGAGTGAACGCAAAACTGGATGGTAGATATTCAGTTGCGAAAAACTATAAAACTTGTTGGAGGATGCCCTGAAAATCATTTAAACATGTCTGCCTGTTTTTGGTCGATAATTTAAGAACAACATAAATACACCACCTCACAACATAAAGGAAATGGACTTTGTTGTCCAATAGGAGACAGAGCTTTGTTTTTGTCATGTAGGGAGTATTCATTAAAACAAGTGCACTTATACTGTGTGTGTGTGTGTGTGTGTTGTGTGTGTGTGTGTGTGTGTGTGTGTGTGTGCTGTGTGTGTGTGTGTGTGGTGTGTGTGTTGTGTGTGTGGGTGATGTGTGTGTGTGTGTGTGTGTGTGGTGTTGGTGTGTGTGTGTGTGTGTGTCGTTGTGTGTGTGTGTGCTGTGTGTGTGTGTGTGTGGTAGTGCTGTGTGTGTGTGTGTGTGTGTGTGTGTGTGTGTGTGTGTGTGTGCTGTGTGTGTGTGTGTGTGTTGTGTGTGCTGTGTCGTGTGTGTGTGCGTGTGTGTGTGTGTGTGTGTGTGTGTGTGTGTGTGTGTGTGTGTGTGTCATGCTGAAACAAATTAATGTGTAAACATCAGAGAGAAAGATTTGCACATAAGTGCTTTTTGAGGGTGAGGAACTAATCACAAGTGAAATAGATTTCAGGAGAACGGCAGTTGAAGAAAACGAAAAGGCAGGTGAGAGGAAGAGCAGAGGGTGATGGTTTCAGAATTGTAGAGGATTGCTACATCCTGTCTTTTTCCTTTTTTCGGTCCTTCTGGTTTGTCACCAAGCATCACTGGATGCAGTTATCAGAGCTTCAGGTTGACAGCCTGTCACTCACACACACAGTCAGATGGAAAGGCTGAAGTGGATCTGAGGATACCAGCCTCTTCAAGTCAGCTCAGTAACTTTGATCTCTTTCCCTTATTGCTCTTTACATGTCGAAGTCTTTCTCATACACACGTATACTGGAGATCTCAACAGCTTGAAGTAGTGCCTTTATTTGATAGCACATGGTAAGTGACAGGAAACAGAAGCAGTGGGAGGACATGTGACCAAGATTACTAGCCAGACTCATGGCTTCGTGCCTTTTGTCTCACATCTCCACGAGGACACCCCTCGCTCTCACAGCTTTGCCCAATTAAGATTTTCTGTGTGGCGTGAAAGGTTGTCGGGTTGTGTAGTCAGCAGATTGCTGTTTAGTGGAGTTGCAGTGTGTATTATTGGAATGGGGAGAGGACATCGATCTCTATCAGCACTCCCATAGTATAAATCTACCCACATGCTGACAAGAAACACAGATATACACACACTCACACTTACTCACAATATTAATTGAGCTTAACATTGTTCCCATTCTAGAGCATTTTCCAGCTTCAGAAGAAACGCGTTAAATTAAGAATTATGGAATTATTTTACGGTTTGAAAAACAAAAAATTACCATGGAACAATTTGACTGTGGTAGGTTATGATAAATGATGCATGGTCATGATAATTAATTCTCTGTGGAAGCTTAACCCCTTTCTTGGCTAACAGAATTACATTTTACAGTTACAATGTATCCTTACATACAAAGAGCTTCTTATAATCCCTTATGAACAGTGTCCTTCCTTAATGATATTCAAGAAGTGCATGCAATCTGTGACAAAATGCTACAAATTCAAATGCATTTCATGTGTTTTGCAGAGACTCGGGAGGACCGCACTAAGAGACTGTTCAGACACTACACTGTGGGATCCTACGACAACTTCACCTCATACAGGTACAGCCTCTTTCATTGAGCTAGCACGCTAATGCAAAGTGCAGGTCATGATATTAGTGTATATTGTACTGCACAAACTACATTAGTCATATCTCATACTGCCTCATTACCTGTACATTGGCTATGCAGTGCATGTGGAAATGTGTTAGAGCGTTATGGAGGTGCTGCCATCTAAAGGTAAAAGGCTGCTGGTGCACTCACTTCGAAGTGATAAGCAATTAGTTGTTTCTGTATGTGCACACAGTATATTCTACATGCATGGGTGCATGCATGTTTCTGTGCCTGATATTTTAAGTCTTTATTTTCTTTAAGCTGTCCCCCTGACCTTTATTGTGTAGAGAGTGCTTTCTCTCTTTTAAATAAGACAAATTATCTGAGTGGATTAGCTGGCTGTGTGCGGTTTTGATGCAAATTCTGACTTGAATGCCACATTGTGTTAGTTTGAGACGCGCTAGTCTGAGTGAGCATTGTTTCCACCCACTTTCTCAGCCTTTTTATTAAATGTCAAGTTCTTGCATTCTAGGTTTTAGTTGGATTAAATGCCATCTCTGTTATCAGAGCTGCAGGTTTGTTCAATGAGCATTACCACAGTCATACTATCCTGTGTTAGACTACATACAGTATATGGGGTATTGTATATACATACACTATTATTTTTTTTTTTTGTACAGTACAGATGTTAGATGAGTACTGGAGGAAAATAAAATCATATACAGGTTGTGATGCTTTCCAAAGGTGTAACAGTAAAGACAAGCACTGCACAAAATCACAGCTAAGAGAGACTTTAAGGAGCAGTTGCAACATATGAATATCTGAATAAATTCCGGTTGCAGCGAAAGGTAGGACAGAAAGTTATTTTGTTACGTGGTACAATTCCCTTGATGGATGTCTGTAGTCTGAGGAATATTAGTATCTCTACTGTCAAAGGACAGGTTTATTTTGAGGAGACGTATACCGTCTAAAATTGTGTTTTCCATGAGAGTTTTTATTGAGTTATGTGGGCGGAGAATAATCTGAAGGAGGGTGTATTGCATTAATGCAGCATTTTGGGGCATAGGGCAGAGATGTAAGCGTAGTGGATAAAAGGTGTTAGACTGAAACAAAGCATCTTAGTGTTGCTTAACCAACACAGTTTTCTGTGCATAATATTCGGTGCAAAAGTGGATGGATAGCTTTTTATGAAAGAAAACCTTTGACCTCCCTCCTGCAGAAAGGTTTGTTTCGGGTCTCCTGGCTCCAGCAGCAGGAGCTCTGTGTTCCCTTGGTAAGTCTGAGATAGTGGAGTGTAACTAAGCTAATGGAGACTGCCGCCTCCTACTGAGTTGCAACCTTAACAAAAGCCCAGTACATCTGCCTCAGCTGTGAGGCAGGATGACTGATTTAATGCTAAAATATTACAAATTGTCGGGCTTTTGTTCAGTGTGTAACCTGGCAGCAGACCCCTCAGTGTGGTGTGGTGTTAAATGATACAAGCTGTTGTTTTAGTACATTTAATCTAAGAACACAATATTTAGGCAATTTTTTTTATTTATTTGACATTTTAGTGTCATTTTACTTTACTTTTCTGAATTAGACATGTTTTAATTATATCTTACATTTCTTCATCTGCATCTTTTACCATCAAAACTGTAGATTAAAACCATTACACCTTGCCTGAGCGTTTCCTTTCAGTTGGTTCGATTAGGCGAACGAACAATCTGAATATTTCTCTCACACATCTAGCCATCATGCTGATATTTGCTTTGCTTCCTCACTAACTCTGCTTTGGTTTTAGCTTACAGGCTTTCGACACATGCATTTCTAGAGCAGCCCAGGTTAACACCATCTAGCAGCCTCCAGCCCTCAACTCTGAGGAAAAAAATCAGGCAGTGATGAAGTGCTCACTTACTTTGGCCTCCTATTCCCTCTGTCATTAGTCAGAGGATAATATTGCATCCCAGCCATCTCCTTCACTTTCTTTAGCAGAAGCCCTCCACACCCCCCTCAGCTGCAGTCTCATCTCAGGGATCAGCCAGAAGATTGATTCAGTCTTAGGTTTTATCCCAAAGATACTTAAATCATGAGTACTCTCTCTCTCACTCTCTCTGTCTCTCTCTCACTGTCTCTGTCTCTCTCTCTCTGTCTCTGTGTGGAATCCTGAGCTGTGGTCGCTCACTTTGCTTTTAACCTGATTGGTATATCCTGAATCCAAAGTAGAAAGACATGTATGGGAAAGGAAGTACAGGCGTGTGTGTGTGTTTATGTGTGAGTGTGTGCACCTCCATCTCCTCCCATTGGTCAACCCCCCGACGACCCTCCGTCCTCTCCTCTCTCCCCTCTCCTCTTTGAGTGTGAGGATGGTGTTGGATTCATACCTGCTCTCCCTCTGCTCTCTCCTGTACAGTGACTATATCATAGAAGAGAAAAATGCTGTTTTGCAGAAGAAAGAAAACGAGGGGTTTGGCTTCGTCCTGCGGGGAGCCAAAGGTGAGACACACACACACACACACACTCTTAAACTCACACACACACACCTTTGCAAAGACATGCACATTGACTACCTAGCAGTTTTTAACGTGTGAGAGTTTAGAAGTGAGAAATAGTTTGTTGATCTGAGTCACTGAGTATGGCTCAGTCTGTAGTGTTACAGTGTGAGTCAACAACACGACCAGCTTCGGTCAACACTCGGCGTGTATACTCAGATGCACCCTGTGAGTGTGTGTATTTGTGTATGTATGTGTGTGTGTATGTGTGTGTGTGAGCGTGTAGCCCCTTTGGTGGCGTCATCCTTGGCTGAGCTGTCGGCTAGCTGTCCCATCTGTTCCCCGCACATGGCGTTCAGCTTTAGTAGAGACACCCTCCTCTCCCCCCTCCTCCCCTCTTCCTCTCATCTTCACTCTGTCTGTCCTTGTTTTTGTTCCTCTCTGCTCTCCTTCATATCCTTCCCAGCCATTACCCTATCAAAAATGATTCTACGCAAACCATTTTATACCTTCCGCATTTAAAAACCCAGATCACCTCTCTACTCATCTCCATCTCCATCACCACAAATTCATTTTACTCATGCCCGTGCCAGCTCCCTGCTCACGCTGGTTACCATAGCAACCCCTCTCAGGCACCTTGCCTGGAGTCTGAGTGTGCTTTACTTCTCCATCACTCACTACCATGGATCTTGGCTCACCCCGCTTTCTTTTACTCGCTCTGCCTTTTACTCCCCACTACCCTTAAACACACACACACACACACACACACACACACACACACACACACACACAGCAGTTCACTTAGCGGCCCTCTAAGAACTCTCATGTGTCAGTGATTTTGTTGGATTCGTTCCAAGATTAAATGGAGTTCATGATGCCGCACTCACTTAACAAAGTGTGTGTGTGTGTGTGTGTGTGTGTGTGTGTGTGTGTGTGTGTGTGTGTGTGTGTGTGTGTGTGTGTGTGTGTGTGTGTGTGTGTGTGTGTGTGTGTGTGTGTGTGTGTGTGTGTGTGTGTGTGTGTGTTGTGTGTGTGTGTGTGTGTGTGTGTGTGTGTGTGTGTGTTTTGTTAAGGCATGCATGCAGTTGTGCAGGTGTATGACTGTGTGATTGTATGCAAATATGCATCAGCATTATTGTTGAGGTGAAGCAGGAAACAGCAGTATATCCGCTCAGTATTCCTGCCTAATATAGAAATCTTTAGTCAAGTAATAGAACTAAAAGCAGTGAAATATATATTAATTAAATCATTTTAGTAAAGCTAAAAGGGAAGCTTTGAAAACTGTGTAATTTCTTCCAAGGGAATTCAAACAGGGCAAATGTAATACGGCAGCCAACATATTCCGAATATTACACACAGCATGTAATACGTGTTCTGTTTGTGAGGTTGTTGTGAGGTTGTAGTCTCATTTACATAAAAGAAAAATGAAATCAAAGGAAGCTCCAGATTTCACTGAACTTTTCTGGGTTGGTTTTTCTCAGCTGAGACGCCCATCGAGGAGTTCACCCCCACCCCAGCGTTCCCCGCCCTTCAGTACCTGGAGTCTGTGGATGTGGAGGGAGTGGCCTGGAGGGCTGGTCTGAGGACAGGAGACTTCCTCATTGAGGTAATTCGGAAAAGCTCTTCCCTTTTCTACATCTGTGTCTTCCTCATTACTGAGCACACCGCTGATGACCTGCAGCAGAGGAGAAAAGCAAAGTGATTCTGGACAGTTTTATTGTGAATTTGTGGATATGTTGCAAAGTTAAATATTAATCATATATAAAGCTGTATAAATCTTCGATGGCGTAATAAAGTAAAGTACTTAAAGGTAGGGTATGTAAGTTTGAGACACCGGCTCGAGATCGCTAGACATGAGGGCACGAGATAAGTTTGTGCACAGATGGAAGGCTGACAGGCAGGTAGGCTATCCAATCATTTTAGCCGGGCCGCCTAAAATGATTGGTCGTGCTTTTTACAGCACTACAGCTTCCACAGATGACATTTTTTATGTATCTTTGGTCAAAGCACTTAAGATATTCATTGCTATCGGGATGTTAAGAGCATTCCATGGAATATAACAAAAAGTGTATCTCGAGACGGTTTCTCAAACTTACCTACCCCACCTTTAAGTTGAACATGGAGGTACTTTACATTATGCTACTTTATACTTTTACATCACTACATTTTGAAGGCAAATGTTGTACTTTTTATTGCATTACATTTGTTTTACATTTTTGGTTACTAGTTATTTTGCAGATTTAGGTTATTAATGTAAAATATAAAGCGACACAATATTATATTTTATTATAGGTTAAAGGTGGGGTAGGTACGTTTGAGAAACCGGCTCGAGATACACTTTTTGTTATATTCCATGGAATGCTCTTAACATCCCGATAGCAATTAATATCTTAAGGGTTTTGACAAAAAATCCATAAAAAAAGTTCATCTGTGAAAGCTGTAGTACTGTAAAAAGCACGACCAATCATTTTAGCCGGCCCGGCTAAAATAGCTGGATAGCCTACCTGCCTGTCAGCCTTCCATCTGTGCACAAACTTATCTCGTGCCCTCATTGGTCATGTGCGCGTTCGTGTGTGTTGGAGGAGGGGCTCTGTAAGGAAGTGGCAGATTTTTTCGGGCTGTGTATTTTCAAACTCGAGCTGGTTTCCCCAAAATGTATGGAGGACGGAACATGACATAAGTATAAATAAATAAATGTATGAAGAAATACAGGAATTAATAAATAAATAAATACAGGAATAAATAAATGACGAAATAAATAAATACAGAAATAAATAAATGTGTAAATAAATACACAAATAAATAAATAAAATAATAAATAAATGCATAAATAAATATGGAAATAAATACACCAATGTATAAATAAATAAATAAAAGTAGAAAATAAAACAGAACACACGTTATTATATATCTTTCATATATTTCTACATTTACGCGACATACATTTATTTATTTATGTATTTATGTGTCTGTATGCTAATGAGGTGGGCGGTCCTAACCTCAGTCTGAAGCAGGATTGGTTACAGGAGTGTGTGATCATTTCTGGCAGAGGGCTCTATTGGTTTAAGAGCCATTGGAGATCATTTACGATCATTAGCGGACCATTTAGAGAACGGAGAACCAAAAGACTATGTCCAGTTTCGTGTGGAACGATGTATAGAGGACTTGGCTCAGCTCGACATGGATGTGGATGTTAACCCAGCTGTGTTTGAGAGTCTTCAAGAGGTTGCCCGCCAACTTGAAATCCTCTCGGAAACAGAGGAGGTGACCCTTGGGCGTCCATCTTACATGTTGCCCCCAAACGTTATTGAAGCACATCTTCGTTGGGGGCACACCGCTGGGGACATTGCGCAGGTGTTCGTGGTTAGCCAGGCGTTAGTAGTAGAGCCCTCTGCCAGAAATGATCACACACTCCTGTAACCAATCCTGCTTCAGACTGAGGTTAGGACAGCCCACCTCATTAGCATACGGACACATAAATACATAAATAAATAAAAGTATGTTGCGTAAATGTAGAAATATATGAAAGATATATAATAACGTGTGTTCTGTTTTATTTTCTACTTTTATTTATTTATTTATACATTGGTGTATTTATTTCCATATTTATTTATTCTTTTATTTATTTATTTGTGTATTTATTTCAACATTTATTTATTTATGTATTTATTTCGTCATTTATTTATTTCTTCATACATTTATTTACACATTTATTTATTTATACTTATGTCATGTTCCGTCCTCCATAAAAGTTACCCACCCCACCTTTAAGCCACCAAGTAATGTATAAAGTAATTCAAATAAACCCCACCTTTACCAAGTTTAACAGTGAAGTGACACATTAATGCACCAATAATTTTTATAACATTAATTTAAAACAAATTAAAACTATATTGTGCTTGAAATACACAAAGTATTTTTGTTATGCTTATACTTTTTCACTTTTAATTAAGTACAATTTTGAATACTGGACTGAATGCAGTACTGCTTCTTTTGAGTACGTATTCCATCTCTGAAAGCTTCTATTTATCTGTGCTTATTGAATGAAATGACTAGGCATGATTTGCAGAAACGTTTTATCATGTGAAAGTAAACTTTAATGCTTTAAAGGTTAAACTTGTGTTTGCATGTCTTGTCTTTGTGCGTTTCGTCCTAGGTGAACGGGGTGAATGTAGTTAAAGTGGGCCATAAGCAGGTGGTGTCCCTGATCCGGCAGGGGGGCAACCGGCTGCTGATGAAGGTGGTGTCCGTCACACGCAAGCCTGAGTCTGAGGAGGTCGTCCGCAAGAAAGGTAAAGACCTCTATGTTGAATCCACTTTAGATTAAACAGATAGTCAATTAAATATCTATCATGTTCTTTCATGTGAAATGTCACATAAAGGCATGTATTTCCTGCTTCACAAATTCGCTTTTTGTAAATATTATTAAACATATCACTGAGTATGATAATGAACTTAATAACTGTAACGTAGTGTAGATATGTTATGTTAGTTGTTTTCATGTACGGGTGACTTGGGAAGATATGTGTGTTTTCTGTTGTCAAGGTGATTTCTGCAACGATTCACTGCTGTAAATTCATGTGGTTACCATGTCAACCATAGCTCGCCATTACTCAGCTCCCACACAGCCCTGGCAAAGTGACCTCAGGACTGCATCCACAGCGTGTGTGTGTGTGTGTGTGTGTGTGTGTGTGTGTGTGTGTGTGTGTGTGTGTGTGTGTGTGTGTGTGTGTGTGTGTGTGTGTGTGTGTGTGTGTGTGTGATGTGTGTGTGTGTGTGTGTGTGTGTGTGTGTGTGTGTGTGTGTGTGTGTGTGTGTGTGTGTGTGTGTGTGTGTGTGTGTGTGTGTGTGTGTGTGTGTGTGTGTGTGTGTGTGTGTGGTGTGTGTGTGTGTGTGTGTGTGTGTGTGTGTGTGTGTGTGTGTGTGTGTGTGTGTGGTGTGTGTGTGTGTGTGTGTGTGTGTGTGTGGTGTGTGTGTGTGTGTGTGTGTGTGTGTGGTGTGGTGTGTGTGTGTGTCCCTCAACATGACAGGAGTCACCAGAGTTAGTGTGCTGTGTGTAGAGCAAAACTAGTCGCGTTTATTCTGCACTCAGTGATGAATACGTGCGTGCGTGCGTGCATACAGGTAGATGTGCAATGAATATCTTAAGTGCTTTGACAAAAAATCCATTAAAAAAAATGTCATCAGTGGAAGCCAATCATCTGAGCCGGCCCGGCTAAAATAACTGGATGGCCTACCTGCCTGTCAGCCTTCCATCTGTGCACAAACTTATCTCGTGCCCTCATTGGTCATGTGCGCGTTCGTGTGTGTTGGAGGAGGGGCTCTGTAAGGAAGTGGCAGATTTTTTCCGGCTGTGTATTTTCAAATTCTAGCGCACTCGAGCTGGTTTCTCCAGAATTACCTACCCTACCTTTAAGTATGTAATTCAGATAAAAAAACATCAAGGAACTCTCTTTCCTTCTTTTGCGCTCTCATGTCCACTTAGGGCCTGTTTTTGGAGCTTCCAGTGCATGTCACGGTCTTTCCATCAGCAGATTGAATCCACTCAGTCTTCATTATTTATTAAAGTTTAATGTTTTTGGGACATCTTGGGAAATTTGCCTCAATTAGACAATCAAGCTCAAATGTATGTCTGTTAGATATGAGGCTTCGGCAAGGCAAGGCAAGTTTATTTATATAGCACCTTTCAACACAAGGCCATTCAAAGTGCTTTTCAGCAAGCATCTGGTTAGCTGAGCTTTACCTGAAAGACTATGGAAATATCTTGTTTGTTTAATCCAGACTAAGTGCAAGGTATACAATTGTGTAGTTTTACTGGGAATTATGTGTCGAACTATTTCTTGGTGCTTAGAGGTTACCAGTCAATCGTCTGAGACTCTGGGTGTTCACTCTCAGTTACTACTACTGACCATGAAATAATCTTCCACATATATGGGAGAATTGTCATTTTACAGGTTTTTGTATGGATGGAACAATCGATGATGTTAACAAATGTGATTTAAAGCTGCTTTTAGCCAGATTTTCATACTGTTTTATACTTTATTCCAGTCCTTATTCTGAATTTAACTAAATAAATAATGATTCTCTCATTTTACCATAAGCAAGAAAACATTTACCAAAATGCCAATCATCTTCATATACATTGTTTTGCGTGCAAAATATTCAGGCTTTGTGGATTATTAGAATGACATGAAAATATGCATTCATGTGGACTAGCATTATTGGCGTCAGTAACTCAGTCCAAAGGGACTTGGCTTGCAGGCAGAGGGTTCAACTCCCAGAACAGACTTAGTACAGTATGTATTGTAGGCTGAAACACAGATAGAACAAAATGGAGCATATGTATTCTTTCAGAGAGGAGAACAAGAGCCTTCCCTCCTCTTTCAAACTTTTCCTCAAAGATTTCTTATTTGATCATCCTAAGCAGTTCTGATGAACACCCTCTCCAGCCGCATTGCTGTCCATCGGGACTCTGCCTATTGTGCCGCACTTTTGCAAAAATGCAAGAGGCATGCTCTCACACACAGAAACTCGCAGGCAAACACTCAATACAAAACACACAATCTCTGCACCATGCGAGGCCTCACTACTGCCACCGTTGCCATGGTGACTACACTGCATGTTTGAATTAAGCATTACATTCCTGCAGAAGCATCTCTCTCTCCCTCTGACTCTGTTTCTCTTTCTCCGTCCTCCTCCATCTCCTCTGCTCCCTGCTACTGTACCAGAGTGTGCATACTGGTGACGAAAGAAGATGTTTGATACGGACTGTACCCAGGATGGCGTATGTTCACTAGATCTGCAGCTGCTGACGACAGCAGGATAGTTAGGCTCGAGTGGGACACAAGGCATTCGTTTGGATATAGAGATCTTTTGCTCCACAGTAGTGCATGCAAGTGTGAGCTGGGCGATCTCGGATAGAGTGAGCTGATCTAGTTCTGTCTGGGGTGTTGACAGGAAACTTGGGTTTGTTGTAGCATGTATAGGCTGCTGCTGTGTGTGGCTTCATGATCTGTGTCCGACTGCATGGCATTACGTTGTTACTGCAGATTTAACATGCTTCAATACATGACCACATTATTTTTGATTTGGTTAATTAGAGTGTTCATTGTAACTTGATTTTAAAGCCTTTTATTGAAATCTGTAACTCTGTCCGTTGTATTTGGAGCTGATGTTTGTTAGATATGTTTTTTGAGTGGGACGATACCAGCCCAGCCGCCTTATGAGTTTAGAAGGTTTCGGGTGCTCCCATGGGATTTGGGGTATAAAGACTGCAGCGCATCAGTTTCTTTAGCTTTTGAATTGACTGTAATCTCTTCCCCACATGTCATCATGTCCTCCCTCAGGGAGTTTTCTCAGTGTATCTGCAAGTGGTCCCGCGTGTGGGAGGATATGCATGTGTGTGTCTTCGCGTTTCTGTCTGATACTCTCCTGCAACATTTCAGACAGGCAGCATATTAAAAGTAAGATGGACGACTTTCTCCCTCCCCTTGCCACACTTATTTTACTCTTTCTGCCTATTGTGGCGTACATACTCTGTTGTTCTCTTTCTAATGGGAGGATTCAGAAAGCTAGGGCTGTTTCAGACTGGACTCAGTTGTACATGTACTGCCTCTGGGCTCCCCAACAGAGAGGGATTCTTGCAGCACAAAGACTAGAATACTGAAAGTCTTGGAGACAGACTGAAAAATTCATAAGCCATCGGATCAACAGAGAGTAAAGCATGAAGAAGTCGGGATCCAAATGTAACCCGAACAAGGTCGTCGTTAAATGGGGGCCGTCCAGTTCATCTGAATTTAACCAGATCAAATCAGTGAAGATGGGATGGGCTAGCCGTCTGGGAGATGCCAGGAGGGCACTGAGCCGCAAATCCAAAGGATCTTCTTCCCCTTCAACTTCATCCTCAACACCATGCCTTTTCTCCACAGCTCCCCCGCCACCCAAGAGAGCCCCCAGCACCACCCTGACGCTGCGCTCTAAGTCCATGACCGCTGAGCTGGAAGAACTGGGTGAGAAAGCTGGCATGCCAACTCCAGACCCTAGACTTCCTTTTTCTGTCACATTTCTGCTTTCCCTTTTGTTAATAAGCTCGGTGTGTCTCCTGACTTTTTGAATAGTCACTTGTGTTGGCTTGTTCTTTCCCTCCTCTGCTGACGCTATCTTTTTCCCACCAAGCTTCTGCTCGGAGGAGAAGAGGAGGTGAGTCTGAATTGACACCTCTCTGAAAGTCATAAAGATAATTCCTCACTGCTGTGTCAATTACAGCATTGATTTAGAGCTGAAGAACAGAACACTTGCAATATGTGGACTCTCTTTCTCCCCTTCTTTTCTGATTTCCTCTTTCTCTATCTCTTTTAATTCGTAGAACTCACTCCCTAGTGGTGTAACACAGTGAACTTTTAATTTGGGATGGAGCAGTGATTTAATACCATAGACATGGAGCATGACCTCACTTTGTAGTTCATAGCAACATTTTGGAGATGCCTTTTTAATCACACTTTGTATTCTCTACTGTGTTTGCAATGTCAGAATTGATGACACAATATTTCCACAGTCTTATGTCTCAGCATTTAGTTCTGCCTCATTTGCTTCTCAACAGAGAGACTAGATGAGATGTTGGCATCACAGGAGTCTATCTTGCGTTCTCAGCCCTCAGAGGCAGATTACAGAGCAGCTACTGTCAAACAAAGGCCTACCAGCAGGAGAATTACACCAGCAGAGATCAGTGTGAGTGCACCTACACAAAGCACACTGGCAGACAGCATATGCCACAATGTTGGCATACATATGAATTAAGGCTCATGTATAATTTAATCAAAAACAAATGTGCTACACAGCCTTTTAGAGGCATTAAATATATGTTTCTTAACTGCAGTCACTGTTTGAGAGACAAGGGATGACTCTACATGGAGGTCTGCACCCCGGCATTGAGAGAGGTCACATACCGCTACCCAAGGGGATGTCCAGGACCAAGTCTTTTGGTAAAACAATCACCCATCCTGTACATATTCAAATAAGGTGAATGATAGTGCATCTTATGTGCAGTATGCTTACAGGTTTTAATTGGCATAAAGGATATAAGATAGGGAAGATTTATTTTCCCATCAAATTGCATACTTCACCCAGAAAGAAAAGCATGTAGGCAGTTTTAATTTAGCTTAACAAATGCTAACATGGTTGCAAATACTTAATTGCAGGTCTCCCTTGAAAAAGAGATCATTGATCTCAATGGGATTTTACCTGGATAAATAAAGGTTTTGAATTGAATTGAATTACATTGCATTGCATGTTCAGAATGTGCTTAGATATTCACAGACACACATTTGCAGAGCAGATTTTCAAGTGCAATACGTTATTTATTATTTAAAAATGTTCCCTGTTCTCTAGTAGCCTACATTCATTGAAGGACTATTCAATTAGTTAATTGCCAAATAAATAAAAAATAGTAAGTTATACGTTTTACATATTAGGGAGGGCTCTTCTTCTCATCTCTGAAAAAATAAATATGCTCCATTTTGTCTACAGATGTCTGTGTTTCAGCCTACACTCCACACTAAGTCTGTTCTGGGAGTTGAACCCTATATTGTATAGCTGTCTTTGAGACAACGAATACATTATAAATATGTGAGAACATATTTTCAGATGGATGCAATGCAGTGAATTTGTCAGGAAGCAGCTGTGGACCTGCTAGGTTAGTTTAAAATGGTCGTATTTCCTGAGAAGATCTGTGCTCTCCTCTCCCTCACCAGGTGCCACTGAGGAGGATCGGCTGTCGGTCCTTGCAGCCGAACACAGGTTTCCCCGCAGTTCCTCTATGACAGACAGCCTCCGAGAACACTCTCAGCCCCATCCCATCCCTCCACCTCCACAAACTGCACCTCCTCCTCCTCCCTATTACCTGGACACTGGTCCTCCTCCAGCCTTTTGTCCCCCTCCTCCCCCATCTAGGACCCACAGTCAGGGCCATGAGCCTGGAGGACGCTCCAGCTTCAAGCCTTCATCTTTGGATCTGCCGTACGAGGCCGCTCAGCGACAGGCCACACACTTAGAGAGACAGAAGAAAGCGCGCTCCATGATCATCCTTCAGGACTCTTCACATCTACCTGTAGAACCGACAGAAATCCCCCGTCCTTCTGCTGCTATTCCACCGGAGCGAATCAAAAGGAAGGGTCGGGTTATTGACAACCCTTATGCCAATGTGGGTCAATTTAGTATTGGACTGTTCACACCCACCAAGCCCCAGAGGAAGAAAAGTCCACTGGTGAAACAGCTACAGGTAGGTGACATTTCCAGGATGGTCATCTGCTAGTTGTATACATTAGTTACGAAGACTTTCTAACATGCTGTTTTTTTATTTTGCCTTACTGCAGGTGGAAGATGCACAAGAAAAAGCCAGTTTGGCCTTAGCTGCTGCCCACTCCCGAGAAAGCTCTCCCTCAGGACGACACTCACACACCCATGGACACACACACACCAGCCGTGCAGACTACTACCAGCAGCAGCTGAAGGCTGAGCGAGAGCGTCTGCGTGCCCAGGGAGAGATGATGTTTCAGGGGAAGGGTCCCTTCGCCGCTGCTATAGCTGGAGCAGTGAAAGATCGTGAGCGTCGTCTAGAAGAACGGAGAAAATCCACTGTCTTCCTTTCCGTTGGGACTATGGAGGGGGCTTCCTTAGCCAGCTCTGACTCCCCCTCTCTGACTCAGTCTCACTCCATCGATGAACGGATGCTCACCCGAGAGCTGGGACAGCTGCCTCCCCCTGCCTTGGCTCTGAGCCCCTCACCTAGTGGGACCACCTTTATCCATCCGCTCACAGGAAAACCCCTGGACCCTAACTCTCCACTGGCTCTTGCGCTGGCCGCAAGGGAGAGAGCACTGACCTCCCAGAGCCCGACGGGCAGCCCTGAGCCGAGGACTAAACAGGATCGAGCAGGCCATGGCGTGTTGTTCATGGACCCTCAGACCAAAGAGTCTCCACATGGGGAAGGGGCTACCACAACTCCCCCTTTTTCACCTAAAAGCGCCAAGGCAGGGGGGTATGGAGTTGTTTCCTCCCCGACATCTATTTTAGTTCCCCAGCCCACCAAACCACAGTGGGTCACATCACAGTCACCGGTATCTTTCCGGCAGGAGATGGAGGCCAGAGTAGAGGAGAGGAAGGAGGAGAAGAGACTTGAGGATAAAAATAGTATGTTGATCAGTATTATGGACACGTCACAGCAGAAAACAGCAGGGCTTATTATGGTCCATGCTACCAGTAACGGCCAGTCAGTCGGGGTAGATCCACACCTAGAACAGACACCTGCCCCCACGTCCACAGAGCCCAGCAAGTCTCTAAGTCCAAGGGCTAAATCCCCCAGCCCCTCTGCCTCGCAGCCCCAGGCCCAGCTCCAGGCCCAGCCTCACACTCAGCGTCCCGCCAGTCCAGCGCAGGACAAGAGTCTGGCTCAGGGCAGCTCCGAGGAGGACGTGGACCCCTACACCGTGACCCTGCCTCCTGCAATGTTGTCCTCCAGCGATGAGGAAACAAGAGAAGAGCTTCGTCACATTGGAGTTCTTCCACCACCCGATGAGTTCGCTAATGGCATGCAGGCACAGGGGACGCCAACTCTACCTGCCTCCTCTCCCACCACCCCTACAACACCAACGCCCCAAACTCCGTCATCCCCAAAAACTCCAACTGTGATGCCCACCCAGCCTCAGCCTCCCCAGCTGGCACCTCCACCCAGTGCAGCAGCTGTCTCAGGGAAGCCCTCTGACCCTCTGGAGCCCCCACCGGTGGGTGAGTCCAGCTCTGCGGCTGACTCAGGTGTGGAGGAGGCCGACACGCGCAGCTCCAGTGACAGAGAGCGAGACCACCATCTCGAGACCACCAGCACCGTCTCCACAGTTTCCAGCATGTCCACCCTGTCCTCAGAGAGCGGCGAGCCTGCAGACACACACACCACGCACACCTCCTACGCCGAAGGGCTGACTTTTGTGCTCGACAAGCCGCCAGTGCCTCCTAAGCCCCGACTCAGGTCCCAGATAGGAGGCAGTAAAGGCCCCGTCACCTTCAGGGACCCTCTACTGAAGCAGAGCTCCGACAGCGAGCTGCTCTCACAACAACAGGTTGCTGCCCTGGCTGCTGCTGCTGCAGGCGGAGCTGGGCTGCCCTTCGGCGGCTCGGCCTCAGTGACAGGACTCGGCCCCACCAAGCCGCGCTACCTCTTCCAGCGGAGGTCCAAGCTGTGGGGGGACCCAGTGGAGCCTCGTGGGCCAGGGGTGGGGCTAGGTATTGGGAGTTTGGGAAATCTAGGCGGGCTGGGATTGGGACTCGGTGGAGATGATGGAGCAAAACCTTCTGTTATGGGAGAGCTCAGTTCACGGCTACAGCAGCTAAATAAAGACACTAGGTCACTGGGAGAGGAGCCGCTGGGAGCATCACTTGACCCGGGGAGAAAGTCACCTGTGGCAGGTGCCAGGTAAGAGAGAAATGTGTCAAATGTACTGCAAAAATGACTGAATTTCACACTGAGCCACAAAACAAATGGTTCCTTTTAAAGCAATGGTATTTATATTGTTTATCGTGGTGGCAGAGACAGAGAGAGTGAGCAATCTCAAGCAATTCCCCTGCCCAGCATGATTTGAATTATTACCGTAAATGAGTCTAAATCATATTAAATAGTCTACATGGCACACACTGAGTTTATATTATTTTCTCCTGTTTATCAACATTTATTTAGAGAAAATATACTTTATGGACAACTACTCTTGGTCGTCTAGTTTTGGCTTAAGTCTGATTGCATTTCTCTGTAAAAAGGGACACCTAGAGGCTGAGTTAAAGACAGTGGCTGTTCTATTTGTAGGCATAATAGGGTCTTACTTACAATTTGAAACATGCAAACTATCCATATAAAGACCAGTCCACTGCTATAGGATGTTGACATGAGATCAGAGGTCACCAGCATTGCTGGCATTAGCTACCCTTAAACTGTTAATGTAAAAAAGTTATTAATACAGTGTGTGCTGTACCTTTCTATGGGTCATACATGCTGTTCTAATATCAATTCAAAGCAAATATAAAGCATAGTAAAGAGGCATATACAAACGTGCTTCTCACACAGTGACACTAGATTAGGTCTTTGAAGCATCTGAAGCACAGTGCTGTTTGTGTCTGTTATCTGTGGGTTTCCTGTTTTCACACCATACCTGAAGGTACAATTAAGACCTGTATATTCCTGCAGATGTGAGGACACCGAAGAGAGTAAACCTTAAGGTTATAGCTACTAGGGTAAACTTGAGCTTTTTTATATTTGTTCCTAGCAAGCCTATCAACTAATCCCATTTAAGATAACAAGCCTCGTACTCCTTTTATTGTATGTATTTTGTTTTTTATATTTTGTTACCTTGTTTGCATCACCTACATTTATACATCTTTATACTAGGAATATAAAAGATTTGGATATAGTTCTGTTTTTCCAAGGCATTGGTTCTAGAGATCTTCATTACTACAATCGATGCCTCGCCTTTGGGTCTAAATTGCTTCTTGTTTCTATAGTTACAGTTTTACTCCTTGGCCTTCTGATAAATGATCTCGTCTGTTAAATACAAACAGTAGTCAGTAAGTATATAGTATATAGTATAGTAACCTCTGTTGGGTTCTAACCTTCGCACCTGCTAGTAGCTACCCTTCCTGCTATTCCTCAAGCTTTTCCCAGAGTCCTTGATCAAAACATACATAATACATCCTTATATATATATCACTGATATACTTTTGATAAGATTAAGAAATAAAGTGTCCTTCTTATCATCAGCCCCTCATCCAGTAACATCAGTGATAACCTCAAAGACTTAAGGATGTATTTTCAGAAGTATTTGACCAAGACTGAACTATAATGGTGTGTCACAGTGTAACCGTCCCGTCATGATCCCGTCATGGCATTAACAGCCGTGTTATTGTTGTGACGACTACCCAACAATGTCCTGAAAAGTTCATAGGTACCACAGGGAGTAACTGTCAGATGCACGTCTCTTTTGTTCTGTTCAGGATTTGGCTACATTTTGATTGAGCATCGCAGCTTTCAAATGTCTCAGGAGTTTGTAGGCACTCTCCAGATGCAGTGCATTTTTTCCAGCCCTGCTCCTTTCCTTTCATCGTTTGTCCTTATTCCAGTTCATATAAATTAGGAGGGTCGAAAATATTTCTCTCATGTTCACTTTTTCTTCACTCCAGTTTTAGAAAAAAATATATATTTGAAGATGTTAAAACTCTTTTGCAGCCTTCTCCTCGTGTTACCATTGTTCTAAGGAGCTGTCTAACTTTCCACAAACTGAAATGAAGTGCTTCATATCAAGCTGTCAACTGAATTTGTGACATGGCTACAACAAAGGAGGTACTTTTGATAATTGATGAGTATAGGGCTGGGAGTATTTGTCCTGTATTCAGACCATCAGTTTTACCCTCCCTTACCACTATATTACTATTACTAGTAATAGTAGTCTTTTGTCAAATAAGTTGACAGTACCTCTAAATTAAAACATCATGATCCCTGGAAGGAACAGGTGACCGGGATATCAAATACAGCGCATCATGTGACTCAACAATGACTTGGCGTATCCTCCCGTGAGATTATGCAATCACATTTATCCCCACCACATCGGCACCACAGCTGATTGCCTTAGACAGAGATGATCATGCACACCATTATTTCTCTCTCTATTTCTCTCTCTGTCTCACTCTGAGTTTGTTCCCCTCACCCCCCAGCACTGTTATGTAATATTACTCCATCACTTACCCAAACCACTTTGTGCCCATTTAAACCCCTTCAAACCCCCCCCATGCTGCTGTATTGTGTCTCTGTTGTATCCACCTCGTTCACATGCTGTGTATCATCATTGGGTGGTTTAGAAACCTGTGGTTCTCATTTTATTTCATTTGTGATCTTTGGTTTTCTGTTCTTCTCTGTTAATGTAATTTGCATAACTTTGTTTTGTGTTTCAGTGATTGTGTTGAGGATGGCCATGGTCCCTGAATGTCTTGCTTTTGGACATTGTAGGTTTTTCAAAGTAAAACAGAATAGAATACATATACCATTTTATTTGTGATTTGCATTCCTTGATTTATATCCCAAAACCCTTAAAAACTCACATGTAAGTAGAAATTGCACAACACATGTATTTATGTGTGTTTTTGTAATTGTTAAAATATGTGGACTACATCAAGTAACAACAAAAGTCAAGGAACATGTGCCGGCCTTTTATTTGTTGGTTTGTTTTCCTTTTTTTGTGCAATGTGAATAGTGTGCTCATTTCTCTCTCATGCAGCCCACTGGTCAGACCTCTCAGTGCAGAAGCCTACTCTGCTGTCTTTGTCATGCTCATACATCAATAACACCATCACATGCACACACACATACATGTATTCACTGCAACACTCATACAGCCACATGCACACAGGGCGTGTGAAAGAAAGCAGAGTGGGCTGAAGCAGACTAAACGTCTGGTTGGCAGGCTGCGTCTCATGGAGTGATGCTAACATTCTCTCCCATTGCTCTCTCTCTGCTCACCTTGCATGCTCCGCCCTGCTGCTCTGATCTGATTGGTCTAGAACTGACTGTGCGCCCAGGAGGGCGGGACGACTGTGTAAGTGCGCATGGAGCTCATCGCATATCCGTCGGCTACCTGTAGTCTGATCATTTTTCCAGCCCTTGCGCTGTCTAGCTACCTTCCATTACACTCTTTAGTCCACATCAAAGTTTCCAAACACATGCAATGGAGGGAAATCATTGGCCACACCTGTACATAAGACACTCGCTAACATGCATGCATCAAACACACATCATTGCACCAACTCTTACACATGTAGGCCTCTTCTTTCTGCTTCTCCCTGCTTGCACCAAGCCAGACACAACGTTCACATTGGCCTTCATCCACCCCTCTTCTCCTTACTGACCATATTTTCCTCCATTAGACCTGTAGTATACTAATCAGCCACTATGACACTGTTTCACATCTTTATACTATTATTTCTTCAGAAGAGGGTCAGGGGTAAAAGGTACATAAACAAGCATTTATTGTTCTTGTGCAAGATGCTGTTGTTTCAGAATGGATGGTATGGATAAGACTGGTTTGGTGGATCGTGGAGATTCCCCGAAATGTTTGACTAATGGCATTGAATGAAGTGTCGCTGCAGTCAGAGTTAATAAGTATGTGTTGCATTAAACAATGCTAAGCTTTGGGAAAATGTGCTGCTTTGTGTACATTCACGTGTCCTTTAACAGATGTGACACATCAGCTCTGTTTGCTTTAACAACTTTGTCTCATGAAAGTTTAAAAAAAGCAAATGTACTGTTTGTAATGTGCAACTGCCAACTTTGTTCAAATGTAGGCGTGTGTATGTGTCTGTTTGTGCGTGTGTGTGTGTGCTCCTAATTCCAGTGCTTCAGGTTAGTGCCTTCTGCAGTTTCCACGTAAAACACTAAATCTGTGTTATACTGTAATCTAACTAAGCATCTTTCTGCTTGTGGGTCACAGTGATTCCTTCAGAGAAGCATATTGTCTGCCTTAACAGGAAACACCTTTTGATTACGTTCAAGCAAAAAGGCTTGCAGTAGCGGTCAGATGGACGATGTAGAGAGGGAAAATATAGTGCCATCTTTTTTCTTAATAGATGCCATATATTCCCATATAAAATGAATATATAACTTGGCATAAAGGTCCTTTGTGACTTCTTTACGATTGAGTAGTAAATAGATATTTTTTTCAATGCTGTGAATGTTCTCATTACCAATGAGAGCAGTGTGCTGCTTTATAATGCTGTGCTGTGAGACTAGCTTGGTTTGTCTAACAGTCCTGAAGCTTACACTAACTTATACTTTAGAGGAACTTACAGCGGTTAATACATATAACCAAAGCTATGTCTCCTTTTTATCTCCTCTTAACATCCTTACACCCTGTGTCTGTCTGTCTCCAGACTTTTCAGCAGCCTAGGCGAGCTCCACACCATTTCTCAGAGAAGTTATGGCACCACCTTCACCATCCGCCCTGGCAGCCGTTACCCTGTCACCCGACGCAGCCCCGGTTCAGGCTCCCCTGATCGGGGTGACCCATTCGGACGATACTCAGGCTTCGGCCTACCGACCTCACCGACTACACCCCCACAAACCATCCTCAAATCCTCCAGCCTCAGCTTACCCCAGGAGCCTAAAGAGGTCCGCTTTGTGATGAGGAGCTCCAGCGCCCATTCCCATTCCCGCTCTCGCTCTCCGTCCCCATCCCCCTCCAATTCTCCCGGGCTAGGGTCACCACTTTTAGCCCTCCGGCCCTTTCACCAGAAACCCCTCCACCTCTGGAATAAGTATGACGTTGGAGACTGGCTGGAGAGCATCAATCTGGGGGAGCACAGAGCAGGGTTTCAGGAACACGAGATCGAAGGCTCTCACCTCCCAGCTCTGACCAAGGATGACTTTGCAGAGCTGGGAGTGACGAGAGTGGGACACCGCATGAACATCGAACGGGCGCTAAAGATGCTGCTGGAGAGCTGACCCCTGCCCTGAGACCCTGCAACAGATGGGGAGAGAGATAGAACGGATAGAGTTGATGAAAGAGAAAAGATAGGGATCACTCCTCTTTTATTCTGGCTGCTTTTATGTTCTGCATCACAAATGTTTACCTTAGCGACACCGTTATGTTCCTGTCTGCATTAACACCCTGCACTTGGCACTGCACTGAAGAGGAGGAGTCATTCGTCACCCTCTACTTGCCATAGTGTCTGCCCGCCTCTTAATTAGATCAGACCTCAAAACAAACTCTGGACTTTCTTTTTGCCGAGGAGAATCGCATGAGCTCCAATTAAAACATTTGATTTGTGAAAGCTTCAGTTGGTCCCTCAGTAACACCCACACTTTCTCTCACCATTCCCTTCTCTACCTCTATCTATTAGGCCTCTGACAGACGTCTGCAGTTTGAGTAAAAGAGGAGGAAGAATTGTGTTCCCAACAGAAAGCTCAGTTGCCTTTCAAAATATTTATACAGAGATCAACAATGATGAACAAAGGACTATGGACATGAAACGGTGCGTCTTCTCTACACCTACTGTTGTTTTTAAACCGAAGACTTTGGAGCCCAGAGGTGGAGCTCCACCCAGTAAACCACGGGAGAACACCCTCCCGTACCCCTCCGCCTTGGTACTGTGTTATCTATTATATTTGGAGAATGTTTAACCAACACTCGTGGCTTTTTTCATAATCAATTTTTTGGTTTTCCAAAGGGAATATTATATAAATATATATATAGGTATTATATAATATGATATATATGTATCTAAATATAGCTTTCAAAAGAAAAGACAATGTTGCAAAGAGGTAATGTAATAAATTAATCTGCGCCTGTTTTTGTTTTTTAGTATAGAAGGCAGCGAGAAACCTTAAAACGTATTCCACCGGTAGCTTACTCATTTCTACCAATTATATACATATATATAAATATAAAAATATATATTTGAAATTTTAAAAAAAGTATATAGATATGGAAATTAATTTTTTGTCATAGGTATACAACTTTCCTTATGGTCACCCTTTATTGAACTGTAGCATGACGAGTTGCATCATGTCTTGGACAGAGAGTTTGATGTTTGTTTTTATTTTCTTACGGTCTTCCTTCATACTAAAGGGCATCCTGTAATGTGAGGCTGAGACCCCCAGGGGCCACCCATCCCTACGGCTTCAACTACAGACCCCACTGAGCTTATTCAGATCCTGCTTTGGACCATCTTATGAGACAGCTAACTGGTAAAAGGGGCTCTTCATGTTTTGCCCGTTTATCACTCAGGGATGGAAGTTTGGGGCACTAGCATGGAGAGATTGTCAGCTGTTGTTTTAATAATACCCATTTAATTCTACCTGTGAGGACAATTTAACACCACCACAGTCTGAAAAATGTTAGGCTGCGTTAAAATTTCCATCCCTGTGACCCCTGATGATGCCTTCAGAGCAGGCTGCACATGGTCTACTATACAGTCGTGGAGGAAGGAAACTCTGGGATGTTTCTCATCACCAGAAGAGAGGAAATCTCTTTCAGATTTTAAGAAGGAAACTACCAGAAAACCAAGTGTGTGAACCTGGCCAAATTGAGCTTTAAGTGTTAAAATAAAGGTAATCTCTTACTTAAAACCAACTGTTACCTGGAATATAACTAACAACGTGTGGCTTAATGAGCTAGACATGTGTGTGACCTTCTGAAATGCCAGTGCAGGAATGTGCATGTAGTTTATCAGGCTGTGTGGATGGGGATGCCTCTGTAAGGTCTTAAAGAAAATTCAGCATTTTACAACCTGACTTGTCTTGCAACATTGCTGCTTTCCTCTATCTCTGCAAGTGAGTAAAGTATTATCATAAACCGTGGCAGCAACAACTCTACAAATAAGACCCAGGTTGTAAAAAAGTCCAATGAATTTTTCTTTAACAATACAAAATCTACAATTGTACTCATTGTAGCTTCTGCTGGCAGTGAGAAACAGTGAGTTTTATTCACGCAACAAAAAGCATTTTATCCATAGCTTTAGGCGGCCAGGTGAGAGACCTCCGTGCATCAGCAGCATCCAGTCAGCGCGCCAAGGCACTTTCACTTGGCAAGAAGTCGTGTGCATCTTTTTTCTTCTTTTATCTCTTTCATTTCCTGCTGTTTATCAGTTTGTAATACGGGTGGTGAATATAATGTTGTACCTGGGTTGTAGGAATAGCACTCACTGCCTCACTGTGACCTCACTGATTATTTGTACTCCGGTGTTACGCTATGTCCTCTGACTCATTTGGACTTTTTGTGTTAATTGTTATTTTTCTAATTTATTTTTCTTTCTTTGATGATTTGTTACCCTCGGACACTGGGTAGATTTTGTAGCGTATGGAACATGATACTTTAATCTTTCACTCATTAGAATTTTAGAGTGACAGAAAAAAGACAGAAAAAACGAATATCCTGTCCATTCTAAACATACTTAGGCTACACTTGTAAAAATGAACAAAAGATGTCTTTTTTTTAACTCACAAGCAATGTATATATGATAGATTTCATATAAATTTTTGAAAAACAAAAGTATATAGATCTATATATGAATGTTTGGCATATATGCATAGTTAACCACCTGTGGAAAGGGTGAGCAGATTTTATTCTTTCTATGAACTCTTAAAACTTTTGAACTCTGAACTATGAACTAGGGGATGATTTGCACAAAACAAGGTGACAAGGTGCTAACATAAAAGCCACCCATCGTCCAAGTGCATGCGTGCATCTGGATTCCCTGAAACTCTGTGTGGTTGTTCCTCTCCACCTTGTGTGTACGACTGTGTGTGTGAATGTTTGTTTCCATTTGTGTGTGAATTTGTTTGAGAGAGACGATGATGCCTGTGACAGTGAGAGTGTACGGATGATTGTTAGGGTTTACATCTTTGGAGCTAGTCCACTTTAGCCTTACTGTATAACCATCAGAGATTCCCGGCAGTGGCTGTGTCACACAAACACGCACATAAACAACACACACATATAGAAATACACACATCTTCTACAGATTGACCCTCATTGTTCTGCATTCTTGTGTTGTACTGAGTGAAGTCTTCAGAAAGTGGACTGCTCTGCCAATAGGGACAGGCAGACAGACGGACAGATTACCGCAGGGTTTGGAAGGAAACCATCGAGACATTTTGTATTGCAAGACGACTTTAAGTCCCCCTGTGACTGTAGGTACAGTTTATGCAGTGTCACTGTTTCGTACACCCCTTCCCAGATGGCGTCTGCGCTCCTTACCCTCCACTCTGTCCGGCAGCACTCCTTTTTCCTTTTTCAGACCTTCAGTTTCTGAGTTTTGGATATGAGGTGATCCAGTGAGGAACAAACACAAAGGAAAAATGTGCCAAAAAATAACTTTCAACTGTATATTTGTCTTTGCTTTAGGACTATCTATAGTTACAGCATTCTTGAGCTGTTAGACTCAATAATATGGTGCCATCTCCTGGAAATCTTGAGAACTACAGAACTACTACTAGCTCCTTCTGTATTTAGTACAGGTGGAAATACAGTCACTGTTATTATTTTGTAAAGAAGCAGGCTATATTGTTTATATTAATATACATACATATATATAATAGCCTGTGTATATCTACCTGTGAGCTTTGCATTAACATTTCTATTTACATTTTGAGACAAAGTATCACAAATGATTTTACTGTGACGGAGCTTATTATCCAGTTTGCCGTACTGTTCCCATATAAAGAGAAACACTTGAAAGGTGAATGTGTACAGTCTGAACGCACACAAGCTGGCCTGGTCATACGAAACTGTAATGAAGACCCGGTCAGATGGTAGTGGAAGTGCACCGCAAATGCAACGTGTAACAGACTTACACATGAAAAGGTGAAATAAGTTCAGTGAAAGGTTATCTTTGTCTTGTTTTCTAATCAACAAAGCACAATCTAAATAGTGTAGGGGGAGCAGTGTAACCTTTCAAAAAACACACTGGGGTCCGGTCACCCGCTGGAACCAGTGATCTTATCGTCAGAGGGGTTTTTCTTTCATTGTTGGTTTTCTCCTTGTTTGCACTGTGAAGTTTAGAATGGTGGATGTATCACTGCAACGCCTCAGCCTTGTCTCACAGGTGAACTTCCCCTTTCAGCGTCCGATGAGCAGGCAAACATTTCTCCGAGCGACCTCCAGACACTTCTAAGCATTAGAAATCCCCTCTCCATTTTAATACCTGAAAGCGAAATAAAAGTGAACCAGAAGCTACCTAGTGTTCCTCATCCAAACAGATAAGGATGATAGTGAAGGTTGAGGCAAGATCTGAGATGTTGCCCAGGATATCTCCACCACAGAGATATATGTTTGTTATATTATGTAATACATTTATAATTAAAACATGAACTGCATCAAATGTTTTGTTCCTGCTTAATTCAGTGTCGTTGTAGTAGGCCACAAGTATACGACAGTGTGATTTATTATGCCACAGTCAAATATCAATACAAAATGTATAGACATGATTCCTTTGTACAGCATATAGAAATAATAACACATTGAGGGTCAGATTCTGCAAGAAAAAATTTGTTTTATGTTCTTTGTGGTAACATTCCTGCTAATATGAATGAGTGTAAACACAGCCTTCACAAATCCATCAGAAACGACACAGCTGGCTGAGCATTTCACGAGAGATGAATGCTGGCTGTTGCATTTTATAATATGCTGAAATTCACGACTTAATGCCCACTTCTGGACCACAGCAAGTCAGAAAGAGACACATGATAACAATTGGGTTACATGGTACATTAAGTTTTCATTTAAAAGTGTAGTGAAAACAGACTTTACATCCTAAAACTAATGCAACAAAAGCAGCCACCTGAGGCTGCTCACTGCTGGCACTGCACACAACGAAACACACACACACACATCGAGAACAGCAGCACATCTGAATCATAATCACACGCTCTCTTTGATCTGTGAGACAGTTTCCAATGCTTCACATTCTTATTACAAATTAAAATACATTCAGCCTCATTGTAGAATTGTTCATTAGTATTGTAGTAGATACAAAGTATGAATGAGAAGTTTAAAACAGCAGCTGAATAAACTTGGTAAACAACACAATTCCTAATTATTCCACCAGGTTTATTTCCCTGCCAATGTCACTGGACAGATGGAGCAGTGACTGAAAACCTGACTGAAAACTCCAACCTCCAGTGATGGAGTTAGAAAACATAGGTATCAAAGTAGACAACGAAAGGACAAAGGACAAACAATGTGCCAGTAGAGGTTTATGAGGATTTGTAAACGTTGGTCACTCCAACTCAGGACTTTCTGTTTTCAATCCAACCTCATCTGCTTCGGGATCTTCCTTCTCCTCCAGGTCAAAGTTCTATAAGAAAAGTGCAGCAAATGACATCAATATGAAAGTGTTTTCAGACAAACGAAAAAGTAGTTAAAAAAAGTTAGTTTTGTTGGAGCTCACAAATAGGTTAGGAATAAGAACATGTGAGAATTAAAACAGCAGATTTTACACTAATGTTTGTTTTTTTAGAGCACACTGCATTGTCAATTCTTGCAATTTACATCTTTCAGTTAGGTATTTATAAAACTACTCTTTTTTTTATTTAGAGGGATGTACCTCTAATTCCTGCAACACTTCATCCATGAAGTCACTGGGGTTTTGCTTGTACTCCACTGCTCTCGTGATCATCTCTCTGAACATCTGTTGGGGCAGTTACAGTCAGAAAAAATAACACAAATGGGTTCAACTGTATTGTCAATTCATAAAAGGTGTGGTATCAAGACAAACAGTTAACTGTAAAACTGCTGATGTGATTGAAATGCATTACAAAATGACCCTGGGGATGACTGACATGAACACTGGAAGAGAATAAGAAGTGCAAACCTTAACTACATTTGTCCCATCAGCCGCAGATACAAAGTAAAATGGGATTCCTTGCTTCTTCCCAAAGTTAAAGCTTCTCTGTGTCACCTTCAAATCCGCTGAAAATACAAAAAAACACACATGTTCACAACTATAATTGTAAATTGAATGTGTAATCAAAGGATAAAGTAATGTAGACAAAGTGTGCAAACTAATAAAGACATATTTATTTATCCTAATTACATTAAAGGAGAAGATTGGAGGTTTTTAAGTGGGTTTTTTTTTAAGGTAACTATCCATATTAAACTTACAGTAGAAGTGTGTTGGTCTTTGTGATGTGTGTCAGTACCAGACTTACCATCAATTTTGTTAGCCACCACACAACAGGGTATCTCCGGTCTGAACTCTCTCAGCTCCTTATACCAGTTGGCCAGATTCTTATAAGTGATCTTCCTTTGAACATCAAAAACCTAAGAGAAAGAAGACAGGTTAACAAAGGAGTGCATCTTTGAAGACAGAGACAGTTGCATTGCAGCAATCATCTAACAAGTCCTCGTTGACTTATCCGAGGGAAACACCATCTGCATCTTAAGAGGTGGAACTTAACAAGAATGCAACATGTTACAGTGTTGTGAGGGCCAAATTAGAGGGCCATATTATGTATTTGTCACTTTTCTGAATTCGTTTAATAGTTACTTGATATTCTACCTCCCCTAAAATGCAGGCTAGATGAATATTGAAAAGCACCGGACACTAAGCGTGTGTTTTACCATTATGCATGCATGTGCTTTGTGGTAGTACGAGGGGTGCATGCTCTGAAATCGCTCCTGACCAGCGGTGTCCCAGAAATCTGTGAATCAAAAACAAAAATCACCAAATCCTGTTGATTTTAACTTGACAGTTGATTTTCAAATTGGTGAATGTATTTCCTGTGGTCACAGAGAGCAGAACAGAATCATTTCTAAATACATACCAATGGCTACTGTCTTATTTCCTACAGTGGCTGTGTGTTTGTAGAGAGTCAAAGCATAGGTTGACAACTGCTGGGGACGACTGTAGAAATAGTTAAGGAGCTCTCTGGGGAAAAAATATCTGCTTATTGTAGGCATGCCAGCTTGTTTTTAAACCAACCATTTGCATTTAAAGCTACACAAACGGAATCCACACTTTTTAAACAGAGGGGTATATGGCATGATACAATCTGAGACCTGTAATATATTGTTGAAAAAGAATATTAGGTGACCTTTAACGTTTATGCAATGCCCATGGCAGGACGAATACGAATGACTGACACAGATATGTTTCATTTCAGAAACTGCAAAAGGATACTATTCGTCCATGAGAAATCTCTCCATCAGCCTGAGAGAGGAGAAGGAGAGAGAGAGATGACGATGCAGAGCAGAGAGAGAGAGAGAGAGAGAGAACGCATGAGAGAGAGAGAGATGAGAGAAGAGAGAGAGAGAGAGATGAGAGAGAGCGAGACGACAGAGAGAGAGCATAGAGAGAGAGAGGAGAGATGAGAGAAGAGGAGAGAGAGTAGAGTAGAGAAAGAGAGAACGCAACAAACAATATGTTAACATAATGAACGGTTACCGGAAAAAGGAAAGCTTTTACACAACACGGCTTCCAGGAGCCTAAGCTTACAGCAGCTCATACTCACTTAGATTTACCGACTGCGCTGTCTCCCAGGCAGATGATCTTCACCTGCTCGCCTGAATCGTACTTCTTTTGGTCCAGTTCAGGGATGCTGCCAGCGTCGCCAGCCATTTAAACTTGTTTTCCGTTAACTGATTTGACTAGAATGATTGAATGAGCCAACTCTCGCCCAGTTTAATTGATAACTACCTGAACAGCTGATCTACGGAAGCTAGCATCCGACGAAAGAGAATGAGTGTTAGCTAGCTGAGGTAAACATCGTGAGGGTCGGCTTGATATCACTCATTACACTGGTTAGTTTATCCTCTAATGCTAACTAAACCTGAGAATAGTCCAGAGACGTTAATTGTTTACATGTGTCTTTTAAAGTCTCTTTTGAGTACTGTACACACAGTGACCACTGAACACAGCTAGGTAACAGCTAGTAGCCTTGTTAGCATTTGTTAAGCTAGAGCACTTATCAAAAATGTCTCCGATTGTCTTGTGTATATTCTGATCTTCAATCACAATGAACCGGTTGTTGATGCACTCATCTAGGCATCCAGACGTTAAAGTTTGTAGATGTGTTATGATGTCGCCGAAGGTTTCCGTTTCTATGCAACGGGGACGCCTGAAGGACCTCGTTGTCAGTGTTCCTGCTGCCCTTACAAGTGCCTGTCAAGAAGGCTAATTCGTTTTTTGTATGTGCTAACTTGCCCCAATTATAGAACAAAATTATAAGAATTGTACAGATATTTTAATTTCCTCATGTGTCATGAATTTATTTGAAACATATTTTAATAGAAGATCGTTTTATTTATTTTCAAAAGCTTCAATGTCACATGACTCATTGATTCCAATGCCATTCCAAGTATTACTAATGAATGTGTTTTTTACTGGATTGTATTCCTCTTGTCATGTGACCTACTGTCTCAAAATCTTTGCAGAATTGCTCGAAGAGTGGGACACATCTGTTTTTATAATTTGTTATTCCACTTTTTATTTCTCCCCAAATTTCAGCTCTTTTTTTATTACAAAATCTTGTTTTCTTTTTCTATAGCTTCCATGTGATCTCACCCAGTGAGTAGTAGCAGAATTGTTTCACTAAACTGTTTAATTAGGACACACCTCCTTTATAGTACAGAGTGGCGAAGTCCCTCCCTCTCCGGTGGACCTCCATGGGACGTTATTTTGGAAAAATCATGTATTGAAGTCAATGGAGAGAGAAAGATTATCTTTTGATCCCGTTTGAATTGTGCCACGAATTACACATATGATGTTTGTCAATTTAAAAGATAATTTTGCTCCTGTGGGGATTGCCCACACTATTGAGTACAATACATCATTTTTCAGAAATAAGGTCCCATGGGGCCGAAGTAGATGGGCATAAACCTTTTTCTTACCATTTGCTTTCAATGGCAGTGAAGAATGAGGATTGTAGTCAACTCTGCATCTGCAGGACCACATTAATAAGTATTAAAAAAGTAAGTAAGTGTTGTAGTGGAAATTGTATTATATCCTGATATGTTAAAACCAAATGCTTCTCATTTGGTTTAGATGTGCCGTTTGCTCTATCTATCCTACTTCAAGGCCACAGAGCTGTTTTGGCTACTAGGTTGAGACTCACACAAAGTCACACGAGAACTTCTACAGCTCAAGGCCAGGTGTCTAATAACAATGTGACTGTGTGAAGACAGATTTCTTACCTTCTCATCATTTCTACTATATAAGCTTTGCTACTATATTGAACTGCGCACACTCGCGCAGACTATCCTATACTCTGTGAGACCTGTGTCTATATTTTATTGTATCTGATGTTTGTTCGAATAAACATCACCAGAAAGACAACTCTGTTTGATTCGCCATTTATTTATTTTCTGACTTGTGCTCTACAGTATTGGGGTTTTTTAGATTTCCATAACAGTGTATCATGCAGTCAGATTATACAAATTATAATTTGGAATCATTCCTCTACCTGTTACCACAAGAGATGTCCTTGAAGCACATATGCTGCACATATTTTAGGAATTAATGTCTTACATTTGGTAAAATGGAGAAGCAACTTTAACGTGTTTTATTATTTCCAATTCAAATTACAATACTAAAGAATTTGTTTTCAAAGCGAAACAAATGTCTTTAAATATTGTGCTCAGACAACAAATAGCAAATATCTATTTTAAAATAAGATCATATTACATTATTAGAAATGTCAAATGTACTACTCTTAAAACGTTTGTCAAATTCAGTATAATTTATTTCAAATACTGATTGTGGATATAACCCTGACAAAATAACTAATGCTAATACAATAAGTAGCTACATGTAGCTAACTGTGGCAAAAATAATTTGATCAAAACTTGCTTTTTTTTTTACTTCATTGGGCTTTTTCTGCTTTATTCATGATGAATTCCAGTTCAAACAAGAGATCAACAAGATATTATTCAGGATTTTCCATCCGAATGACGCATTCCAAAAGAGAAGCTCGGAGCTTTGGATCTTGTGCAGGTCATCTTGGTGGAGAGAAATGTTAGTGGAAATGCTACATATTTGTGATATATTTATTTAATCTTCAATGTGGTTTCTTACCATCTCAGGATAGTATGCACCAGGTCCTGGAGTCTTTGTAGATACCCCAGGTGGAAAGTTGCGGCCTGTCATGCTGATCTGAGGACATTTTTTCATGTAAATATTAGGGTCCACAACGTTGTACGCAGCAGGGCCTGGAGTCTGGAGGGGAACACAATTATTGAAAATAACTACATCACAGAATTTCAGGATTTATTGTTTAAGAAATGTGTTTGACACTTATATGTACCTTACTTAGGTCCTCATAGAAGTTGCCATGTTTGTTGCAGCCACAAAGAGAGAAAGAGGGAGCTGTGGATTTGACCACAGTGTTGTTTCCCAGCAGAGGGGGCAGAGAGTAGGAGGCTGGACCTGCAGCAGGAGCAACATACAGGGGAAGTTGATATGCATTACATGTTACTTGTTACATTACATGTTAGACGCTTTTATCCAAAGCGACTTACATACTCAATAGTGTGGGCAATCCCCACAGGAGCAATTTGGGGTGAAGTGTCTTGCCCAGTGGGGTTTGAACCTGTGCTCCCTTGATCCAAACACCAATGCTCTATCCACTGCGCCACACGCCTCCAGATATGCTAGTAACCCACAGCTTAAATGAAGTTGACACCAAATACATACCTGGTGTTTGAATATTGCTGATTTCTTTGCCCCTCCCTGACATAGCACAGTGGAAGACTGACTTTCCAGCATTTTCTGGGGAGTATGTGGCTGAAAACCACAGAAAGTTTTTATCACAAATGAATGTATGCATCATGACAAGAACAGCATATTTCCAATTTTGAATGAGTAGTCGGAGATTTGATATCAGCCTTGTTTCATTTTTTGCAAATGTGCAAGGGGGTTTGCTGACCTGGTCCAGGGGTCTGGAATAGTTTTGGATCCTTTGGACGGCTGTAGAGAGAATAAGCAGGAGGGCGTACTCTGGTGATGTTGGAGGGAATGAGGTAGCTCGGTCCAGGGGTGATCTCAGTCTTGGTTTCATGACGTGATCCAAAGGTACACTGCGGTGCTGTTTTCTTTGTAGGGTCATGTTTCGAAGCACCTTTATAAAGGAAACAGGGACAACAATGATAATAATAATAATATTAATCATAATTAAAACTGCGAGCAGCGTTGAGCGGGTCTTCGACGTTCCGCAGGCTGTTGTCCGCACGTCGACGTGTGTAGGTGTCTGGAGGACTGGGCCGTTGGCAAACGTGCGAAGTTTCAGGCCGATCGGACAATGTCTTTGAGTTACAGCAGTAACACAAAGATTTTGTTTAATGGCGGGCGATCTGTGTCCATGGCAACGGCATTTGATGACACCCCATAATACGCCTAGATGTGTTGAGGGCTGCATCGTTATCAAACCGGTGAATTTTTGTGCCGTTTGGAGCATGTTAACAGGATTTATGAGAAAACCATGTTTCAAGGCGACAATTTGGTTACCATAGCAACGATATTTGAATAAATGTCAAAAGTTCCACATATATGTCTCGAGGGCTTGACGGTTAATACACATGTACAGTTAGAACAGTTTTTGACCATATACAAAGGATTTATAACAATATCGTGCTTAACGGCGAGGGGTGTGTTGCCATGGCAACATATTTTGAGGAGAACTCACTATTGTCATATTGAGGTGTTGAGGGCCGGACCATTAAGTGTCATCTGAAGTCTGGTGCAGTTTGGACCATTTTCCATTGAATTAGGACAACATGAGTTTTTTTGGCGATGGACGCGTTGCCATGGCAACGGCATGTGAGGACATCCCATAATTGACATAGAGCTGTTGAGGGCCGGACCATTAATGATAGTCTGAAGTGTGGTGGTTTTATTGTAATAATAATAATCTCAGTTACCTCAATGTTGGAGCTGTATTTGGGAAGTGCCTTTCTAGCTGAGCACTTTGACCTCAGAGCACAGTCGTTGCTTGATGTCATGCTAGATGCTGGCATGTTGAGTGCTTGAGATTCCATTTTGGTTGGCTGGAGGCCTTGTTTGATGCTGGCAAGGATCGGACTAGCTGGTCTCAGATCAGGTTGTGTCAGATCCTTTACACAAACCTGTCTTTCATTTCCAGCTTCTGAGTTGCAGTATGGACTCAACTCCAGATCCTTCAGAAGAGAATCAAACAGAGTGAGAAAAGCCTAAGTTTGATTTACAAAAGAAGAATGTAATTGTGGACAAACAAAGTCAAATTGGACCTGATTTACTGCGATCTTGCTGAGGTCAGAGTCACTGTAGTTGCGTTTGTCTTGCAGCACCTCTCTCTTCCTCGTCAAAAAGCCCAGAGGCTCGTCCCAGAAGGACACCGATCCTAAACTCACTCTTGGCCCCTGGTGACACTCTCTCAGTAAGGGCAAGCACTGTTTCGACACCAGGCTCTCCCTCACGGTCCTGCTCAGGCTCCTCAGTGCTGACCTCTTGTCCAGCTCAGCCTGGATCTCTGGAGGGGCAGGGAGACCCAGGGCTAAGCAGGAGAGATACACACACAGGAGGTACACCACCTATTTCAAGTAAAACTGCAGTTAAACTAATGTGCAGTGATTTATGTTAATGGAAAATAAATAATGTACGGTCCAGACCTTTGGTGTTTGTTTGAGGGTGCGTGCCTCCTGGCCATGCAGCAGTAAGGCCTGTCTGTCCAGGTGCAGCTGCAGGCTGAAAGGGTCTCAGTGCCGCAGGCGAGGGTCTGGGTATTGAACCAGCTGTGAGCCAAGCAGGCGAGCAAAGTCAAACACCTGGTTCAGCTGGGCCCGAGTTTGGATGGAGTGTGGGCGTTTGATCCGCACATAATGAACGGCCTCACTTGGGCTGATGCGCAGGGTGTAAATCAAGTAGCAGGCTATCAGGACGCCTGTTGAGCAGCAAGAACACACACTGAATATTCACATGTGTTTACATACTAGATACAGTGTGTTTGTTTATACATACCTGATCTGCCCAGGCCTGCATGGCAGTGCACGGCCACTCTTCCTTCCCTCAGTGCAAAGGCCAGAACCTTCACCCCGTCAATTAAACCAACAAGGGAGGACGCATTGAAGTCTTGCATCCCAAAGTTATAAAAGTAAACTGCAAACATACAAATATGTGCACATATGATTGCATTTAGGATCATAGTTGACATTCATTGGGATTACCTGTAAGCCATTGTATCATGAAGGACCACACAAACACTGCACCTCATATCATATTAACCTTGAATGTTTATCTAGATGTCCCAATTTGTTCAGATATAAAGAGGGCAAAACAGTTTCTGTATCAAATGTATCACAATCTCACTGTCATTGTCCATGAAGGTCTGTGGGGAGTACGTGAAACCGCTGTCAGGTTCTATGGGAGGTCCACAGTGAGCGTGTTCTCCAGGGAGCTGCATGTTGATGATTGATCTGATGTTTAACCTGGAACAAACTCATAAATTAAGAAGAATACGGTGGACACACTAGTGCTGTGACTTTGTCTTAAAGGCAATATTTCTTGTGACAATAAAGATCTAATATGTCCTAAATTGAAGGCATTACTCAGTGTAACCAAAAAGCAAGGATGTCAGATTTCTTTATCAGATTAATGATTACAAAAATACAAAAATGTCATTTGGATCCTAACATGTAAGCGGGCAGGAGGTTGTATATATTATGTTGTCACACGTGCTTCTCATGTATCATGCACACCACACAAACATTACAGAGATAACAATCAAAACCGATTACCTTTGAAATTGCTCTATGATTTTGTACTTCTTAATTAGATGACTAGATGGCCGTGCCATGGCTATGATGTCATCTGTCACCCTGCAATAGCAAGACGTTCAACAATTCTGTAAATGTACACTTATTGTTTTTGATGGAGCAAATTCAGCCACATATAATGAGATTCAATCACATCCTCTCACCAGGAGAAGATGCCTCGAATGACCTGTTGATTTAATTTCCAACACTCTGGTCCTTCATAGCGGCAACCTATTCCTCCGCAGGCCAGCAGACAGAGGAGCCTGGGGGGGAAAGCATTCACCAGATTCTCCCTGGCCTGGGATAAGGAGGGCTGTGGTACTGGTATCAAGGTCTGCATTATCCTGCAGAAGAAAACACATCAATGTGAGCCATGTATATGCATGCTACTATACTTAGGTAACATTAAGCTGTCTTTGGCTCTGTGGAACTAATAAAGGTATTCTGATTCTGATTCAGACACAGATTTTGAACGGACATGTATGTGGTCATGCACATGTTTTTTTTGCTGGTATCATTTTTTGCAGTAATTTAGCATATTGTGAATGAGTCTTCATACTAAATTTAAGTTTGTTTAAAAAAACAAAAAGCCTATAGATCTGGAAAGGACATTAGAAAATATAAAGAATGCAAAGAATAAATAAAATAGCTGTAAACTACTAGCCTAATGTGGCAACCATGACTGAGGTTGCCACATGTAAAGCTAGTACTTGACAACGCCACCTCCTGCTAAGGGGCAGGAGGAACCCGTGGACCCTAAATGTAAGTCGTGGATCGCTTTGTTTAAAGCTTCCCTTAATCGGTCCAATTATGACAGAGGCATGAATTCCAAAAACATAACACAGCTTTATTTAATAAGTGTTTGGAAACAGTTTAAAATGTCGATTCATGTCCAGTATAAAAATGGCAAATACAATTCAATACATATATAAGTTACCCTCCTCAGTTGGGCAGGCCCGGTCCGCTGGGTTGCAGTGCCTGCTAATCGTGAGGGACAAAAACAAGAAAAGCCACACACCAAAACAACATAAGCATGCAATATTTAAACCACAATCTCTATAAAATAATAACAGGGAGTTATTTAGCATACAGAAAATAAAGTGTCACACCGTGCAGTCCCTACACTGAAGGCAGGCAGCGTTCCACCCGGGCCCAGGCCTACGCCGCAGAGGAGCGCAAGCTACGACACAAATATTAAAATGATTATACTGCCATACACTGCACATGAAGAAAATGGGTAAGAAAATACACAAGAAACACTATAGGACAGTGGCTGGCCTGGTCCTTTTGAAAAGGAAACAACATAACATGTTAGTTGCCAGCCTCATTCACCAACTCAATATAAAATGAAAGAGTTCAAAACAAGGCATACTTCCACAGAGTAGGTTTCCAACTCGGCGTAATCCTGCCGGGGAAATGGTCACTTAATATCCCGGGTAGCTGGGCCGGTTGTGTACATTAAGCTCTGTAAAAACACATAAATAAGTTGCTTAAAAACACAATTAAAAACGTCGGTTTAAAAACGCCATTTAAAAGCAAATTACTCATAACAGACCCGGTCTTGTGCCTGTCGGGAGAGTTTTCCTCCGTCAATGGTAAACTCTCGTCTTGCACTCGCCCTAATAAAACCAAACTAAATGAGCCACTTGCATAAGTTAATTTAAAAGAACATAAAACCACCTTAAAACTGTTATTCCTACCTTTGTGAGAGGGAGAAGACCAGTGACAAGCAGCCAAGAGAGACTTTCTTGAACTGACGGTGTCAGTACCAGATATGTTCGGGCTACCAGATATGTTCGGGTGTATTTCCGTCGCATCCGTCATATTTTACGGCAACTCAAGAGGGCCATCACGGTCAAATTCCGAACATTTAAACATAGCCGACACTTCGTTCTTTAGTTTGTCCGTTATTATATGTAGAAGATTATACTTTTTCTCCGTCATGATGTTTCCTTAGCAACAACTTCAAACAGGCATAGCCTACACTTCATTCTTTACTTTGTCCGTTATTATATTATGTAGAAGATCTTAATTTTTTCTCCGTTATGTTGTTTCCATAGCAACAACTTCAAACAATAACAACTAACCGCTAGCCGCAAAGCTAGCTTCACAGCCACTGCTCCGTTTTCGGAGACTTTGCACACGTTTTTCACAAACATTTTCACAGGCTAGGAGTACTTCCACTAGCTTCGTCTTGATCTGTAGATGTGATTTGATGTGTCGTGTGTCCCCCAACTCCTCTCCAAAGTTCAGATATTTAATAAAATACTCAGGGGAGTTTCCTGAATTTTCATGCCCAAAGCCAAGCACTAGGCCCTGGGTAAATTAAGAGGCTGATCTCGGGCACTTTTGTCCACTTTCCCTGGTGGTCGAAACTCAAGCCAGACATCCCTGGAATCGTCTCAGAGAGTAGATGATCAGTGGGGCCTTGTTTTTACTGAATGATGTGTTTTTTTATGATGAATTCAAATATGAGCTTATTTTTAGGATTTTCGGAGACTTTGCACACGTTTTCACAAACATTTTCACGCTAGGAGTATGGGAGTACTTCCATTCGCTTCGCCTTGATCTGTAGGTGTGATTTGATGTGTCGTGTGTCTCCCAACTCCTCTCCAAAGTTCAGATACTATATAAAAATACTAAAAGGTAAATAAAACATTAAACATAATGACAAAATAACAACCTGAAATATATGTATTCTATCTACACATTTCGTAATTATCTAATCTAGTGGCCTTATAAAAGTGTTGGCTAAAGTAACGTAGAATATATATATTTTTTAATTGTAAATAATTAGAAACATTATTTATGTGCACAAGTACATGGGACCCCACCATAGCACCCCACACATAACAAGCTGTCCCGAGTTCCTCCGACTGCAGTTCCGCAGACGGCCAGTGTGTGGCAGCAGAGCGCTGGGAGCAGAGGGAGGTGAGTATATGACGGAAGACGGATGCGACGGAAATACACCCGAACATATCTGGTACTGACAACGGCAAACTTTTTATGGCTTCCTGTTTACTCGGTCACCGGTCATGTGACCGCATCAGGTGACAATGACGTCAGATTCCCACACTAATATAATACAATACCATGTTTAAATATGACCTTACCTTATTGGGCAGTGAAGCTGTAAATCTTATGTAAAGTTTCCGAGTTTAAAAGAACAGGGAATTGGTACCTCAGGCAGCAGGATACACTGTGCAGTGTTTCCACAGCTCCAGTAATACTGATGAGCTGTCATAAATACATTAGAACACACATTCAAACATTATAGCAAGCCAATTATATAAAGCTTATACCTTAACCCATGAACAATGTAGGAAGGTGCTTATAACGTGACACCCAGATATAAGCGTATTGTTTGTTGCCATGTCTGATGGTGGGACACGTCGCCCCCTGCTGTACAGAAATTGACCAGCATAATTATGATGAAGATACATCTCCCTCTCCTCTCCTGCTGCCCTGTGTGAGGACTGCAGAGTTACCTCAGTTTGTTTCTTTAAGGCACCTTCATTAGTTATGTAGATTAACATGGTGGCTTGTCCCTGCCATTCTTAATCATTTAATGTCATTAGAAGTCAGAACAATGGTCAGCTGCATGTTGGGTAATGTTGGCTTGCTGCCTCTGAATAGTATTGATGGGCGTTTCAGGGATATTGCGTTCAACTCTCCAATTGTTGGTTTCCAGTAAAGCTTATTGAAACCCATATCCTTTAAATTGCTGAGCAAGTAATAGCTTAGCTAACCTGCGAAGGGCTATCTTCCACATAAAGAAGCAGTGCGTTTCGTGGTGCAGATTACCTTAAACAAATGAATATTACCACAAAGCTGGACATTTGAGGAAGTTCAGTGGTTTTGATAAAACCACAAAGCTGGAGTCTCATGGAGAAAAACACAAAAGGGTTCAGGATTCTCAAACTGCTCCACCCCACTGACCCTGAATACGTCTCACCTTAGTTTGGAGTATTGTACAGTATTTTTATAATCATATTGTCTATTTTCTGTATGAAGAGCGTTTTTTAGTCTCAGAAGTAAACAGCACTTCTTGAAATGCTCATTTCCTGATTAAAGACAACTGGAATTTATGAGCTGGAAATTATGAAACTTTGAAATTTGAAAATGTAGTAAGGATGATCTGATTTTTTTCACGATGCTTTTAATGAGTAACAACTTAAAGTCCAGAGAAAAAGTGACAACTGCCGTCATCAACAATGAGTGGATTCCAAAACGCATAGTCTTTTTTAAACATTGTCTTTATTCAGAGCTTTTTTGTAAAATATTATTTTGCTAATTTTAAGAGTGGCAACTCCAGGATCGGCAAGCATAGGTTGGAATGTATACACAAAAACAAACTAAAGGCCAGGTGTGTATTTGTATTTCAAGAGGGGTAGAAAAGATTATAATACAGTATTAACCTTCAGGAAGTACAACAAACTCAAACAACAACAAAAAACATGCTACTTTACTGTGTCACACAACATTGTCGTGTGAAAACTGAAAAGACGCTTCCTTCCTCGTTTTAGGGTAAAAGAGATTTTCCGTTAAAGTAAATTGAAGAAATGACATTTAATCAAAACCTTCTTCATGGTAGCCATCAGAAAAAGGAGGAAGAGGAGTGCAGATCCACAAATGTTTAAACAGGAAGAAAACCTGGTTCAAGTTGTAAAGAAGCTATCTACACTCAGATCGGGGGTTTTACTGAACCTCAGCACACACTGCAGAACAAAAGGAAATGTCTCAACCCATTATTTGTCTTTCAAAAGCAGAAGTCACTAAAGCATCGTGTAAGGGAGCATGACCTCAGAATGAGATAAGGAAAGGTTTACTCAGATGTTGTGATTTCGAAGGACCAGAAGGCACAAAGTTCCTTTGTGGATCCATTTACTCGGAGGCCACGTGGTTTCACACTACCAACTAATTGCTGCAATCGTCATCCTTCTCATTCTACGAGCTAAAGGCCCTCACAGAAATGAGTTGGCATGAGACATAGCAGTGCAGCGCAAAGGAAGTCAAATATCCACGAGGGGATGCAGAGAGGAACAGCCTGAGGCAGCCGACAAGGTGTCCTTCTCGAAGCCCTAGGTATATTATCATACCTCCAACCTAGGCTCCACAATGGCTGTAAGAAAGTCCAACAATTATAAAAGTGGTCAATTAATGCAAATGCTACCGAGACAGGAGCCAGGGCTTAGAGTGGAAAACACCTCCCGTTATTCTTTGCATTGCTTGCATTACATTTCCCTAACAGGCCATTTGCTCATCATGCAACTGAATGTGTCACTACAACATATCGCCGTTTAAAGAGCTTAGGAACGATAGGAGAAAAATAGAGACTATGTCAAAAGATAATATGGTAATATCATTGATAATAAAAGAAGGAAAAAAAGTAATTAAAAATGTTCCAAAGATGATTACATGTTGTCCTCCAGCCTTGTCCTTTTTGTGAACATTGGTGCTAGAAGGCCAAATGTTTCTGGATTGAATGTCTGTGCCTTCTCTCCCGTCCTGTTGGGTTCAGTCTTTCTCTCTCATCTCTCCAGCTGATCCTTCTTTAGTTCTTGGTCAAGGCCTCGGACAGCCAGTTGAGTCCTTCGTACAGCCCGCTGCCCTGGGTGGCGCAGGTTGACTGGATGTGCCACTGTGGGGACAAAGAGGATATGGCGTGAGTTACATAGGAAGAAATATAAATGCAACTCTGCACATGATTACAAATTACACTCCGGTGTATGCGGAGCATGTTTACTTACATTTTTGTTGCGGAGGGCTTGTAGGCCGAGTTTTTCTGTAAGCTCACTGACTGGTAAGGCATTGGGAAGGTCCTGTTTGTTAGCAAACACCAGCAAAACGGCGTCTTTCAACTCGTCCTCCGTCAACTAGAGGGGCAGACGGTAGATTAGTATCAGCTCTAATATTAGGGATCTGAGAAGCTGACTATAGCTTTACAATGTCCCTGGTTCGAGCCCTGCAGACCTATTTTGCAGGTGGTCAATACATTCAAACACTCAAAATGCTAGAAGGAAAAAGAGTCAGTTCTAAATTGTTTTAAACATTTGATAGTTTTAGGCATCGACAAAAATCCAGGGTAAAAATAAATCTACCTTGGTTAAAAAAAAAAACTTGATTACAATGAATAAAATGCAAACATTATAACCATTTCATGGAGTGTTTACTTCAGTCATTTGTTGTTACACTGACTCAGTGTACTGCGTTTATCAAGTGAGATTTAAGGCAATCGGGCACTTGTATTGTTGATGTGCTCAGTAGAAGTCGACAAGGTTACACAATGATTTCGAAATTCAAGGGTTAACCACGCAATATCTTCATGAACAGATCCTGTTGTTTTTGGTTTAAAGGCTTGTCATCCAATGTAGGGTTGACACTATTATATTCACTTTGATTTACCTACGTCACAACATGAGTCAACAACTCTGCATGTCACAACAATAATGCCAAATGATGAAGCTCTCTGTAATTCATCCCTGCACAGAGAACAATATTCAGTCCATGTCATGCTGAACAAATGTAATACCAACCATCTTCTGAAGCTCCTCTGAAGACTCTGCCACTCTTTCTCTGTCATTGCTGTCTACCACGAAGATGAGGCCCTAGGTCAGAAAAATAAATCAACGAGGTTAGTTGATCTTCGGTGATAGTGAGCTGTATATCTTTGGCTATAGACATTCAAAGATGTCATTTTTGAATATGGAAAACTGTTATGCTGATATTCTTCCATTAAAAAAAAAATACATTTTATAGACTTGACAATCAATTCATTCTGAAAATAACTTTTAGTGAGTAAATTCATTTATAAAGACTAAAATGTTGTTTTGTAGTTATGTACAGTTTACCATTACCAGATGTGTAGAAATGGCTAATTATTGAATATAATCCAAGAACAACTACAACAGTAATTGGGAGAGGAGTACATTTAGGCCTGTCGCGATAATCAATAAATTGACTTATCGTAAGATAAATAAAAATGGACTCGATTACTTTTCTGAGCTCGATAAATTGCCGTTTACATGCACAGATTTGGATATGGCCTGTTGAGGCATCTGGGTCTTTGTATGGACAGTGGACTGTAGGGATGCTCCGATCGCCAATTTCAGGGGCCGATCGCCGGAATCAGTATCGGCCGATACCGATCGCCGATCCGATCAAGTGGGCGGCCTAAATGGAAGATTTAAACATCACTTTAAATCTTCCATTTAAAGTGATGTTTAAAACTCAGTTAATGGGGCTCATTCACTGGAGCTTCCACAAACAACAATCAACTTAATTATTACATTCAAATGATGTACATTATTCAAGTTTACATTCACTTTGGAGAATAACACGGGAGAAATGAGCGGAAGCGCTCTCTTTCCCTCTCTCCCTCTCCTGACAGCCTGTCAGTATCTCATGCAGCTCACTGATCCAGTAATGAGTGACCCGACAGTGAAGAATAAATATATGTATAATAACTAGTTTAGCTTGTTCCAGAGGTAGATCAAATAGCTAAGTAGGTCTAACTCTTGTGTGTTTGTTCGCTCCGCTCACCGGTGCGTCTCAGCGGGTGGAGCTGCAGGATTTCTGCTTCACACACGTTGCATTCCGCTATTTTACTGTCTTTTTCGGACACCTTGAAATACTGCCAGACCGGTGAAGCCATTTTGGCGAGCTTGTTTTGCCGCACACAGAGAAAAGTGTCATGTATTTTACGTCATGCGGTCGGCTCTCGCGATCGGCATGTTTAGAGAGCACCGATCGATCGGTAGAGAGTGAGTATCGGCCGATCTCGATCGGAGCATCCCTAGTGGACTGTACACTCGACTGCTATTTTAAGGAGGTTTTTTTTGCTTGTGAGACAATGTGTGCTCATATTTATTTATGTATATATTTCATTTGTTTTATTTATTATATATCATTTATATATTTGAATATTATTATTTCACATTTCAATTGCAATGTTCAATAAAAAGTTATGTTTGAAAGGATGTACTTGAATTATTATTATATATTATCATTATGTCAGTGGTCTAAAATGGTCTTACAACAGTGCCGACAATATTATCGTTTATCGCAATAATTTCCGGGAACATTTATCGTCCAACAAAATTAATTATCGTGACAGGCCTAAGTACAGTTTGGAGATTTGTTACCAAAAAAAACATTTAATAGTTTGGCTAATGAAGGAATGATCTGGGTTAAACAATCACAGTAAGAAAAGGTTCTCCATACAACATTCAGAGCATTAATATTAATATAGTTTGAAATGTATTTACTTTTACAAACAGCCCCAATGTAGCCAGAGGAAAACAAGAACATAAAGCTTTGTGACACAATTACTGGACATAAAATACACACCGTTTTCACACACACATGTAAATATATCTAATATGTATATATGACTAATATGTATATATGTTCATTTTAATTCATTTCTTATTTTATTATTTTAAATGTGTATCTTTGATTTGAATTGTATTAATCTGTGTGAATCGGTACTGTCCTGTTTTTCATCCTTACCCTGTTGCTATTAAACTACTGAATTTCCCCACGGTATTAATAAAGGTCCATCTTATCTTAGTTCACAAACGTGTGTGTGTATGTGTGTGTGTGTGTGTGTGTACAAATTAATACACAAGTACAAATGGCATTAAGTGGAATCTGTGGCCCCTTTAGAAATATGTGTCTACTTGATGAAGCATCATACTTTGATGAGTTCTGGTTGATCAGTATTGTAATCAAATATCTTTACTTGGTGATCAGAGAAGAAGCATTTTACAGTTGCGTAATACTGCTGCTCCTCTTCCTTGACACTACAGTTATTATATTAAACATGGGCAGTCAGCATCGGCGCAGTCACACCTGTCATACCTGTGTATTTTGGAAGTAATGTCTCCAGAGGGGTCTGATCTTGTCCTGACCGCCCACATCCCACACGGTGAAGCTGATATTCTTATATTCTACTGTCTCCACATTGAAACCTTTCCGGGGGAAGATAAGGGGCATATTTAATAACACTGAATACAAAGTTTCATTTGTCAAAAGTAATAGTAACTGTTGGAGTGTCTCTTACCAATGGTTGGAATGGTGGTCACAATTTCCCCAAGCTTCAATTTGTACAAGATAGTCGTTTTTCCGGCAGCATCAAGGCCAACTACAGGAGAAAATGTGAACGAAAAGGTCAACATTTTTATCAGGAGAGATTAGGAGTTAATAGATATGGATGACAACCTGCTGTAAATTGCATAACAGGCGTTTCCTATAAGTCTAATCATTAGACAGCAAAGGACTTACATATGACTGCACACACAATGCATGTGTACTGAGACATTTTCATGAATCACTTCTAGTGGAAGGAATGCCCACTGCTTATTAAAAACTATCTTGGTCTTTATTCAACTTTAAAAACTATCATTGCCCAACAATCCGGATACGGGACTGGAACATGACGCAACACAGTCGTCACTAGGAGTTAGTTAGCGTCACCAAACAACAAGTTAAACAAAGTTTACAGGTAACAGGTTACCGTCTAAATTCAAGTTAGGTGAACTCATATCAGCCAACATGTTATGTTTATAATAATGTCACTGACAACCGTTCATTATCTCCCGAATGAATACAAAGTTAAGTAATTAATCGTTAAAAGTTAACTCCAAAGCTTTCACTCAAATATCTTACAGTGTCAAAGATTTTACTTTGTACCGGGGGCACGGGGCTTAACTGGTAATTAAGCCATTTTCTGGATATAGTTGTCGTTGGCAGTCTTCACTGCCAAACCCTAAAACTAGCTAACGTGACGTGAAGCTCACTGAACACTTTATATGATTATTGTATCCTTTAGTTTCCACAGTCACAATCACTACATCGTTCTAAGTTTTATTTGTATGCCGCTTCTGTCCCAATGTTATACTTTAAAAGTTTGATAACTGCAATGCTATTGAAAGCTCATCAACGACTAGCTAACGTTAGCTACTTTATCTAAAGCTAAAGCTAAAAACCGAACCCCCTCACTAACGTAGCTTTCACTCACCCATCAAAATCCTCATTTGTTTTTTGCCAAAGAAACGGTCGAAGAGTGAAGAGATAGTGAGCCCCATGGCTGGCTGATAATGTTAGAATTAAGGAAGAACTGATATTAGCCAGGCAACAGCGACGTGTGGTCGTTTCACACTGATCCGCATACAGCTCATGGATGTTTAAGGTACAGCTCCTCTGAGGTCTTCCGACTGCCACGTCCGGGCCAACGTGGAATCCACGACGTCATCACTTTGAATAAACTTTATCGACATACGTCAACAACTGTGGACAATGACTTTTTCAATGCATTACTTGTTTATTCCGAAAACATTTAAGCTGCCCCATTCGTACAATATACCCTGCCCATTTGTACAGTATACCCTGCGCCATCATCAATAGTTGTGTCCGTCCTGAACACTGAACAAAAGTTAGCTTTTTAAAGGTTTGTAGCAGGCCAAAATGCAAGGCCGATTCCTACCACTAGATAGCTCTGTAACACAGACTTTACCGTTCTTTCAAGATTCAAAGGTTTTATTGTCACATGCACAAAGCTACAGTGTATAAATGGCAATGACAATCTTATGACCTGAGCTCCTCCAACAATCCAACATATATAATAAAATACAAAATAAAAAGTAGTGCAAAAAGTATATATCACAAGTAATAGTGATGTATAATGATATAATACAACCATACTGTATACAGTATAATACACGGTATCTTGAGTACCGAGTTCAGAGTCACTGTGCTTCAAAGCCCTGTGTGTGTTGGTGTGTATACAGCAGTTGTGTATCAATCTAATTAATTACAGAGACATTCTTATGAGAATAGATAATATACATGCAGGCTACGGGAAAACACAAGCATGGGCATTTTATTTTGGTAGGAAAAAGAAGGTAAAAGTCCTTGGAAAATTGTTGGAAATTCAGTTTCACAGTATTTCTGTTTCCTGTAAGTGTTTTAATTTCTTGAGAGACTGGAGGTAAGACAGGGAATATTCCAATTGTACCTGGGAAGTCCCATGTCTCTAAAGAGTGGCACTAACTATTCTGAAAACAGGTGGAGTCAAAGCAGCAGCATGTGACAAGGTGCATACTTTTATAGATATGTGCTTGGATACAAATACATATATTGACAAAGGCCAGGTATGGAGAAGGGTTTGTACCTGTGCAGGAACAGAGTGTGAGTTTTTAATAGACTGATAACTGGATATTTACCATGGAGGACCATGGTTTACTGAGTGCAGAGCAGGTAGGCATTAACACTGTTCAGTTCATGAATACATATAACATTAAAAGAGCATATTTTAATAAAAGCTTTTAGGAGAGAAATAATAAGGACATTTATGATGTAATGTTTGAATTCTGTTTTTCAGATTGATGTTCTCACTAAAGAGTACATAGGGTTACTCACTCTCAGGTAATGTGCTTCACATATTTTAACATTGTACAGTAAGCGTTCTCTATCAGCAGAATCATAATCTTAAACTTCCATTCTTCTCATTGTGGAGAGGTTTGCCAAATCAGCAAGGCAACATGTTAGCTGAAGCGGGAGCATATGTCTTCTTTCTGAATTCCTCCTGTGTTCTTACCCTACGTTACTGTTATATTAAAGATACTGCCACCATGTAAATGTAATAGTCAGCACAGACTTGAAGCTCACAGGTCAATTGTAGCTTCTTATTCTTTTAAAAAAACGTCCATCACTGTACTCCATCAGCCTTGTGAGCTGTGTATTACTTTATCATCTCTTGATTTATTTCTTTTGCTTGTGATAAAGAAAGCAAAACAATAAGACGGAGGGCAAGCGGGTAACAAATCACATTGGTTAGTTAGTATTAAGCCAGGAGGTGTATGTCATTTTATATGCAGGTGTCACATGCGTCTGAGATATGTCATTAACACCGACTTTTGCAATAAACACTTCTTGGTTTCGGTTTTGTGCCAAATACCATGAGTTTCAACTTTATGTTCATCATTCATTATAAGCCTTATAAGAAATATACTAAAAGTAATATTGTGCCAATATCATTTTGCCACAGCCTCAATGGTCTACATTGAATATTTCTTATTATTTGCAGTGTGATTGGGAGTTTTTCTGTCTTGCTGGTTTCCATTGTGAGATGGAGGAATCTAAAGAAACAGGTGGTTCAGTAAATACAAATATATATGTTTTTATACTTTTCATAGTTTGTTGTTGTTTCTTTTTTATACTGTTGTTTTATTTTTGTATTGTTTGCAGGTGCACCTCCTGGTACAGCTTGCCCTCGCAGACCTCCTGGCTGCTCTGATCCTCTTGTCCACCAGTGTCCTGAACAAAGTGAGGCCAAACAACAATGAAGTCATCTGCCATTATGGCTTGCCGATGACACTGGTGAGGAACAATTACTTTCACTTGGTTAAAGCCTCTCGCCTCTTCAAATAAATATTGTTTTCCTGGTGGGTGAAGGGGTTAAAATTTGCATTGTAACCTTCGAAAACAAGGTGGGGAAGTTGAGGGTAAAAACCTGACTAAATGTTGGTACTTCCCAGCGGGTTGAGGATCAGATCATTATCTCATTATCTAATCAAATCACTGCAGGAGTTCCCTGAGGATTGTTCCTGGTGTTGCATATACAAAGCAAAGTGGTCAGCACTTTTGCCGTGACAAGTTTAGTAATGCAAATGCCTCTGTGCACTGATTTCTGAGATGGAAAGATGAAGCCCAATGCTCTTTTAATTGTTTTTAAGACTTTACAATAGCTGTTCACGAAACTCTTTATGTAAGTCGCATCAACTTAAATCTTACATATTTACTGAATACACACTTTTTAATGTATTTTAAGGTAAAAACATTTAAGGGTAGACTATAGATTGGAAAAGTATTTGATGAAGGAACTCAAACTGTGTAACTCAATTCCATTTAGTTCAGATTGTGGGGTTTTTCTGAAAATATAGACCAGAAAGTAAATAAGTAAAAGTGAAATAAAGTAAAATAAACTCTGAGTTAACATTTCTGAGTTGATCAAAAATAAATAAATAAGTGAACTAAGTATAATATTGGAAATTCTGTTATGTTCTCAAAACACCCAAGTTGGCCAATAAATAATTAAAATCTGTTTGTCCAATCCTTTCCAGACGTTTTATTTTATATCATTTCTGCTGGTGGGGGTTTATGCATGGGAGTCAAAGAATGCAATACAAGGGTGGAGAGCAAGACCCACAGGGGATGAGGGAGGACAGGTGAGGCGTCCACTGCATTTGTGGATTTGAATATGGACAACAAAAACAGAATTGATTTAATTATTAATCCCTATCCATCTGATTTACAGACTCAGTGCAGAAGGAGAATAGTCACGATTCCTGTTTATGCCATTGTATGGTGAGTTGGTCAACAGCGTATTATACGTTTAATTAACTTTCCAGACTTTGTGTTTTTTATCCCTGTTATACAAAATGTAATTATGTGTTTTTGTTTGTCTTATATTACAGGTTGTTCCCGATTGCATTATACTTAGCATATGTGCTCACTCCCAAAAATAGTGCCCCATTGATTCAACTCAATGAGATCTCAACGATTGTCCGTAACGACAGCAGATACTGCACTAGGTGAGCACACAAGCTTTATTAATAGCTACTTCTAAAGTGACTACTTTAAAATGAGTTACAGGAGAGAGAAAACATCCGTTCTCATGCAATTCTGAAATGTCTGATTGTTTCTTTTCTCAGTTGTATATTGTTCTTGCATGTCGGGAGAAAGTTCTGCTCTGAAGACGTGAGTATAAAACTGTCTCATGAGACTTTAAGGCCTTTTGTGTATACATTCATTTGAATTTACAGTGTTTATTTACACCATTTTTATAAATTATATTTGACTGGTATATCATTTGCAGTGTGTTTGTGCTAACGTAACATTTGTTTTCTTTACCAGGAGATAACTCATGACATTTCCATCAGAGTTATTCTTTTCCTTGTTGTGATACCAGTGATGATATCTTCCTCTGTAAGTCATAACATTTTTATTAAATAATCCATAGATTTACTTTTATGATGTCTATTTTAAAAATGCTATCTTAAACCTTGAGTCATACATACTTGGGTGAAAGCAGACTGTAACCTTTTTTTGTTTCAGGTTATATACTATAAGGTTGGTAAATGGTATGAGAGACATGAGCAGCAAGGACTTTTCCCTGTGGAGGGAGATGGACGTTCAAGAAGGAGATTCAAAAGAGTGTTTTCAACATCAAGAAATATGGTGTTGGTCATCTTATTCTGCTGGGCCCCAGGTAAACACACACAGAGGCGCACACGCACACCGTAGCCAATGAAATAGACGTCATCAGCTTCAAATCAACATCAAATTAATGCTTTGTGTTCTTTCCTGCTGTAGCACTTGTTCTCATTCTGCTGTCTACCCTGATGATCTGGACACCAAGCATTCAACAACGCAGCCTATTTGGTATTTATATGATACAGGTACGTTTCATAAGATTTCAAATGAAAAACATATTTAAACATGATCTGATATCTGAGTCGCATGTTATATTGATGTTTGTGTTTATTTCAGGCTGCCAGTGTGTCCCTGCAAGGCTTCCTGAACAGTATGGTTTACGCCTGGAGACGGCCCAACTTCACGCAGGCCGTTCTTGGGGAGAATACACCGCTAGTGACACACGAACACATGGCCTTCTTCGATGAATCAATGCCGACCTCTCTTTGATTGTTGACTTTAAACGCATCGAGAGACATTGTTTTGCTGCAGGGACAACACACAGGCCTGAGGAAGACTGACTGCATGCCAGAACACTTAAAGACTTCATGTCCATTGTGACGGAAGAACAACATGGGCTGAAGATTAAAAAAACAATATGAGGAAAGACACAAAAAATACTCAACTAATGCAGTGCTGCTGTTTTCTGTCTTTGTCGCATAAAGTATAATCTTTGGTCTGAGTGGGGAAAATTATAGTGCATCAATTGTGTTGTATTTATTTGTCTTTAATGTTTTATTACGATGTAAAATGTGTTTATATTATTTGAAAAGGTGCTGCTCAACCAATTGTTGCATTTATTTGTTCTTGATATGAAATGGTCCCTCAGTAGGCCTACTCTCTAGTTCAAGTCAATAATTATTTTTGATTGACTTGCAAACCCCAAAACCGTTGGGGTTGCATAATCTGTGTTCACCGTTTAGAAGTCTGTGTCACCTACACTGTCACAGAGTTCAGTCTGCATTTAGAACAGTGAGGAATGCTGCGTTGCTGCACACACAAGAAGGAACACAATATCTGCTGTGTCATGTCTGTGTGTACCTTATAAAGAATAGTGTTCGATTGTGTAACTCAGGTCACACAAGAGGCATATTGTTATATTGCTGTTCGCACACACACAAGCGCACAACCATCACAGCACAAAAGTTCAGATTTTATGTGTAATAACGTATACTCCATGGTCATGTTTAAGCGTGTGTGTGTGTGTGTGTGTGTGTGTGTGTGTGTGTGTGTGTGTGTGTGTGTGTGTGTGTGTGTGTGTGCGTGCGTGCGTGCGTGTGTGCATGTGTGTGTGTGTGTCTTTGTCTCCGAGTTTAACTCTCTGTTAATGATTGACAGGGAACAGGCCAACCTGTACAGTAACAGTATTGTGTAGTAAATCACTTAACTCACTAATGTACCGCACTGTAAAAAATAACTTGATGTTCATATTCTTTGTTGAAGGCCACACAGTCACCTATACCATAGGGTTGAGGCAAATATTAAAACATGAGGGTTAAACATAACACAAGGATTAAAAAAAATGTAGCAATTGCCCTATTGAAACAGACAGGGATACATCATAGATATTAGATGTGTTTTCTTGCCTGTTAAGAAATAAATGTTGTTCCATTTATCAGAGCTTTGTTTTTCTTCTCTCATTTTGCTATTAATTAAGACAAGGAAGGTATAACAAACACCCCTATATGCTGATAAGATAAGCTTATACCCACACATTTAAATTGATGAGTCACTTTAATGTGCAGTAATAAAAAGCCATGCAACCTGCACCTGAGTGTTAGTTGCAGCTATCCATTACCTGATGTACCCCCAGATGTCCTTTTCATGGATATTGTGATGAAAATAATGACTTTGCTCCTTCCAGAGTGTAACTGAAAAGCCTTACTCAGCAGAAATACAGCTCCTGGGAAAGATAGAGATTTGATAAATTGTGTTTCTTCGAATATAAGGGCAGAAAATGCAATGAAAAAAATAATTGTAAATCATAATGTTAATGATACCCTATTTGTAGTTAGCCCTATAGTCTACTTGTTATTGTGCTGGTCCTGTGTATTATGGTGTTAATCATTGTGACATGACAGTGCTCACTGACAAACACACACATACTGTGGTGACAACACTGCATGTTCATGATTGTCTGTGTGTATAGTTGCTCATTTAATTATCTGCCCAGTGAGTTTTCTGAATGTGATGAATAAACCACCGATTTGCAGTAGACTCGGAGGTGGTGGCTTGGAAGTGACTCTTTGGATTTTCAAATGCGTTCTGTCCTCCAGCTCCAAGGTTATCTAAGTATTGTTGTGGCACACTAAACACAAAGCTGTGTGTGAGAAAATAAAGACTAATACATACATTTTGGGAAATAAAAAAAAACTAAAAAGAAACACTTCTCTGATTTTACAATATGAATTTTCTTTTTTACATTGTCTGATTCTCCTCAACATTATTATTGCGATACAACATGTTATAATAAGAAACTCTAGTGAAACTCAGTTGAACCATTTTACAAGGTCATTGCTGGCACTCATAATCAAATATATAGCTTTCACATTCCAGGGCTCCAAGTTCCACTTACAGTATCTATTGCAACTCGATGATGTTTGGTACACAACTGTTTTTCATCAGACTTAAAGATAACATTACTGAGATTTACAGTTTTTATTCCCATTAAGCAGGTTAACAGTTTGATGTTATTGTGGTCATGTAATCATATTATAAAACATCATACTTTGACATTTCACTTTATATGGGAAGTTCCAACCAGCATACTTGTGTGACACACCTTTAGGAAGATCCCCGCCTCAACTCACACACCTGCCTCCTGTAAGCAACACAGCTGACAGACGGTTGCTGATGGTAACCAGGCACAACAGCGTGTTTACCAACCGTGACGGCATGTCGGTGGTATTGTTTTCACCTTTAGTCTGTGCGAGATTATGATCATTGCAAAACATTTGTCCAGGAGGCACTTAGCTGATTGAGTCATAAAACTTTAAAGATATAGAATTTTCAAATAAAATGAAGGGCATGGTTGAAAATGGTGTCGTCCAAGCAATGGTGCAGGAATTGGAGGGGTAGGAATTGGAGAAGGAGAAATTGCAACCTCCTAAATGTAAGTCCGAGCTTTGCCGAATATGTGATCCTATCCCAAAATGGTCTGTAGCTTAATATCTGGTGTAAAACTGACTCTATATCAGTATCTGGATGACATTTTTCCTAAAACAATGGTGCATAAATGTAGGCATTTATTCTTTAATACAGGTAATAACACATACAAAATCAAACTCTGTATACATTATTTATAACCTTAACACTGAATGAAAACATATTTTAACTAAATGTATCATATTTGCTTTACAAAATACATTGATAACAAGAACACTAAACAGCATTAACATCTTTCTTCACTTTTACACCGATGAAAAATAGCACAATAATGTCTCATGTCAGCTGTTTCGGTGTCCACGCATTGTCTCCTATTTTCTGTAAATATGAAGAACTGTTCCCAAAATGCGGCACTGGCTGAAGTTGCGCTGCAGTATTTACTGTGCAAAACTTTTTTTTTTTCTTTTCAGAAGTCCATGGACAAGGACCTTTGCTGGGCCATTTCATAGTTCCCCCTTCGGCTTCCTGCTCTGCGTACATACACATCATACCTTCCATCTTCTTCCTCCTCTTCCTCCTCTTCCATCACTCTATCCTGCCGCCCTAGCACTCTTTCCCCTATTCCTTGGTGGCCCTGCATACGGGCTGGTTTCATACTGGGCCAGCTCTTCTTCCGCATACTGCTGTTCAAGTCCCTGAAGGGGGGTAAGGCGTTTTGGAAGTCCTCTCTTAAAGCAGGAAGATCCATGGATCCCCTTCGAAGGCCATGTGCACCTTGGCTGCCTTTGATGGAGTTGACAGACACCTGAGAGCCACAGTGGTGTTCGTGAATGCATCGTGAGCCGGATGAGGATCTCCTGAGCGCCTGCAAGGACTGAAGCTCCTCTGACAGCTCTCCAAGGTCCCCTGACATCTCCTAAAAGGATGACGTTGTTACATAAAAAGAAAATGTCCAGCTAATAATGTATCAAAGTAATCAAACTGACCTTGTCTCTGAGAGTAAAGAGTTCGTAATGTGGAGGGTCAAACACCTCCTGGAAGTCGCCCCGTTGGAAAAGGTTATTTTTACGTATCAAGACCTTCGAAATATGAATGAACACATTTGATAAATCATGTATTTCCTCACCAATATGTTGTGGCATGATAATTAATAATACCCTTTGGATTATTACCTTCTTACGTGGCTGTTTGACTTGCACCAGAATTGAGATGATGAGGAGCAGGAGCACCACTCCCGTAGACACGCAGATCACTGTCCCATGAGTCTTTGTGATCGCGTGAAAAACACCCTTGCTCTTTTTCTCTAATGATAGAAATTACAAGAGTATCAAAGAAAGATAAAATATGAGTTACATTTAGAGTTACGGAGAGTATACCGGTCAATTACTTGTTGCCATTCTCATCAAGACAGTCTTTATCTTTGGTTGCCAAGAACAATTCAGAGCCTTCGCTAAAAGCCTGTTCCGCCAAACAGCCATCCGAAATCCACTCAGGAGCTTTAGAGCCACTAAACAGCCAGAAGGCTCATCAGCAGGACTTTTGCCACAAAGGCATTGAAGTTGATCTGATCATTTTTCCTCCCTCAAAACATTTGCCAATAAGACCTGCTCTGTTCTAATAGGTTGAAAAATGACGTAAAAGCCTTGCTTGGATAATTTGAGTAAATTAACAGAGTGGGGCCCACGTGAGTGTCTTTTTTCTTGAATTAGAGCACAAGATCCTCAATGTGACACAACAAAGCCAGACATGTCATCACATCACACAACACCACTCATTGTAAAACAGCACAGCATAGTGGATTTTCTTAGAAAGAATTACACATCCTTTGGGACAGCTGGAGTACCTTTGCAGTTGCCTTCATCCCAGGGAAAGACACAGTTTTGTATGCCGTTGCACACCAGAGAAGTGTTGATGCACATGTTACTGTGGCAGAAAAATGCACTGCCTAAACAGGGCGCTGAAAGACAAACACGTGATAGTGACATTAACAGCGAGGATACATTCTTCTACTTCTTGGCCAAAGGAGTTTGACAGGGCCATTTCAGACATGCTATTCATCTCTGTTCAACCCAGCCTTGTTCATTGAATATATTATCATTTAATGCAACTTTGCAACATATGTGCTTGCATTATCAGATACAGAAACTGAACAAAAGCAACATGGTAAAAACGACACAGGTTAGGAATAATCTGAAGGAGAAACTCACGGTCTGCAAACGAAGTGAAGAGCATCCTGAAGCGGCTGAGACGGCTCGTCTCGTCGGCCCACATCCTCACTACTCCAATACCGGTGTCCAGCATGATGTCATTAGCTACTGTACTACAAAACTTTGCCTGCAAGAAACCACACACCATTCTCTCTTATAGTTTTGGTTGTGTCGTCTCATTGAGGCCAAGGTCTGTACAACAGTTGCTACAAATGAATGATTGAAGAATGATGGTTAAAAGGAGAATGTAAAACAAGGAAAGAAAGATAACCCCTGCTGTGTAGCAGAAGGAGAGAAAAACTGGTAGAATAATGTGCAACTAATAAAATACATTAGAAGAAATGGCTTTCATTTGACAGGCTGGAGTTACTCATATTAAAACATAAATTACCTTCAGGTCCTCAATTGCATTACTGCCATCATAAACAGCCACAAAGTTCTTCTTACATTCATTTGAGTTTTCCATCTGGTATTCCAAAAATCGCAGGTAAATCTGGAAAAAACAATGAGGACGGATAATCTGTACCTTTTGTTCATTTTTCATGCAGTTTAGTGTATTCTAAATCTCTAGAAGACATGTTTAAAGGTATTGCTGCATTAAAGGATCAAATATCAATCCATTTGAGTCATTTTAACTGTATGTGGCCTTGTGTAGACGGTTGGATTATAAATGCATAGTTTTTCTTAACACATGTAATATAACTTGTCACTTGTCACTATACCCTATTGTTTGTCGGGGCTCGTATAGTCCAGATGCAGTCCACTGCCTGGTCGGCCTTCACTTTATATTCCTCATCCACCTGACTGGATCGAATCAGGCCGTCAGCCCCTGACAGCTCAAACTGACAGTCTGACCCACGGACAAGAAGCAGACCAATGGAAAACAAGGAGTTTAGGGGATTAGAGGTGATAGTGAAAGCAGACTTCCATGAATTTGCATCACATATAACTTTAGAGATGCACTACTAAAGTTAGCCGGAGATCTGTGGGGTTGTGCTACCTGGGATTGGGTTTAAGAGTCCTCCCACATGCAGATGAAATTCAGGATCTTTGGAAGGAAATCATAAAGACACATTTGATTAGCAGTGGAGTAGATTAAATGAGTCCTAATGCACATTAAGTACCAGGATGGTGCGGTGAGATCATTGCCACACAGGGGTCAATAAACCGCCCCACTGGGTTGTAATCACCTGCTGTGAAGGTGTACTCGACCCGGAAGCCAGACCCCTCCAGCTCTTCATCACTGAAGAAACGGATCCACATAAAGCGTCCGCTCGAAAGCACACGCCCGGGACTGGCTGAGCCACAGAAGCGGTTGATGATCGGCGAGAAGCTGAAGGGACCATCCCTCACCTCGATGTGGTCGAAACGACACTCAAATGACGCTTCGAGGTAGAAGGTCGGATCAAACAGTAGCTCTATCCTCTGGCGGGGCAGGGCTGGAAGCAGAGCACTGTGTTACATCGACTGAACAGAGGTCATTCAGGGATATAATGCTCCCAGAGAATGGACACACAGTTTACCAAAGAATTACTGTAGGATCGTTCTGTAGTGTGGGCTCCGGGAACAATTATAGGGAAAGTGATGCACAAAAGGACATAACAGTTTGATGCATTCTTTGGTGTGCAATATAATGAGGATTGCATTGTGAAAAAGCTAATGCCTGCATGCTTGTTTGTTCTTGAAAAACAAAGGTAAAACCTTAGCATTGGTGAGTAATTGCTAGTATTCAAGCACATGTTTTCAAAACAGAGCATTGTTGAAAATCCCAAAACACTTGTGATAAATGATGAGTAAAGTTGTCAATGTCAGAGGAGGCGAATATTACAAATACCAGGATTATTTTAATTTCCAACTAAGTAATCTGACCTTGTAAAGCAGGGAAATCATTTTGCTCAAGTATAAATTGTCGCTTACCTTCAAGCACGTACAGACACTCCTTATTGGCTGGGTATGTTTTGGGGTAGTTTGGGGAGTTGAAGGTACCACCTTCTGTGGTTCGTAGCCAGTTTCCACAGTGATGAGAACGCAGCGGCCTTTGAGACGGTCTAACCCCTTTTGATCCTGCATCTGTATGAATGCAGCATTACAGACAAAATATTCTGCTATTTTATCAAGGTATTTGTGCAGTTACTGATACAAAATAAAGATGATTGACACAAGGGAGGCAAGGGTATATTACATTTTGAAAAATAAATCAGTGATCTTTAATTAAATTACAATATGTGTCTTGATTTTATGTATCAATCTAACCTTTATTCTGTTGTGCCAGAGCAAATCCTTCATCAATGAGCAGGAAAAATATCCACACTGTAAAAACAAAAAGGTGACAGTATGAGTAAGGGTACACTCAACGAACAACGGAAATAAAAGGAGCTTAGCAGGATTTGTGTGTCAGTGGTTGTCGTCTCAGCTCAGGGCATTCCCTGAATTTCTATACTAGGTCACGCGTGGGGAGTTCAAAAGTTAGACAGGAAGAGAATAAGTACATCCACCATCTGCTTGCTTCAATCATCAATCTATTTTTAAGTCCTTTCCTTTTTTCTCTCTAAGGTTTACACGTAACACAGTGGACTTCAGTAGCAGTTGTGAAAATCTGCTGTTTCCTAAAATACTGTGATAAAAAAATAAAAAGGTTTATGTGTCATGAAGTCATAGCTTGTGTCCATTACATAACATATGACCTAAATATCTACCCCGAGGGAACAAGACCACCAAAATCTTGCTTGGAGATTTCACCAAAGTTGACACAAACGTCCACTGACAAACAACAAGGGAAAAGCATCAGTTTGCCTGCAGACACAATATATTCCTATGTGTGGCTGTGAGGGTTGGTGATCTAAGAGGGAGCCAGTTTCAGACAATGAGACATTTTCAAAAGCAATACTAATATCTATTAAAAAAAATATAATAAGAATATGAAACCAGACAATAAGTAACAAACCTCAAGAAAACCTCAAATATGAAACTAGATTAAATTACTGCAACAACGTATTCTTCTTTTGACTGACATGACACTTCCCTAAATGTAAGTTTTTGATGTTATTTAAATGAATAATTTCCCATGAAATTCCAGTGTGACTATTCTCTGTGTGTGTGTGTGTGTGTGTGTGTGTGTGTGTGTGTGTGTGTGTGTGTGTGTGTGTGTGTGTGTGTGTGAGTGAGGGAGGAACACGGGCCTCCCAAATCCTCCTGACAAGATGTCACTTCAGCACTTTAGCTACGCAAGAGACAATTTAAACAAAAACATATTAGTTCGATTTTAAGGTCTTCAGGATGTTACAATCTTCATTCCGATATAATTTAGTTTGCCTAAAAAATGGGGATTGCACCTGAAAAAACACAAGCCTATGAACACGATTCTGCCAACAAAACTCTAAAAGATTATCAAAGATTAGAAACTCTGGCCCTGCTTGCATCTCTCTCACTCTTCTTCTCTATCTCTCAGAGTCTCTCTCCGAAAGACGAGCGAGAGAATGAGAGGAGAGACTAGAGAAAGAGCGAGAGAGAGAGAGGGCGAGAGAGCATGAGAGAGAGAGACTAGAGAGATACTCTCTATCTATCTCTCCGATGCTCTCTCTCTCTCTCTCTCTCTCTCTCTCTCTCTCTCTTCTCTCCTCTCTCTCTCTCTCTCTCTCTCTCTCTCTCTCTCTCTCTCTCTCTCTCTCTCTCTCAGAAACATAAATCATTAAACGCCCTAAATCATGACATTATGAATTATCACTCACCTGCATGCATCCTTTCAACTGAAGTCCGTTTTCTTGCGGATTGGTTTAAACAAAAAATAAATGTATATCCCTCACATCAATCCGTCATGTCAGGGATTAGCGCATGTTTATCACTGATCTCCAGAATCCAACTTTCACCGTTTCATCCTTATCCCAGTGGTCAGGATAAAATAAGCTTCAGGGGGAAAAAACAGCTGATGAACTTCTGACTCGTCAACATCATTCCTTATAAAATAAAACAAAGCGCAAGGACGCAGTTCCTGCAGCGGTGAAGTCTGTGACTCGTCCTCTCAAACACTCGGTGGATCTGTCTGACTGCAACTGCACGCGGGTTTAAGATTGGGCTCAGTTGGCGCGAGAAGGGGGACGAGCAGAGTGCGCATGTGCATTAACATACATGAATAATAAGTAATATGATAATCCCCTCACAGCATGTTGGACATAATCTTTATCTACATTAAGAATTCAATTTAAATAATACAATTTAATTAGCTGATTCAGGGCTAGATTCCAGAAGGTGCACACACACACACACACACACACACACACACACACACACACGCACGCACGCACGCACGCACGCACACACACACACACACACACACACACACACACACACACACACACACACCACACACACACACACACACACACACACACACACACACACACACACACACACACACACACACACACACGCCAGGAAAAGGTGCCAAAAAGCTCGCCGGGCAAAAATCTGTGAAACGTTGCATTCCTTAGCATTTCTATGCAGAGCAGGAAACAAGGCACATTCCCTGTTGTCTATACTCGAAGGACACATGCCGCCTAAAGCCTAAAAAAGCTGGCAGAAGCTGCAGAAAGAAATAAGGAGGTGGTGGGATGGAAATGTTCCTTTGATCTGTTGCCTTATAACAGCACAGCCTGTCACCAGGTCCTCTGGCAGCTGATGGTAACTGCTTTAAATCAGCGTCTCTGCTCACAGATGTAGACAATGTCAGGGTGTTCCTGGCAGCTAAAGACACTCTCACTTGACAAAATGTCTAGGTGCTAATGAGGGATATATTGTGATATATTGTACTTCTCTCCTTGACTTAACACACAGAAGGATGATGATGCCTAAATATTGTGTAACAGTAGCACAAGATTGAATGTGAAGGGTTGAGCTAATTTCAAATATGATGTTACATTTGTTTAGTTTGTCATAAACTGATGACTTAAATCTATTTCTGAACAGTAACTCTTGACTATACTCATCCAATAAATAGGTTTTAATTATAATACTTCCCTCTTGAATGTGAAGTGAAAGTATACATTGAAGTTAACTAATGTAAACTACCTTAGTATTTACACTAGATAGTAAACTAGAATGCTTTTCAGCCATAAACCTTGAACAATTAAATTCAATGATTCTCTCTTCTAAACCATCAACGTGTATGTTAGACCCAATTCCAACTAAGCTGTTGAAGGAAGTTTTTCCATTAATTAGCACTTATTTATTAAATATTATGAATATGTCTTTATTGTCAGGCTATGTTCCACAATCATTCAAAGTAGCAGTGATAAAACCGCTTCTTAAAAAGCACAACCTCGATCCAGAGGTTTTAGCCAATTATAGACCTATTTCCAATCTTCCGTTCCTCTCAAAAATTCTTGAGAAAGCGGTCGCAAAACAGCTGTGTGATTACTTAAAAAACAATGATTTATTTGAAGATTTTCAGTCTGGCTTTAGAACACATCATAGCACAGAGACAGCTCTGGTTAAAGTCACAAATGACATTCTAATAGCCTCTGACAAGGGACGTGTCTCTATTCTTGTTTTGCTCGATCTCAGTGCTGCATTTGATACTATCGACCATGATATCTTATTGCAAAGACTAGAGCACTTAGTTGGCATACAGGGAACTGCTTTAGGCTGGTTTAGGTCCTATCTATCTGAACGCTCTCAGTTTGTACGTGTCAACGATGAATCTTCCACGCAAACCAAAGTTAGCCATGGAGTGCCACAGGGCTCAGTGCTCGGACCTATTTTGTTCACATTATATATGCTTCCGTTAGGCAATATTATAAGGAATCATTCTGTACATTTTCATTGTTATGCGGATGATACTCAACTATATTTATCAATCAAGCCTGATGAAATTAATCATCTAAATAAAATTCAAGACTGCCTTAAGGACTTAAAAACGTGGATGACCTTAAACTTTTTGATGTTAAACACGACCAAAACTGAAGTTATTGTACTTGGCCCGAAGAATCTACGAAACAAATTATCTAAGGATATATTAACCATGGATGGCATTAATTTGGCCTCCAGTGAGACTGTAAGGAATCTTGGTGTTATATTTGATCAGGATTTATCCTTTAACGCCCACATAAAATCAATTTCAAGGACCGCCTACTTCCATCTACGTAACATTGCAAAAATCAGGCATATCTTGCCTCAAAACGATGCAGAGAAACTAGTCCATGCATTTGTTACTTCAAGGCTGGATTATTGTAACTCTTTATTATCAGGGTGTATCAAGAAGTCAGTCAAGTCGCTTCAGCTGATTCAAAATGCTGCAGCTCGTGTACTATCCAGAGTTAGGAAAAGGGACCACATTACTCCTGTTCTGGCTGCCTTACACTGGCTCCCTATAGAACACAGGATAGAATTTAAAATTCTTCTTCTCGCCTACAAAGCCCTTAATGGGCAGGCGCCATCTTACCTTAAAGAACTCATTATACCCTACTGTCCTATTAGGGCATTGCGTTCCAAGAATGCAGGGTTGTTGGTTGTTCCTAGAGTCTCTAAAAGTACAATGGGAGCTAGAGCCGTCTGTCCGTCCTGGGAGAGGGATCCCTCCTCTGTTGCTCTCCCTGAGGTTTCTCCCATTTTTCCCTTTAAACTGTGGGTTTTCTTCGGAAGTTTTTCCTTGTACGATGTGAGGGTCTAATGACAGAGGGTGTCGTATTGTCATACTGATATTTTGTACAAACTGTAAAGTCCACTGAGACAAATGTAACATTTGTGATATTGGGCTATATAAATAAACATTGATTGATTGATTGATTGATTGATTGATAAAGATACATTTCACCACTGCTTACCAATTCTCCCACAGGCAGTAGATGTGATGAGATTAACTTTCAATGTGCTTAATTTATGTTGGGAAAGTCTCACCTATTATTTGTGTTATTCTTTCTAATTATAATGATCTTGTTTCCATTCCTGCTCCTTCAAATTCCTGTATCTTACATAATACTTGCAAATAATATATAATTCAGACAACAAAACAATAGCCACCAAACATCAGAAAAAGAAAGTACAAAGTAACACATCCTATCAGAAAGCCCATGAGCCACACTTTCAGATTCTCCAAGGGCATTATTATTCAGTAAGGTGGGGACAATTTTTCTTCTGCTGTAACAACCTTGAGGTGAATTAATTCGGCAGGGGATGAACGCGCTCACCCACAGAATATATGCATGATCATAAAGTTGCATCATCTAGGCCCGGCACTTACTGTAAAGACGACCCAACTCCCTTGTGATTGATTATGAAGAGAAAGTGTTTCCTGAGAAGCATGAATCATTTATTTTCTCGAGTTTGTTGGGTTTGAAAGGGCTGCTGCGTTACCGCCTCATCCTGAGCTGCAGCGAGTTGTCGACAATCCTCTAAGAATGTCTCTATTTGCCACTCTGTCTGTCTCTCTGTTTGTCACCCTTAAACACACACACACACAACTTGATTGATGAATGTTAAACACCTGAACTTTTGAAAGAACATCCAAAACATTCATCTGGTTGTAACTTACATATATCAATATTCCAATTACTTGTATATAGACTATTCTGCACAATTTCTATTATATTCTATTTTATTTTATTTACTTGCACTATTATCTTAGGCCTGTGACCTACACTGTAGCTATGTACATATGACAATAAAAGCCTTGAATCTTGAAAACTGATACACCTTTGTTTACTGCAAATCAAAGCTGCTAAAATCTGCATATGTTGCCAAGGCAACCCTGCTGGAGCCTTGCCTGCTTCTTCTGATGCAATCAGGGAGCTAGAAACAGAGGTTTTAGGGGGTTTGACAGAGAGGATCAAAGTGGAACAAATACAAAATCTGTCTATCTGCACTGCTGCAGCGACTGGAGGAAAAGCTTTTTATGAAAGTGACCAAAGTGATTATGTTTTTTTTGTTTGAATCCACCCTGAGTAGCTGTATTGTTGGGAAAGATTTTGTGTTACTGAGGTGTCCTTGAGGTCTTTCATTTGCTTCCACTATGCACATCACTGCAGCCATCTGTGCTCATGTGTGGACTATCTTTAAGAAGTATTCAACAGGCTGATGAAAAAGAGTATGATATAAATGCAATGTTCCCAATGTAAACCACTTGGCCTAATTCTACATGAACTGAATAAAAAAGAAGGTAGCACTATTGTTGCTTTTACATCTTGTGCACAAATGTAACTGAGGCTTTGTAAGAATCAACCAAGATATCTTTTGGCAAAGGATTCCATTTCATCTTGATCAAAAGCTCCGGAACAGCTAAAAATCTAGTATTGCTACTTATTCCTTTTGACACATGAGACATTGCAAGCATAAATGAAACCATGATTCTAGCTTATCCGTGTAGCAATAGTACAAATGTATGATGACAGGCATGATTGCACCAACAAAAGCTTATAACCAAGAACAACTGCACAGTCTCAATGCCAATCCCCAATCACTTAATCCGCAAACGCACTAGCATTCCTCCAACAGCTGTAGACTTGTCTCATGAATAACGTGTGAGGAAATAAGTCAACAGTAATGTGAATATAATCACACGTATTTTTATAATGTCACAACCTTTTTGGCAACCACCAAAAGAGAAGCAGGGACAGTAAAGTGTAACTAAAGGAGAATAATAAATCCCAAACTGTTCAGGATTGCAATTAGCATTTGTATTGGAGTTTTAACCAGGCAGGTGATTGCTTGTATTAGCATGTGCTTAAGGATGAATTAAAATCTTTAATTTGGCGAAGTCTACGGTTGAGTGAGCCAGGTGACTCTGCTGGGTAAAATTAACTTTCACTCCCTCCACTCTCTCTTTGTTTTGTGTCATAACATAAGCATGTGTGTGGCTCTAGTAATGAAAATAACTGAAATGTCTAAAAAAAACAGCCAAAGAACTTTCAAGAAAAAGGGTCTTGCTGGTCAGGAATTAAACCAGCAGGGAATTTTGTGCAGTTCAACAGAAACATGCAACACAGGGTTGAGAGGTCCCGGGGCTCTTAAACTATTTGAGCACATTGCTTCAATCAGAGTTTGTTGATCTGCCCGTTGCAGTAAAACACACCAGATAGACACATTTAGATGGAAAGCACTTTTATCATCTTCCGAGAAAAAGTAATTAAGTTACCACAGGCCTGTGATTGGAGGGAAATCCCTGCGGTTTGGCCTATTACTGTTGATGAGGAAGCACAGTAGCCAACAAGTCCACACTTTAATATGGTGGAACAGATTACTGTGTCCCAGTGGCTTCTCAAATATCATCACACTGATTTGTGTGTTTTGGTTTTTAATGCAACAGATTCGTATTGCATTTGATGATACAACTGTACCTTATCATTCTGGGTATGTGTGGACATACAGTACTGTGTGTCTTATTCTCTGTGTCTTATTCTCCACACCCATCGGCAGATAATCCACACTAGTCGCGTCGCATGAAAAAAAAATTCTCAACGAATCACCTTCATGCACAGCCCAACGTTTTAAATCCTACACTTGGCTGAGGAGACAAAAACGGGATATATAGTAAAACAATAAAAGCCATTACTTTGCATGATTTACTTTACTCCTCCTCAGTTTCAAACAGAAACATTATCTACACATATTTTGATTTAATCATCCGCATAGATCATTATTTACATAATAGTGAGCTTTGACCTTTGAGCCAGACGGTCCCAGGAGCCTCGGTGACTGAGAGTTAACACAAACATCCTTTTCCTGGTCAGATTAAGACGTATGCGATATCATAGAGCTGATGAGAAATTCAATTTTTATCCCTGGCCCATCCCATGACAACGGATTAGATGGAAAAACGGAAGTATTTTTTTAAACTTTTTTTATTATATTTTTTATTATATCATAACTTAGTACTTTTTTTTAACATATGTAACATTAAGCTATCTTTCCTGCTGTAACGATGCAAATGTGGATGCACCTGGGTGAAACCTTGTTTACCTTCTGTCTCAGCAGACTCAAGTATCAAATACTTTCTAATTATCAGGTCATAGGGGATGATCTTTACCAAGCCAACAGCTGGCAGTGCAGTCAAGCGAGTGAAGATCTCCTCCCTGCTTAATGAGTGAATGAAAGCTCAATGAGACAATGCACAGATCAAGAAAAAGAAGTAGACTATGATTAATTATGTGTGTACATAGAAACCAGTGTAAAATAATTATGCATTCGTTTTTGAGATTTTTAAGTGTGATTAAGTGTTTTCAGTTGCCCAAAATATAGCTATAAGTTTATCTTTTAATGGTCACATTTTCTGTTCTGTATGCTTCGTTGTCATTGTCTTTATTAACATTATTTATTATTAAAACCTTTTTTTAAACATGAAGGGCCATCTAAGGCCGGCTCTTTTAAAAACAACCTGATTACAGTAAAATACATTACAGTAAAACAATGGAAACACACAAAGGTCATTCAAATACAACGGGTAAAGGATATTAAATTAAGGGACAATAACTCCTACATAACAGAGGCATCAACAACGCGTTTAAATTGAATCAAAGGTTATCTAATTAACCAAGCTTTTGCAAATTGTTCGACCTGTGTGGAGCACAGTATTTAAATGTCAATATCCCAATATAGACAAGATAGTCTTGGAATCTAGTGCAGTATGAGTTTGCTCTATAGTTTGAAATACATAGTCAGCCAAGAATTACTTCAAAAAATAAAATAAATGCAGTGCTGCTGTTCACTTCTGTTACGACCCCCTCCACCCCACTAGAGGTCTCTGTCTTTGTGTTCTGCTTGCTGGCTCTTGTTTGTGTTTCAGGTGATCAACCTGATGAGCCACACCTGGGCCGTCTATATAAAAGGCCAACACCAACCCATACTGCCCTCTCACTCTGTTGGACACGGCCGCGTCTTTGTTTCTGCACATTTTCACACACCCATACAACCATTACTGATAACTGACTTCCACATTTATTAGGTTTCTTTGAAGACCTTTGGTTTTTGTGGTATTGTAAATAAATTTGCTTTTTGTTACACTTAACTTGTCTAGTCTCCCATCTTTGTTGCAGCCTATGAGCCAAGCTGTAACACTTCTCACAGCCAACAACTTTCTCAGAAAATGAACAATGATGCATTCCAAAACCGTCCCCAGTTATACATTAAGTAAATGTAGGAATGTGTATATCAATTGTTATCAAGTTGAACAATTATGCGTTTATATAAGGACAGTAGTAGTTTTATCTGACTATTTATCTGTAAGACATTTTAAAGTCTGCTGTAGAGCACAGAAATATATGAAGTGATTTTATTTGTGTTTCAGTTCACACAAAAAACAAAATAGTAAAAAACAACAACAAATGATACGCTCTTCACATCAACCATGTAAATCAACCAACAAGTCCTCCAACTCAGAATTGTGTTTGAACATGGTTTTATACTGTGAATAATAGTTGGCACAAAAGACCCTTACATGTAATAATGACTGAGTTAAAAAACACAGTCTAGGCAAGACAAAGTTAATTTTCTGTGTGTATCCTGTGTGTTGCTGTACAAGGAAGGAATAAAAGGTTTTACTTGAATTTACACCAAAGTATGCATCTAAGCATATGGTGCCAGAAACATGTGCACACATGCACTCATATGATCCTGGCTATCATAATGAGATGATATCATGTCCGTCCCACTCCCAACAGATATCGTCATGCCCATCATGACAAATGAAATATCCTCACTTAATTTAAAGATTCTGCTTTTCCTAATCCTTGCTCTCTTCCGGAAGTGGCTCAGTCAGTAGGGGCTTGGACTGTGAGCCGTAGGGTCGCTGGTTCAAGTCCCCGACCAGACCTAAATATGGAGTGTGGACTGCTACTTGGAGAGGTCCCAGTTCACCTCCTGGTTCCTGCCGTGGTGCCCTTGAGCAAGGCACCGGACAACCCCTCCCCCCCCCCACTTCCATTGCTCCCCGGGGGCTGTGCAATAGCTGTCCACTGCTCCTAGTACTAGACTCTTGGGTGTGTGCTCTGCTTGTGTGACCATTAAAGAGGGGTTCATCCCTCCAATTATATCTATCTATCTATCTTATGCCGCATGGCCAATCACAAGAAGCCTTTCTGGGACAGATGGCAATGGTAATGATGACCTTTACTCAAAGCAGGGTTAAGTTTAAGAAGACAACTAAGAGATTAGTCTGATTCTCACCAATTAGGACCCTCAGACTTGAAATAATGTAAAGAGGAAGCTGTGGAAATCTAGAGGAGATATAGATTAGATTAAGTGAAAACAAATATCCATTCAATTTTCCTGATCAAGTTGTATGACCAACTGCCATAAACATAACCAATGTCAAACAAGAACTGATGCTCTTGTGTCAGTAAGTTTAGCAGACATTTTGGCCATGTTTGACCCATAAATTCAGCAGTGCTTGAACAAGCTTTACTCCATCAGCAGGCAAGCTTCTTAGGATTGATCTGAGGATGTGGCATCCAGCCTAGAGGAGGATGAGTTAAATGCCTCTTTAGATTCTGCAAATACTTTTTAATGTTTCAAATCAGTTTTCATAATATTTGTATTTATGTTATGATGGTAATGCATCAATAATGATGATGATGAGTTATACTTTTTTTCATTTAGTTTTTAGTAATAAACACATGACCTTGGACGTTAAAAAAAGATGGCTATGGCAAGAAATGTGGCTGAAATGTGTCCCTGAAAACCAATCCATTCTGCACATTCTGCATTTGATTTGATGTTTTCCAGTAGTGTAAATAAATGTGTTACAGGAATGACAAAATACAGGCCAGTAGTACATTTAATCTACAAAATAGTTGACTGCTGTGAATAACAATTACATAGTGGGAGATTTTGAGGATTTTTCTTCATTTGAAACCAACCCTATGATTACTTGTTTTTCCTAAAATGCGCTGAACTTTAGAGCTTTAGGGAAATGACAGCATGTGTGCATCTGGCTGTTAACATGGTCTTTGCCTTGAGTTTTTTTCCCCCTTTTTTAATTTAGTGAAATATACAAAGCTGGTCTTTGCAATCAAGGCCTAAGCACTTGGGAAGGAGCTTTAGAGACATGATTAAAAGGCCTGACTGGGAGAAGGCAGCTTTAAAACAAAGTGACAGAAAGTGAGAGTCTGATACAAGGTTGTGGAATACAACACAGATTGAATGAGGTTGATCAAAGGAGAGGGAGGGGAAAAGAAGGAAAAGTTAGATAAAAATGTGTCACGCGACGTGACTAGACTAGTGTGGATTATCTGCCTTCCGATGGGTGTGGAGAGTAAGACACAGGGGGCTAGAGAACATCCTGCCTCAGTACTGTATGTCCACACATACCCAGAATGATAACAAATAAAAAAGTGATCAAACAATTATTACTATACAAATATTATTTAAAAATTATAATATATTTAGTTATGATATATAATGTATTTTGTTAAGGAAGTGTTGCTTTATGATACTCGTGTGACAATACAGTAACAATATTTTAGGGAGAAACCCAAAAGATTTTAGGCAGAATACTGCAAACAATCATGAGTAACAGCAACTGTGGATAAAAGAAGACACTCAGATCAGCGTGAGAGATGTGAATTTAGATAAATGCAACACAGTTTGAATTGCACAGTACAGTACTGCAATCCAGATTAATTCAGGGAGGAGAAAAGAAGGAAAAGTGAGAAATGTGTCACGCGACTAGACTAGTGTGGATTATCTGCCGATGGGTGTGGAGAGTAAGGGTGCATTCACACCTAATAGTCCGTTTTCAGGTGCGCACCAGACGACAGTTTGTTACATTGTTTCATTTTTCGGAATGTTCGGTTTGCGTTCACGGGCAAAACTCAAACGGACTATAAACTTTAAACACAAGTCATGTGCACGGAAATGCTGTTCAACCATTGGTCAGACATTAAGGGGGTAAAAACGCAAATCCCGGCAATTTCTACCGAAGCCTCCGCCATGGAGCATCGACACTTTCGGCAGGTTATTCTCATGCTGCTGTTAATCTGGAGATCAACAGACACTAGCGGCCCACGCATATGATTATATAATCAGACAACGTCCGTTAAAAAACATTATAACATAATGAGAGACATTCTGCAGTAAGGAGGAGGTTTCACAGACGACAGGTGTTCTTACTTTTATGTAGCTGACGGTGTAGAGGAAACTTCTGTGTAGCTATGCAGTGGGAGTCACCGACTCAGGAAGGAGACACGAGAAGAGCAGTAGCTTTGATGTCAAACACATGATGGTTTATTTGGAGTTAACGGCCGGAGGATTCACATCACAAGTCCAAGAGTCAGAGGTTCTGACTTCACGGTAGAGTTGCCACGTCCATTCTGGAGAGCCTCTCTCTTGCCAGCCCATCTAACTGGTTTCGCAGAGAGTAAACAACATATTTGAGAAGATAGCCTAAACAGTGTGGGAACACTGAGCTACTTGCCTCGGACACCTATGACCTCGAAGATTTCACCTTGGAGTCCACAAATACAGAGAAGGAAGTGTCCCAGTGTACCCACAACACAGACCATCTGTATCCCAGTATTGACCGGTCACAGAATGGGAACAATAACATTATTGGCTAAGCAGCCTGTGTCCTTAAAGAAGGTAAACAGAGATCAAGGTTTGTCCTGTATGTCACATCTTGGCGTCTATGACAATTATTTCCATAACAGTCCTCTCTTTTTATCATTTATGATAACCTAAAAACATTAGTCTAATAATAATTTGGTCAATAATTAACTCAATAGGCGTCTCCAGATTCGAGTGTGGTCTCACCTTACATTAATTACATCACAAAGTAGAATAAGATTGAAACATTCAATCACAATGATTGATACAGCCAATCATAATAGGAAAAATCATCTCTCATCAGTGTTTGATCATCTTTTGTCAAAAGCATAATAATGAACACACATAAAACACAGGTGCACAATAGCTAAATATTTGTTTTTAAACTAATATCTTTTATCATTTACCATTAGTTAATTTCATTCATCAAACTATAAAATCAAAACCAGCTTGCCGCTTTAAAGATTTACTTCAAGGCAATCACTAGTCAAAAGCATAATAAAACTCAGGATCGTAAGAGATCCAGCTAACAATTCACGGTTAGAGTATAGAATTCACAATGGTGATTTGATCAATCTGTAATCTGCAAAAGTGCAGTGTCCTCAATTTTAGGATTACTTTTACGTTTACTTAAATACGCTTTAGTCAAGAGTAAGGCACTTAGTGAAATCAATACATTCATTTTAGTCAAGTACATTGTTCAAAATCTGAAAAGGAAAAGTTAGGCACATATTCAAAGACTTTTGTAAAAACCTGGAAAGGAAGGATTAAACATTTTTAAACCTTGAATTATTACATTTGTAAATGCTACCACTGATCTGTACCAAATTAAGTCTATCAATTATTCCTATTAGCCATACTTACCTGAGCATCTACTTATGGTACTTGGAAAGGATTCTTCTGTGTTTATCTAATGTTGAATGTATAATATCAATTTCTTTAAATTATACTTCTCTAATTTGAGGATCAAATATGCTACATAATTGTTATATGAAATATTATAAATATTTGTTTTGGGCCAAAACTGAAATTAATCCAGTACTTGAAACATCATTGTAGGTCTTTCTATGCATGGATAATACATTAAAGAGTAGTGTTGTTAAGCCTGATTGCTGGATTCAAATCCACTAGAGTGCATGTACCTATCCAGAGGGGAGCCAGAACTTGATAGAGCTTGTCGCCGCACAACCAAACGTAATCTTGTGGCGAGCTAAACCCCACATCACTGTGCCAGGCCAGTTGGAGGGAAATATGGTTAACATCAGGGAATACTACGTTAGAAAGGATTCTTCCAGGGACACTGAATATGCAATACGAGATATTGTAAACACTGTAACTGCACTGTGCTATCTTCCCCATCCCTTAGAGTAATGTTACCAATCCCTGTCTTGACCAGCCCCTCTGCCCATGTGGTTCGCCCTGCTCTCCCCATGTACCTCTTAGATATCTCAATTTCGGCTGACATGCTGTGTGCTGACCATGGATACATAAAATATAGGACTAGTCCTAACACAACTATCATGGCAAATATGCAGAGGAACCATTTTATGATTGTCCAGGCTCTCCGGTAGTATTGCTCACGGTTGCGTTGTCGTTTTCCCAGGCGAGCCGTCATCACGAGGTGGGAATGCTCCATGGGGTGTGTGTGTGTATTCCTTCGGTCGATTTTGTGACACGGACAGTCAGACTCCGCACACCGGTAACACAAACGAGGAACCAGAGGGCATATGGAACCGCTCAGCTGGCACTCGCTCGTGATACCTTGTGTGTAGTGTGTTTTGGTGTATGTAGTGCAAGTGTGGTGCAAGTTGGTGATTAGGACACATCACTTGTTGTCATCTACATCTGTTGGTGATTAGGACACATCACTTGTTGTCATCTACTTTTGTTGGTGACTAGGACCTTGCAGTGGCTGGCGTGGACCCACGTAGCTCTCTCTCTGACCCTTGGCCTTCAGAGCTGTCCTACTGTAGTTATTGGGTTAACACTTGATAGGGATGTTTTCCTGAGTGCAGACAACTCAAGGTAATGGATTAGCACATTATCATTTAAATACAAAAATAGGATAGGCCCCTCAGAATTATTTGGGAGCCTTCCTGAGACATGCACATGCATAAATGTAAGGTTTGTGTTAGTCATTTAACATGCAAGAATCATAAACTCATCAGTCCAAAGTAGAGAAATGTTATTGTAATTTAAAGGTGAGCTAGTCCCTGTGGATATCACCCCTTCTCAATGTTTCTAAATGTTATATTAATTCACCATTTACCGTTTGATAACATATTAGTTTATCAGAAATATGTTCCTCTTCCATAAAACAGGTTTGAGAAATAAATGTTCCAATATAAAATCAATTACTCAATATAATTGACTCTTCCCTCCCTTTTCTTACATATGTCACATATGAAATAATAACTTAGGAGTCTATTTAAGCATGGTGTAATCTATTAATCGAGAAGACTCAGTATCACCTTTGTGCAGCTTACAAAAAACAAACAATTGTGAGAAACATATATTATGCAGGAACTGTATACCTTTGTTGAAAAACAAAGCATATCTGATTTGGGAGGAAAAGCTTCTTCCCCCTTAACATCTGAGTCACTACTGAAGGCATAGCATGAATGATAGTGGGTGTCTGAGGGTGGTATTACTGAGAAATGTCAAACACATTCAAAACCTTACATTTGAAAACAGGTTTGCATTCCTTCTCTTAAAATGACGTTATCATTGGAAACAATAAAAGCTAATTGTTTTGATGTAGAATCTATCAATTGAATTGTTAGAGCAGAACAGAATGGTCGTATTGTAGCCTGAGTTCCGTGCAGCCTTCAGTTTCACCAGGTGGAAACATTGTCCATATAATGTGAATACATGTAGAACTAGACATTAAGAGGCTCCTGACATTAGGCCTATTTTAAAAATAGTAGGGGCTTTTAACAGCTTGCCAACTTACAGGCATCCTCTGCATAGCAGTATGAATAGCCTTAAAAAAACAACCCACTCTGCGGTAACGAGAGTCATATTTCTGAACCAAATGCCCTAAGTTAAGCCGTTAGTCCCATCTGACTGACCCAAGGGTTGGTGCTGGTGTGACCGGGAGGCTTCCAGGTGTTCAAAGCAGATGTCAAGCTTTCAGTTCATGGCTTGGTGGGGGGAGTGGCCCACGTGAGACAGTATTGTTCAGTTTGAGGAGCGGCATTGTCTCTGGAAGCAGGGAATGGTGTCCATTCTCAGACCAGACCATTAATGTCATTTCATGTAGAGCAGCCATAGCATCTCTGTGACTGCACTCAGCCGGACTGTCAGAACTGGGTGATTCTTAGTGAAGCCGTCCAAGGCCATAGACAGAATGGAACCACGTACCAACAAAAGGGACACAAGGTCATCAATGTCTCTCTTTACCATTGGCCTAATTGCACAACAAATTAGTGGGAAAAATGTGGAGCACTAATCCATCATGTGAAATGTTGAGTTAATCTAAATAATTCCTTATGGGTTGAAATCAAATTAACATTAGAACTAAAGTCAGTCATAATTGGACTTTGCACGGATCCGAATCTAAGCAATACACCATTTTCCCAGCTCTGTAATGAAAAGGATAAAAAGATTAGGTACATCACAGGAGTGTTCCACACCCAAACATGCACACTTATCTTATTCTAGTAGAGATTAGAGGACAAGGTCTAATGTTGTGAACAAAATGATCAAGTCAAAGTTATTTTGTTTATTGTTATGTACCTAATTTAATTTAATAATTAATCTTGAATTACTAATAACTTTAAAGAAGGCAACAATTTACAATTTGGATGAAGTGATTACTCATCCAAAGTGTGTGTGTGTGTGTGTGTGCTTGTCTGCCCAAGGTTTCAAACATTTGGGACAGCACAGCAGTGAGAATGTTATGAGAACCAATCTGTTGTTTATATTAAACTCGAAGGAAGCTAGACTGGAACATTTTAAATAAATCAAAACACTTGCACATTAATTAAATACATTTCACATTTAGCTCGAGCTGGGTTCAATACTTTTCTTTATGGTATTTAAAATTGGGCTCGAGTAGAACCCCTGGATTTGGCTTGCAACACAAAGTGATACTGATCTCTGTAGGACTTGGGAGTGTTATGATTCAAAGTGCCTGTGAAAGAGAGGTCCTTGGAAAACAACACCTATTTTGTAACTGTATTTACTTATTTTAAAGAAATTGCAACATTATACTTTTAAAGAATTGCTCAATTAATTTAACACATTTATTATGCACACAATAAAAACTTCAACAAATATATTGATCCTGGCTTAACCAGCAACCTTTAGTCTGTTGTTCATAAGCTCGGTTTCAGAAAACTTGTCAGTAGTTTAACAACTATTTTAATTTTAGTATTGGCTATGGAGACCAATTGGTTGATACTAGACATAATTTCAAGCAGTTTAATAAAGAATGTTAAACTATTTTTAAAACTGTAATTGAACTTCAACTTATATTAATTACCTGATTCCAGTGGCCAGTTGGAACAGAATAATTAACACAGTTTCCATTTTGCTGCAACAGCGCAAAAGGTTTCAACAACAATTAGTATTATGTCTGAGTCTTGTTCTGCTTATCTGCTTTGTTTCGGAATGTGTTCAATACATTACGTTTTTATTCATTATTACTATACAATACATAGATTAAGAATAAATGAAACAAATAATACAACATTGACCTAAAACCAGATTTTGCAACCCTGATCTCCTCAGGCAGGTCTCTGAGGGTCTCGGGGCGCAGGACGGGCATAGGGTTTATACAAGGTCACAAAGATATCTTAACATACCAGCAATACCATCTAAGAATGGATTCTTAAAGCAATATAATCTTATTTTCTTCTTACACCTACAGCGCTCACCCTGAACAGTGTGCTTCTTGTTTACATTTTCCCCTGCACTCAGAGGCAGGACATAAAAACACTTTTTATTTTTCTCAGGTCATTTACTTTTGGTGAGATAATTAAAGTTTAGTTCATTTTACCCTGTCTATGGACTGATTAATTATTGTTACAAAACATACACAAGACGGCGGGACAAACCAATATAGACCCCCATACAAACAATCAGACAAACAAAACATGAACTCTTAATAAACACCAGCGCGACAGCAAAGCTCTTCAGCTCAATTTAGTCCGGATTTTAGAGAGATCTTAGAGGGGGTGGGGAATTCTCTCCAGTGCGGCGTCTTCTCACGCCTCACCCTTGCATACAAGTGATTTATTGGTGCCTGAAAGCCGTCCAAGAACGATAACTAGCTTATCCTCTTGCGACAACCACTAGGCTATTTGTTTCTAGTGGCGCTGTGCCCCCCCGATCGGAGCCCACAGACTTTTTCCCTGCCCTTTCTCTCCAAACAACAGCTCAGTTGACTGTAGTCCGTACGACCAGCCTATATCTACTCGCCATCGAGTTCACCTCAAGGTGAAACACAGTTTGCCTATGCTTGCTTGCCACTACACACCTCTGATCAATTAGCCTATAATTTTATGTATGCACTCCTGACCGCCACCTGCTCCAGAGAGCCGTAGCGCATCGGGTGATGCACGCACTTCGCGCTGGCCCGTCTAACCATGAGAAAAGCGGTCCTAAACAACGAGTGCTTTTAGACCGTCCCGTTTGAAGGACGGTGGTGCCGTGAGTTAAAGCCTATAGGCAATAAGCTGTGACTTTCTCCCTCTCAGCCTGCACTGCTCCAGCCCCACACACACGCGGTGAGGTTTCTTTTACACACACACACGCAAGGCTGCAGCTGGAGCCGTGTTTTTACAGAGAGGTGATAGCAGCAAATATCTGGCTGCTTATTTTCAACTGCTGTGCTTAGCCACTAAGACCCTCAAAATCCGGCGATTTGTCCAATACAAATCTTTTACATTGCTTTCAATTCACACAGAAGCTCCACTTCACTGATGCTCTTTCTTTAAGGTATCTCTAAACATGAGCTGTGTATGCCTGTATGGCACTTCCGTCCCGAGCAGCATACACAGAGGAAATAAGCCAGGACTGAGTCCCCAGACACTGATTCCCTGGGTTTATCATCCCCAAATGTTCATTAACCAAAAGGAAACGCAGCCGATCAGTTTCACAGGTAATTTTAGGATACCGTCAATCACAGATTCTGGTAAGGCAATGTCCAAATGTAGATTTGAAAATCACACTTACCAGCCCTGTAGATTTATTGGCATCCTGCCGACAACGCCAATTTGTAGAGGAAACTTCTGTGTAGCTATGCAGTGGGAGTCACTGACTCAGGAAGGAGACACGAGAAGAGCAGTAGCTTTGATGTCAAACACATGATGGTTTATTTGGAGTTAACGGCCGGAGGATTCACATCACAAGTCCAAGAGTCAAAGGTTCTGACTTCACGGTAGAGTTGCCACGTCCATTCTGGAGAGCCTCTCTCTTGCCAGCCCATCTAACTGGTTTCGCAGAGAGTAAACAACATATTTGAGAAGATAGCCTAAACAGTGTGGGAACACTGAGCTACTTGCCTCGGACACCTATGACCTCGAAGATTTCACCTTGGAGTCCACAAATACAGAGAAGGAAGAGTCCCAGTGTACCCACAACACAGACCATCTGTATCCCAGTATTGACCGGTCACAGAATGGGAACAATAACATTATTGGCTAAGCAGTCTGTGTCCTTAAAGAAGGTAAACAGAGATCAAGGTTTGTCCTGTATGTCACATCTTGGCGTCTATGACAATTATTTCCATAACAGACGGAGAATTTTTACTTTACACAACACTGTTCAACACTTCATTCTGCTTCACTCTTTAACTAAACAACCGTGGATGTCTTGAAAGACTCTTTCGCTGAAGATTTTTGAAGACATACGCGTTCTTGTGACACGTAAATACTACGCTTCGTATGTTTTGGTGCGGACTGTGTTCACACCAGCAATGAACCGCTCCAGAGTTCGCAAGCAAGCGTTCCGAGACTACCTATTTTAGCGCACCAGAGTCCGGTTGTTTAGTTCACTTAAGAGGTCTCGGACTGCGTTCACACCGACCCAAATGAACCGCACCAAGCGGCTAAACGCACCAAGGTTCGATTCAACCGGACTATACAAGGCAGGTGTGAACGCACCCTTAAGACAAACAGGGTTAGAGAACATCCGGCCTCAGTATGTCCACACATACCCAGAATGCTATCAAACTATAACAATTATTATTAAAAAATAACAATAAAACAAGAAGTGTGAATACATGTTTTTTTCCTGTATTTTGTTAAGGAAGTGTTTCTTTATGATACTGGGGGGCCAATACAATACAAATATTTTAGCGAGACACCCAAATGACAATCACAAGTCACAGCAACTGTGGATCAAAGAAGACACTAACTTGACTGAACCCTAACCCAGGGTGAGGGATCTGAATTTAGTGCAACACAGTTTTAATTACACAGTACACTACTGCAACGCAGATTAATTCCGACGATAGCATGTACATTGTGTGTGGGCGTGTGTGAGTGTTTATACTGTATATGTGGGTTGGTACATCTGTCAGAGATTGAAATAAATCAAGATAGATAGAGAGAAAGAGATTGTATATAAAGTGTAGTTTAATTCTGTGAATACTATACATTCCATTTTCAGCACTATACCAGCACTATAGTCTACGGTGTAGTGCCGTGAAAAGAGAGTCGGAGGCGGTGTATTAAGAATGGAGTTCCAATCTTTATTATCCATTACTTTCAGAGAGGTTAACACATGCACTGCTCTGCCTGATGAGCTAGCAGGATTGGCAGCTAAAGCTACAGGTGTTCCCCACTAAAGGGTCCGTGTGGCAACACAATAAGCAAGGTGAATTATGTCCAATAACGTGTCACCACACAAGCCCCCCCAGAATTCACACATAAACAAAATCAGCATGGCGGGGAGGAACGACACGCCGACCCCCACGACTCCTGAGCACGGGAGTCGGAAAAGTGACTCCCGCCTGTGCGGCCCCCGGAAGGGGAGGGACCGGAATAACAGGTCTTAAATCCGTGACAGGGGACGAGACCGGGGGGCGGCCCCGTCGCGGAGGTCGAGCCAGCACCACAGGCTGGTCCAAGTCCAGGTGAGCAGCCTTCCCCCGGTCCACCGAGACGTGCTCGGCCTTGCCACCCAGGTCGACCACCAGGTGCTTGTCCCCGTGCTCCAAGACCCGGAAAGGCCCATCATAAGGGGGCTGCAGGGGGCCTCTGTGCGCATCGTGCCGGATGAACACGTGCTCCGCCGAGCGGAGCTCTGCGGGAACCTGGGACACCTGAGTACCGTGCTGAGTAGTAGGGATCGGAGCAAAGGCCTCAGCGGCGTCACGCAGGAAAGCCCGCTGGGCCGACGCCGACCAGGGAGCCGATGCATTTGGGAGGAAATCCCCCGGAACTCTCAGCGGCTGACCGTAGACCATCTCCGCTGTAGAACACTGCAGATCTTCCTTAGGTGCGGACCTCAGGCCCAGCATCACCCAGGGCAGCTTGTCGACCCAGTTACCGTCCGTAAGGCCGGCCTTGAGGGCCGCCTTCATGGAGCGATGAAAGCGCTCGCAGAGGCCGTTAGCCTGAGGGTGGTAAGCGGTAGTCCTGTGCAGCTTAACCCCCAAACCGCCTGCCACAGCGTTCCAGAGCTCGGACGTGAACTGAGAGCCCCTGTCTGAGGAAATGTCTGACGGGGTGCCAAAACGACACACCCACATTGCAATGAAGGCCCGGGCAACGTCTGCGGCTGATGTCGAAACGAGCGGAACCGCCTCCGGCCAACGGGTCGTTCTGTCCACCATGGTGAGGAGGTAAGAAAACCCCTGAGAGGAAGGCAACGGACCAACCAGGTCAATGTTGACGTGATCAAGGCACCAGGCACTCCTCTCAGGCACCAGGAAACGCTCCAACGGGGCCTTCGTGTGGCGGTGCACCTTAGCGCGTTGACAAGCCACGCACTCCCTGGCCCAAGTCCTCACGTCCCTTTTCAGTCCTTGCCAAACGAACTTCGCCGCTACCAAACGCACCGAAGGTTTAACGCCGGGGTGTGACAGGCCGTGCACAGCCTCGAACACAGGACGCCTCCAGCTGGCAGGGACGACGGGCCGCGCCAGGCCTGTAGAGACGTCACACAGGAGAGTAATGCCCGCGTCGCCGAACACCACGTCCTCCAAGCGCAGGCACCGATGACGACCCTGGAGAGGCAATCAGCAACCAGGTTCGACTTGCCAGCCACGTGCTTAATGTCCGTAGTGAACTCCGATATGTAGGACAGTTGCCGCTGCTGACGTGCCGACCAAGGCTCCGCCACTTTTGACATGGCGAAGGTGAGCGGCTTGTGGTCGACAAACGCCGTAAATTCACGGCCTTCCAGCATGAAACGGAAGTGCCGCACGGCCAAATAAAGTCAGAGTAGCTCCCGGTCAAAGGCGCTGTATTTGCGTTCTCTAGGCGTTAGCTGGCGGCTGAAAAAGGCGAGCGGCTGCCAAGCGCCCTCCACCCACTGCTCGTGCACTGCGCCGACCGCGTAGTCTGACGCGTCCGTGGTGATGGAGATGGGAGCCGTAGATGATGGGTGTGCCAGCAAAGCCGCCTGAGCCAACGCGGTCTTGACCTCAGCAAAAGCGCCGTCCGCCTCTGCTGTCCAGTCGATCTCCTGGACGGGGGTCTTGCCTTTCAACGCTTCATACAGCGGCCACATGATGTGTGCGGCCCGGGCGATGAAACGGTGGTAGAAAGTCACCATCCCCAGAAACTCACGGAGCGACCGGGCTGTGAGCGGGCGAGGAAACGCCGCAACAGCCTCCACCTTCGCTGGCAGAGGTGTCGCACCGCCCTTGGTGACGCGGTGCCCCAGGAAATCGATGTCCGACACCCCGAACTGGCACTTTGCAGGATTGATGATTAATCCGTGTTCGTTGAGCCGTGTGAAAAGGGCTCGGAGGTGGGACAGGTGCTCCTGCACTGAAGCGCTGGCGACGAGTATGTCGTCGAGGTAAACAAACACAAACGGCAGGTCCCGCAGCACCGAATCCATCAGACGCTGGAACGTCTGAGCGGCATTCTTGAGTCCAAAAGGCATCCGCAGGAACTCAAAAAGTCCAAAAGGCATTATCACTGCTGTCTTGGGAATGTCCAGGGGGTGCATGGGCACCTGGTGGTATCCACGCACCAGGTCCACCTTGGAAAACACCCCCGTACCGGCCAGATGCGCCGAAAAGTCCTGAATGTGCGGCACCGGATAGCGGTCAGGCGTAGTGGCGTAGTTGAGTCGGCGGTAATCCCCGCACGGGCGGAACCCGCCGTTCGATTTGGGAACGACGTGCAGGGGGGAAGCCCAAGGACTGTCGGAGCGGCGGACAATGCCCAGGCGCTCCATGGTTGCGAACTCCGCCCTCGCTACAGCCAGCTTAGAAGGGTTCAACCGCCGGGCCCTGGCGTAGACAGGAGGCCCCCCGGTAGTGACGTGGTGTTCTACGCTATGCTTAGTGGTAAGCGCAGAGAAGGTGGGTAGCGACAGGTCTGGAAACTCGGCCAACAGTCTGAGAAACGTGTCTGCACCTGACAGCGAGCCTGACAGCCCGTCGACGGTACGCTGCGCTGCCAAGTGTGCACACGAGGGAAGAAAACGTTAAGGCATCAACCAAACGCCTATTCTTAACGTCCACTAATGGCGCGTTTCCACTGCAGCGGGGTAGCCCCGTTTAAGCGTCCCTAAGCGTCCTCGCTCTGGCCTCGGGCTGCCTCGCTGGCCGGCCCAGGCCGTGGCGCATTTCCATTACAGTTTAGGACCTGGGGTAGCAACGCAGTGTAGGCGGGGCGATCGGCTTTGTTTTTGTTCACATTTCGAGTTGTTCCGTCGAGCTCCCGCTGGATTTGATCATCCCCAATGAGATGTAGGAATGTCGTCACCTCCTCGGCCGACCACGGTGTGCTTTTCTTATTAGACGTAGCCATTTTTGTAGCTCATCCGTTTACAAAATGCTGTGTATAAAAATGCTGCAAGCTTGCTTCTAGATATATATGCGACGCTAGGGATGAACTCGCGCGCAATCTTGTGACGATTCTCTCTGACCAATCAGCAGTCGAGAGTGTTGACGTCACTAGTTCAGCCCTGGCCCTGGTCTGAGGGAACCACGATTTTATGAGGCCGGAAAAAGTACCCGCTGGCCGGTACTAGGCTATATGGAAACGCCACCAAAAACCGGTCTGGCCGCTTGAGGACGGTTAAGGACGCTTAAACGGGGCTACCCGCTGCAGTGGAAACGCGCCATTAGAGTCCATGAGCACACAAAAAATCCGCTCCGAGGAGGGGAAAAGAAATGTCCGCTGTCACAAAATCCCAGCTGAAACGCTGTCCTCCGATGCACAAACACATAGGCCTCACGCCGTACGTGCGAATGGGACTGCCGTTAGCCGTCGTCAATCGCGGTCCGTGCCCCCCACGGGCGACGTATTCACTCGACGCTGGAACTACGCTTCGTTGAGCGCCCGTGTCACACAGAAACAAGCTCCCCGAAACGCTGTCGCTGACGAAGAGGAGCCTGCACGTGCCGCCGACGCTCAGAGCCACTACTGAGCGCCGGCCCCTCCGTTTCCCGGGGGTTTGTAGCTGCACGGAGCGATGCATCTCTTCGCCCTTGTCCCGAAACGTGCGTGGTAAACGCACTCTCCGGCGTCTCCACGCCGGCTAGCCACAGCCGTGTCCGGCCTCCGCCACACTTTCTTGACTGCCGGATGGCCGCTGAGCGTCGCGGCTAACGTCTCTGCCCCGGGCTGTTGCGTAGCCAGGAAAAAACGATCCGCTTCCTCAGCCAAAGCACGGGGCTCCGTGACAGGCGTGTTGGCCAGCGCCGTCTGTACCCGGGGAGGCAAGTGACATAGGAAAATCTCCGTGAATAAAATCCGGGGATCTCCCCCCCCTAGCAGATTTAGCATTTTCTCCATTAGCTGGGATGGCTTGCTGTCTCCTAGGACTTGAATGTCAAGTATCTGGCGGGCCCTCTCCTTAGCAGATAAGCTAAATGTCTTAAGGAGAAGGGCCTTAATCGCCTCATATTTGCCATGATGTGGGGGGGCTGCGATGAATCCCACCAACCTGGACGACGTGGAGCTCCCCAGCGCTGCTACCACATGGTAGTATTTTAGGTCCCCGTCACGGACCTGTCGGCAGGCGAAATGTGCCTCCACGTGTGCGAACCATGCCTCCCCGGCGTGCTCCCAGAATTCCGGCAGCTTTATGAAAACATCGCGCTCAGCCATGTTCGTTAATTTTCCGGAAACTTTCTCGGAAAAGTCAGGGTCACCAGTGTAGTGCCGTGAAAAGAGAGTCGGAGGCGGTGTATTAAGAATGGAGTTCCAATCTTTATTATCCATTACTTTCAGAGAGGTTAACACATGCACTGCTCTGCCTGATGAGCTAGCAGGAATGGCAGCTAAAGCTACAGGTGTTCCCCACTAAAGGGTCCGTGTGGCAACACAATAAGCAAGGTGAATTATGTCCAATAACGTGTCACCACAACGGTCCTTTAAATGTTTGCTACAACTACACTAGTAGGCCTACATATAATAAGGAAAAAGCCGGGTCATTAGCACTCTTTTCAGCATATGCTATACATTTTCAGAAAAACAAGAATAAGAATAATCAATTTATTTGCAAATACTAGTACAGTTTCTGATTTCATCATCTGAAGACCCATTCAAACTAAACTCATCTCAATAAAATAAAGTTTCTATGAATCCATCAAGTCAACTCCAAAAAGGTTGTCAAGTAATTATATAAAGTCCCGTTTAGTCTAATTGTTTGTGATTTAGGGCAGTTGGTTGTAGCTTAAGCACTATACGTGACCAGGTGCTTGGTTTCCTTGGAAAGAGAAGTAGCCTTTTTGCATTTCATACTGATTCTTCTACTCAGATTTTAACCCTTGGATGCACGAGTGACTGGACCTATACACTCTTCCATAAGTGGGTCAAAAAGGACCCGTATTAGAATAATTTGTGTTTTTATGCCATTTTTGTCATTTGTATAATATTTAGTATTATATTTTGGTTCACACTAGAAATATTTTATATTTAATTTTTCACTATTTATAATTTTAGACGTTTTTTTAACATTTAAAAAAAAACGTTTTCCCATAGAAAATGCATGTGGGTCATTTTTTACCCACTTATGGAAGCTTGGGGTATTAATACAAAAACTACAATTTCTTAAAATTAAAATTTGAAATTTGAATTGCATGATATCCAAAACATGTTTTTTGAGGAATAGCTGGAATATGAAATGATTAAAAAATGTAATTACAAAGATACTTCAAGAAAACCACCTCACCAGGTCAAAAAAGACCCACTTATGCATCTAAGGGCAGGGAAATATTTTAAAGTCATTGTAGAGTTTGCAGAGTCTGTTACATAGCCTACTAGTGGTGGTGTATATCAACAAATTAAATGCCATGCCTTGTTCTAGGCTTTTTTTGTTGTTGAAGAGAGTAAATGAGGATTCAATTCCTCCTAATAAACTGTTTGGAGCTAATGTGCAACGTTAAACAACTAAAATGTAAAATTGTGAAGGAAGTGTTAACATTTTCTTGTTATCGATTCTGCTGTTTGTCCACTAAGTGGCGCTGACGACCCAGTCATTGTGGTCACGTGACTTACACAAACTGCGAACCTCGTGTTTCTGCTTCCTATTTACTAAATGGTTAAAACCGGTTATACTCAGTAACTTTTGTATAGATAAACAGATGATTTAATTGTTTTTTAAAGGCCAAAATGGCCCAAAGGCACCGGGCGCTGCCGACATGGATGTCGAAGAAGGAAGAGAAAGTGAAAGAGAAGGAGCCTCTGAAGAGCAAGAGAAAACGGAAAACTGCAAGGTAAATGACGTAAAATAATCTACATAACAACAACAACAGGCTTCAGTTTAATGCTTCAGATAAAGTTTCCTCATTTAATTTTGACTAACAAAGATGAACTGGTGTGTTTCCAGGGCTGTTTTCTACTGTATGAACGAACAGGAGCTGGTGGAGGCAGCTGTCTCATATTTTACCAATGGAGCCTGCGACGACGGTGCTCTCCCCACTGACCAAAAGGTGGCGCTGTTTCTCCATTTGTAACGCTTTAAATGGGGGGATGCCATAAAGTTTATGGCATAAACTGACCGGTATACTATATGTATCAATGTTAATGAAAAATGTGAAGACCCAGTAATTGATATAGGCCTACTGTGATATAAAAATGAAAAAATATAAATATTGTTCAGGATGTTGACATTGTGTAGAACATCCAATTAGTGAAAATCAAATATATTTTGATTTTAGTAGGCAAAACACAATTTGTCTGGCTAGAAATGGTATACAGCCCAAGTTAGTCTGTGTCTCAAATAAATTACATGTAAAAAAGTTGAGTAAAGGACCCACAGTAAAATCATATCTTACACCGTTTGTTATAGTGGATGTGAAATGTAAGATATATATATAAAGCATTGTGTAATTATGAGTGATAAACCCTGTCACACACAGGTGGAAGACAAGGAAGTAGACACCACAGTGAAAATGAGGAAGAGCCCTGCCATCTTAAAGACGACGGTGAAGCCTGTGATTATAGAGGAGTCCTCAGACAGCGGGGACGCCCTGGACTCAACGTATGTTTCAGAAACTGACATGGACATCACAGAGGTGGAAACATTGCCGTACACAAAGGGCGAGCAGCATCAGGGAGCTGAGGGTCAGAGGTCAGGACCAGTACAGGATCACAGCATTCATGTGAATGTTGAACTGGATGCTGAAGAAAAAGAGGAGCACTCACAGGTGCTGGCAGAAGTAGCGGAGGAGGAGGAGGAGGAGGATGAAGATGATGATGATGCCCTACGTCTTGTGCGAGACATTTTTTTCACCTGATGATGAACTGTATCAGAAAACCACAGAAATGTGCACACTAAAATATTGTCTTATAGGGGAATGCCTGCCACATTACAGATTCACTAGACAGTCCAAGCAGAACTTGTAGATGCACACATCAGGTCGTCCATAAAACTACACAATGGAGAACGTGTCCTTTAACTGGTGCCACTGGGATGTTGAGCTAGGGCTCAGCTTCTTAAACTGTGGATGAAAAACATTTCTATGTAAAAAGTTGTACTGCTGCTACAAATCTTACATTACTGTATTGTCTGAATTAACCATCTGCAGGAGCACTGATATAATAGCCATTACATGGAAATTGCAATCCCTCAAAAAAGCATGGAATTTCAAACTTTTACTTGAACTACATTCATGAATAAGAACATTTAAGTGAAAACTTTAACCAGAGCCGGAACTTTAACCAGAGCCGGAACATTTGATGTTGAGATAAGTAAAAGAGCAGATTCTTTGGTATTGTAAGTGAAACTGTAATCAGCTGTGGTCATGTCACAGTATGGCCACAGAGCGTTAGTGGTTAGAGGACCTTTGCTTTCTGACGTTTCCATGAACAAACCACTAAATATTTTAAATTGAGTTCTGACGATCTTACTTAGCACTACACTACCTGGGGCCCTTTGCACAAACAGAAACATACTGTATCTTTGTCAGTGAATACGCTCCAGATTTCCTCTAAATGACACCACAAATGAAATTCATGACGCTCATACTTAAATAGGATTTGATATGTTCTTGATTTTGCAGGGTTTTTTTCACTTAATTAAAAGACAAAGTAGCAGTTTGTTTTCTTTCTTCAAGCCCTGTCAAAAACTATGTGTCAGTGCTGAGTCTTTTAGTTTAGTATTTTTTTTACACAGTTTATTTCACATGCCTATCCAACACTTGTGTTTATCAGATACATTAGGTCATATTTATATTTAGACACTCAGTTTTAACTTTCACAAACCTGTTTGTCTAGAATACAAAGGCATTGCTTCAGTACATTGAGGCAGGTACACTTTGCTCCTGTATATTTAACAAAGGAAGTGTAACAGGTGTTATGAAATCTATCAAAAATAAATAAACAATTCTACAATAGAAATAGAAATAAACCAGCATTAGAGAGTAAGAAAATGATTCAAATGACCAAGTATATATTCTATTAACATAGCCAGAATTACTTTTCAAGCTCCCAGTCAGACGATAGCCTCTTTCGTGTCACGTAGGTCAGCACAGTTATTATAACCAGCTGAACCTGCACAGCAACACATACATAGAACCAGATGGTCAAGTGTTCCCAGCTCACATATGATTGAAATTGAACCAAAAAAACAATAAGGCCAGTCAGGATGAGTAGACTGGATGCAGCCTGGCAGGCCATGCTAAACCACCAGAGTACTGTTATGTCTTTGCCGTAAATTGCCAACAGCATGGCCAGCAGAGCAAAGGCCACAAGCACCACAGGAATGTACAAACCCAGGTAAACCACCATGTCAAGGAGGCACATTTTCATACCAGATTCCCCTCTGCTTAGAGCATTCCAGTGCCAATCGTTGCAGGACAGTTCACCATGTGGACGTGCAAGACAAAAGTGAAAGGGGCTGATGAGGGTTTCATTGGAGAGGATGAACACACCAGCATATTGCACCAGAGAGGTTAACATCTGCATGAAGATGAGCAGGAGAAACACTGACATCCCGAAACAGAGCCATGTGGATCTCCTCACAGAAAGAGCAGTCATAACTGAAGCCGTCTTATATCCCCTCACCTGAAGATTTAATATGCATGTTGACAGAAATTAGTGCAAACACTTAATCAATTGGAAAAATGATAATAAGTGTGGTGCCTTTTAGATACATAGTTTCAAATTATGTCTGCATGAACTTTATCCATTATGTTCTGAGTGATCTTCAAGAGTCTGCATTGAATAGGTCTTCTCAGAATAACACACTTAAGTATGTCATAGATTTAATATTTACCCACAGTGTCAGCTGACGAACTTCCATGTTATGACCACATTACATTAAAGTGAAATGGACTGTTGTCATCGCTATAATCAATAACTTTCATGAATTTAAAAGGATCCATTTAAAAGCTCTAGTAGTGATAGTTTTGAAACATGATCTAATAAAGAGATTTTACAAACATTATCAAGCGGTGGTCATATTGAAACTGATACTACACATTTTGAAACGTAATGTCTCACTAGTCAAAACTGAAACACGACTGCATATAACATTTGATTAATTAAATGCCAATAAGTAGTATAATGTTGCGAAGATTACTTTTGAAGTCAATCTGTCTCGGGAAGTTTGGAGGCTTGTGGTTGGTTTACGGCACGCGCATCGTGGACGCGCACTGTGAGTCTACTTCTCTTGTACGCGCTTCGACGGACAGTTTGACGTGCGGACTTCTCCAAGTTGGTTGTGCGAGATCCTCTGCAACTTTATCCAATTCTTCTGAAACGCAAAAAGCTTCAAACGGTGGGTCAATATTTCTTACTTGATGTTATAACCAGAGCTGTTTTTATTTCTGTACATTTTAGGATTAGGTATATTTTTTGCTTGTTCAGCACGAGAGGGAGGCGGGGTCGCCTGCAAGGGTTTCTTTGTTCGTTTAGCTTTCACCAAAAATCAGTGGCAATTAGCGCATGGTTGTTGTTTGTGTTTGAAATGACAATAATCGAGTGACTTGTCATGTCATGTAAATTTATTAAACATTAAAACATTTTGAACTGCATGTGCGGATTAATGATCTGATGGGTTGCACAACTGGATCAAGGTGTGGTGATTTTACAATGTAATTAGTAAAAGCAAACGAAGAGAAATCATAAAATCGTATTTACATGAAACGGGGCCGTTAGGGGTTATCATTTGCAAACGTTTTGAAGGCACGTCTAAACGTGTCCAGATTTGTTTTAATTAATGGAGTAAATACCTGAAAAGTAGCAAAGCAGGCATGCGAGAAATGATAATTCTAGTAAACTAATGCTTAAATCCACTAACCACAACATTAACATTCCCTATATATACACGCTCAAATCCCTATACATGTTATGGTACATGCTGTACATGCGGCTCGGGAAGGGGATGAGAACACAATGTACCATAACCCACACACAGGGATATTTCTTTGCTCAACCAGTTTAGTGGATCCTGACAGAAAAAAACAAGTGTCTCTGATTACTTTTTGTGTTTTTGGTTAACTTGCTCAACTGTGTATTCATGAATTTGAACGGAAAGCTCAAACTTAAATGCAATTCTAGCACCAGGGACATTGCGTAATATTGAGCTGAAGAAAAGTTTGACTTGCACAACAGAATTTGACATTTTAATATTTCAAGTAATTTAAGTCTCATTTTTAACTCTGTACAGGTTAATCATGGGAACCCGGTTTAGCAGAACGCGAGAAGCCAACAGTGCCGAGGCTGCTGCTCCTGAGCAGAAGACTGCAGCAGAGCCAGCAGCAGAGCCAGCAGCAGCAGCAGACAGCGGGATAACACAGGTTCAGGAGGCCATTAAGACGGAGGTTCTGGAGGTGGTGAAGGAGGAGCCAGTGGCACCAGTGCCATATGCCACTCAAGAATGTTTGATTGACACTAAAATAGTAGATATTCCTTTTGCAACCCCACATCCAGCTGTACCTGAGCCTTTGGTCTCAGTCAGCGAACCAGAACCTGTTGCCGAGCCAAAACCTGTTGTTGAAGTTCAGCTTGCTCCAGAACCAGCTCCAGAGCCTGTTCCCGAACCAGAGGCACTCCCTGAACCAGAGGCACTCCCTGAACCAGAGGCACTCCCTGAACCAGAGGCACTCCCTGAACCAGAGGCACTCCTTGAACCTATGCCAGTTCCAGAACCAGAGGCACTTCCTGAACCAGAAGCATTCCCTGAACCCATCCCAGAGTCAGTACCAGCCCCAGCTGAGGTTCTGGAGCAGAAGATAGACCTGTTTAGCCAAGGGTCTCTCCCTGAGCCAGTGTTTTCTTCACTTCCGTTGATTGGCCTGGGTGTCCCTGATGTAACTCCTGAGCCTATTGACATTCCTCCCATCACCGCCACCATCGATGCAGATGAGGCTTCAGACATCCTGGTGACCGAGATATGCCAAATCAGAGTTGTGGAGTCTGTGGAAGAGCTGATGGAGGTGGAGGCTGCAGATAATTTGGAGCAGCTTGCGAGTGATTTCAACGAAGAAAGTGTTTCTGGACTGCTGAAGAACTTAGAGCTGAACGGAAATGACCTTGTCGCTGACCTCATTCCCAACGATGTCAACATCCCTGGTGACATGACAACCTCCACTGAGCTGATGTGAAAGCATAAAACAAAAAATGCGTTAAACAAGTGAATGGATACTTTTCTGTGAAACCATCTTAACCCCTTACATGAATTCTGAAAGAATCACAGATGCAATGTTTTTTTCTAACCTAAGTGGCTACATTTAGGCAAACAGCTATTTCTCTTTATGAACCATATGTGCCAAAACACAAAACGGTATACTCGTGGGGCTTTAACAGCACAGGTTTTTTTTTGAGTGTATTTACGTATATTGCTGGACAACAGAGATGTTTCTCTGCAAATTCACCAAGCAAGATCCAATGATCTATTAATGTCCGGTATGTACATTTTTTAAGGGGAACTATTAGCATAAATACAATACAACATTCCTAACTATGTTTTCATTAGTATATAATCACATTGAACTAAGAATGATTGTATTTTTGTTTGCTTAAGATCAGCCCTTCATATCTAGGGAGCAGGTCCTCTTCGCAGAGTCCGCCATGTTGCACCGGCATATTTCTACAGTCGCTCAGAAAGGACAAAACAAATCTGGCTCTAGAGGGCCTTCCATGATTTCATTACCTGAAGGCAGGTGTAGTTCTCCAACACCTGAAAAAGGGAAGGGGGTGTGAAGGGGTATCGAGTTGTTTGCAGTCCCTCGCCACTAAATCTCACAAACTGGACATTTTTAAGAGAAAAACAAGCCATTGCTATATATCACACTACAGGAAGAGTACAAAGGGAAAGGGAAAAAGCTTGAGATGGATTTGTGGGTCTACAGCACGCCTTGGGTGAATGCAAAACGACAGGCAAGGGACACTAGCAATGCAACCAAAGATGGACACAGTATATGAATACCGCTATACAGCAGGAAACAAATGTCAAATACACTTTTTTGCATTAAAGTAGTCATGTTTGAACTTTGTAATTTTCTACTTCTTGTATTTTCTGCAATACAATGATGGAATACTTTAACCCAAGTAGTGTCTTGATTGTAAAAATAAATACAAATATTATTCAACATATGTTTTCGTCTTGGTCCCTGGTTTTTATTTGTATTTGTTTCCACTTGTAACCGAAGAAATGTTTATGTTGAAGGTTTAGACAATGGAAAGTAGGACACTTTTGTAGATCAGGATAAATATTTACCAGTTGTGAGCCCACAAAAGCTACAGTAGGATCCTCCCAGTGTTTGAATGTGGAATATGTACGAAGCGCAGAGCAAGGATCTGTTCGATGCACACACTGAAACAATTGGACCTTTCTCCATTATAGAGCATGTTTTGTAACACACAAGTACATGTGTAGGACACAGTGTACATATGGAAATTGAATTCCAGCCAACACAGCACACATGTAAGAGACACTGCCTCTCTTCACAATCTCTCAGGAGAGAGGACGAGGGGGGAGGGACAAGAATGGGGGGTGAGACGAAGCCACATTCTTTCCAGAGGAAAGAGGTTTTTCGGGGGGTCTGGGTCAAAAGTCGTCAGTGTGACTGCGTTTCAGTCCATGAGAAATCAGCTCCTCACATGCCTCTCCCACTGCCCTCACTGCATTGCTATCCCAACATCTTAACCAAGAAGTCAGTGGATTGGTATGAGAGGCCACGTCACCCTGCCTTAAAACGAAACTTAAAGAAATAACTGACTTTCACAGGAATACAACCAAATTAAAAAAGGCTTACACTGCAATGTCATCATGTAGCTTCTTCTTTTAAATGTGTAAGTACACTAGTTAATCTATACCAGAAAATAACTGCATCATGGGTTTTCTCCAGTTTCATAACTAATAATCCATCATCAAATTAAGTCCCACTTAAAGCAGACACGTTTTATGCAACCGCACCTAATGTGAACAGACCACGCCTCATGGCAAGGCAACCGGGTAAGTCACATGGTTGACAACACACTGATGAGTCCCTGTGGAGAGGGAGAGGCACTCTTCAGACACTGATCCCAGTCAAGCTAGCCTTTAGTAGGCCGAGCTGCCTCTTGATGCTCCCTGAGAATAAACAGCCTGACATGCACTATTTGCGATTCCTGTCATACCAGAGGCTTTCAGCTCAATAAACACAAAGTGCTGGACTCCAGTCCCCTCTCCTCTTGTTGATTTCCTGCCTCACTTCAAAGTCGGTGTTGACTTTAAAAACAACTGTATTTGCTTGTTTGTTAAATGAACGTCCAATAATAATATATATGGTACACAGCAGATGGCCTAGTTATGACACAGACTTTTTTATGTTTGCCAATGTGTTTAGGGCTGAGTCTTTCTCCTGTCACAACTCATTAATGCCGTGTTGTTGCAATCAAATCTGGCAGACCTTCATGTGGCAAAACAGTGGTGGTGAGTCATCAATAGGTGGTGCTCCAACAAAAGAGGGATTTAAAAATGTCTCCTCTTCCCATATAATTCACACAAAAACTGACAATTCATCCTCACATATTCAACGATCTCAAACAGCTGTTTTAATGTTTTAAATATAACAGAAAGAACTATTAGCAATGAAAATCCTGCAAAAACAAATTGCAAACCATAAACAAGTTATATAAATACAAAAAATACAAAATATCCTTAAATAAATAAATAAATACTGAGAGAATAATATGAGCTTATAAAGCTTTGAAGTCAAGGCACTGAAAAACACTAATATATATATATATTATAAATCTTTATAAACTGATAGTACAATACATTATGAGTAAATGTATTACATGCTTTTTTGGGATTTTTTTGTTAAAACAATAAAGTATTAAGGGAGGCAACGCTTTATTATTTACAGTTTGCCATCAACAATAGGCAGGGTGAGGATCTCAGGATCAAGAATATGCACAGCCAGAATTCTGCAGGCAAAAAGTCAATCTGTCAGTTCATCTTTATGCAATTTGACATTCATGAAGGAAAATATCAAATATCTGGCCTCATGGATTCGTTCTCTTGTTGCATGAGCCGCCTGTATTTCTTGGCCAGGTCCACATTGGTGCGTCCAGGTTGGAAGGGGTATGACCACAAGATGGAGTTCCAGGAGAAGCCGTACGTCTTCACGCCACACAGCAGGTACCGCACCTCCTCACTGCTAAAGTCTCTCCTTTGCCTTCTCTATGAATGACAGTCACGAAGGCAAAACGTTGAGTAAAGAGTGGACAATGACGGACAGGAGAGAGTGGAATGATCGTTTTAATATACTGTTTGAATGATAATGTGGATAATCTTTCAAAAATGATAATTCCCTCTGATGTTGCAATTGTAATATTATTCAAAATAATTGCAATTAGTCATTATTTTAGCCCAAATATAATACCTTTGCCTCTTTTATGAACACTAAATGCCTTCTCCACTGACACATGGACGAATGACTACAGCTCTAATACAATCTAAATTAGATGCACATTTGTTAGTTAGTTGTTTAAAATAATATTCTACAGATGCCTGTGACCAATGTTAATAGAACAAACTGGTGGTTTTGCACATTTCAGCCTATTATCAACACATTGCATAGATAACTCCCAGCAGCCATTCTGCTAAGCACTATTTCAAATGGATTTCCCAACTTTGTTTAGTTGCAACTTGTTGTAATACCCTTTGAAAATCAAGTTGTTCAAATTTGATGTTGTCTAATTCTGTTCCCATCAAAGGATTGGTTACAAAGTTACTTATAATTAAAAGGTTATGAAAGTCTTTCTGCCGATTTGTTCAAGAAGGCTCGGACATTTATGTTAAGACTTAGTTGCAGACTATCAACTTTTATAGTGCAAGAGATGGTCAATTGAACATGATCATGTTATTTTCTTTATAAATAGTTCACTGTGAATCTCATGTAAAGTTCATACATAGATTTCTGACAGAAAATATGATTTGAAACTCTTACAGCGGGAGAGTGTTCTGTGCTAGTCCTCAGATCATCATCAAGACTGTGATTTCCAATATTTTTGCCTCCTCTTCTCTCTGAATTTGAAACGTAGAACAGTACGTGTTTGTGTGTGAAAAAGAAGACGATGCCAGGTTGGAGTAACTCATTCTGTTACAACACATCAACTGGCCCCAGACATAACAGAATACTGTCTCTTCTCTTGCTCCTCGTTAGAGCAGTATTACATCACAAGTGATGACTAATAGGGCTACTGTGAGAACAACAATATAAGGGAAGAAGAACGACGGATCAAGGCAGCAGGCAAGAGAAAAGGAGAGACAAATGAAGACTGAAAAAAGTATGATATGTAAGAAGAGCAAGGTAAAAAATCAGCGTTACAGGAAAGAGAGAGGATTAAAGGTGAGCTGTGCAGTGGAAGAAACAACTGTTCTCAGTGTCAATCACACAACGTGAGCTTTGGAAACTACATTTGACAGACAGGTATAAAGTAAAGTACACATAGAAATACTGCACTGTGCCTCTGCGGCCATGTTGCAACAATCAGGCTAAAGAAAGTCTGACCAAAAGAAAGAGAAGGGTAGACTGGAAAGCAGGAGAAAAAACAGGGTACATTGTCAAACAGAGCAGCAAAATATATAAATATAATTGGTAATATTGAACGTCATGCAAGAACCAAGCATGCGATATCATAATACAGAACATAGTAAAAGGCCATCTCATTTAAACATGTCACTGGCTGAATACAAAGCATAAGAACGCACCCTTTAAACGTCTCTCTCACACAGAGACAGTGTTATACAGAGTGTGAAACAGCTTAATACAGTTGTGTGGCTCTGAACCAGCTCTAGCCTGCCCTGTGAGAACACTGGCTGCTGTTCAACATTCCTTCTGCTCTTTTGTTTGTCTGCTGCCAAGAACACACTGCGGAGACAGCTCCCACCACTGGCTCTCCATCATAACATTCTCACCTCAAATTAATCTACTGTAAACACCCGTATCTCGTAGCACATATTTACCTCCAGGAAGATGAGACCCTTTGAGGGGAATGAAGGTTGGACCTGTGGAGAGGAGGGCTGAGATGCTGACAAACATAAAGAACAATAAATGATATGTTGCTATTTATATTACACACCTACCCATCCTGTTATTAAAGGTCATTATCTTCTTGTTAGCTCCTCTGCGCAGTGGAGTCAGAGTGATACCTATGATGGAAGAAAGCCAAATAAAAACCTACAGAAACGAGTGGCATTCAACAATAATTTGTCTGAGGCTTAGTTGTTGATGTTTTAGAACTACGTAGGCTCATTTGCTACAATCCTTAAACATTGGTGTGTTAAACAGCTGTATATAAATCCACTTGCTGTATAACTCACCATTGTGCCTCTTCCAGTGGTGTTGTGCCACGGTGCTTTTCTTTGCTTCTTTACGTATGGGAGTCAGGCAGACATCTTTTATAGGGGAATAGAAATCAGACATTTTATAGCTGTAGTTAAAGACAACAATGTGTGTTTCATAACGAGGATATTAACAGAGCAGTTATGAAGTTATGGACGAGGAAAATAAATGAATGAGGCATGTTTACGGTCTGAGAGGTTTCCTCATAGTTAATCATCTCCAGAAAGGATCTCATGTCTTCACTAGTACAACATTTGCTATTTATCTTGACTGAAGTAATGCATGATGTTGAAGTTCAGGGTTACATGTTTTACAAATAAAGACTTTTATAGCTGTTAAGCAACAAAAGCATGAGTTTAGTCTAATACCCATAATTCAGTGCAGTGTAAATTAGGGGCAAAGTCCGAGGTGATTCCACGCCCAGGTTTTAATATCTGCATTTTCTTTACCTGCCAAATGCAGTAATATTCAACCCATCTTGCAGTCGCAGGTTAGCCAATGCTAGCATCACCAGGTTTTTGTGAGTATGGTAACATGTGCCAAAGCAAAAATGTCCAAAAATGCTAAACAAATCTCGGCAGAACATGAAATCACATTTTCACAAAGCAATGTAAGGTGTAGACCCTTTACATAAAACAATGATGTTATTATTATCATTGTGTGAGGGAAACATATGGACGATAGCATTGAGCTTCAACTTTATATTACACCATTTAAAATGGCTGTCTGACACACAACAACGTTCAAACCAAGGCCATTGCAACGTGAGTAGGAACCTCTGTTAATGAGCAACCAGTCATTTTCTTTTACTAGATGGCATTCCTAAGCGAAGTCAGATGATAAATGTTATTTACGGTTCCAGTTTGCCCAGCTTCTCTGTGACTCTGCAGCTGAAACCCTGTCAGGTTCTGGGTCGGTTTGTCCTACAGAGTCGTCTTGAGGCTCTCTCCTGAACAGAAGGTTGCAGTGACGTGTCCTGAACCGCTCGGTGGCCTCCTGGAGAACTCTGTGCATCTCACAGCTCTGCTGGCAGGAGCTCTGGAGAGATGCAAAATTGCGACTAGTCACCTCCTCAAAAGGCAGCACACAACCTGAAGGAGAGCAAGAACAGAGAGGCAAGGGAATCCATTTACAAAAAAAACCCACTGTTGGCACGGTAATACTCTAACTAAATTACTATTTTTAAGTTTAGATGTAACAATACAAAGACTGAATATGTGTGGACTTTTTAGGCCTGGACATGTAGAGGACAAAGAAACACAAAATGAACCTAACATGTTATCATACTGACACAAGACATAGTAACAGTACATTAAAGTAAAGGCTAACCAAAACACTATGCTTGCTAAGTCCAATAACCACCATGTGTTTAAATAACATTGAAAACATTTTAATTGAGGGTTCTCTTGTTCTCCTACCTGCACACCGGATATGAGAGAGTGAGCGGCCCTCCACTTGGATCCCCCCCCCCTTACTCATCTCATGATCCTGCAACTCTTTACATGAAAAATATACTACTTGAAAAAAGAACGTGTAAAAAACTGCACATCTACTGAAAACAATAATGAAAGCAAAGAAGTGTGATAAAGGTGCTGTAGGTCTTACCCTCTTCATCAGCACATTTCATTTCCTTTGGTACACTGTGCCTCACTGGTGCTGGGGGCTTGAACAACTCACTAAACAAAAACGAGTGAGTGAAATGAGAAACCGTTATTATGAAAGCTATCTTTTACTTTGAGTGTTCTGATTAAGAAGTCATTGACAGTGAGGAGCTACTCACTTGTCTGCTGTGTGCGGCTCTCTGCCTCCCTCTAGTGGCCGCCCACGTGAAGACGTGAGGGCTCCAGTGCCCTTGCACACTGAACACTTCACATCCCCTCCACTGGTTCTACTCTCGTCTTCCTGCATACTTAAACTGGAGCTCGTGTTCTTCAGTCGGCTGTTATTCCTGTTTTTGATCACATTTCTCAACAATTGAATTTTAACGTTGTTGTCGTCGCCTCCTTCTAACAGCTTGAGAGTATATGCCGTGGGAATGGTTCTGAAGCTCTCCTGCTGCAGAGGTGGAGGTGATGCTGGAGGCAGAGATGGTTGGCCTCGCTCTTCAGATGAATCGAATGGGTGTAGGACTTCCTGCTCATCCTCAGCCTCCTAACGATGGACATAAGCACAGATAATGAGTCCCCTCGCTGCATGCTGCCTCAACTGTGGCCATGTGCGTGAATGCATATCTGACCTTTGCTGGTCTCTTCTCTAGCTGGTCAATCCTGCGCAGCAACTCTCTGGCTGAGCTCTTGAAGCTTTCCATGTTTATAAAGGGGTCCGCATGTTCTCCCTCACCATGTCTCACTTTCACACCAGGCACTCCCATGGACATGGCTTCAAAGACAAAGACAAACAAGTCATTAATACTCCATATTCTAAATTCTACCCGCTTCTGTGAAGTCACGATGATGACTTACTGGCCTGTTTGCAGGTCTGCAATATGAATGTAGCAGCCTTCCTAACCTCCTCACTTGTGTCCTCTGTGAGTAGGGTTATGATAAGGGGCAGGCCCCCACACTGCACCAGCTGAAACTGGTGCTCCTCTATAGTCAGGAAGAAACACAAAGTTGTAAAACCCACATGGATCAAATAAATACTCAAGTTGTACTCTCAAGGGAAGGAAGACTGGAATAAACTGTAGCTGTGGATGAAATTGTAGTTGAAACACACTTCAACATAAGCAGAAATGATTATACATGAACAGCTCTCTCATGTGAAGTCTCACCTGAAGCCTCAGTGCAGTGGCCCATGGTGAGTAAAACAGAGAGCCTTTCCTCGTGGTCCAGGTGTGGGCTAGCCAGCAGGGAGAAGAGGTGGGAAACCACGCCATACTGAGCCAGACCTGAAGCCAGAGAAGCTAAAGAACAGATTGTGAATTGTAAAATTGACACTTATTTACGTTTTTAAGAGAACTGTTTGTTCATGTTTGTGTGAGGGTGATACGCACAGTTTTCTGTGATGCAGGCTGACAGGGTCTTGGATATAGTGACAGAAAGCTGGCACGACAACAGGCTTGTATCGGCAGCAGAAGCTAGACGGGCTAGTGCGAGAGTGAGAGTATCCAGACCGCCTGAGGCCGAAAAACTCTCCTGAACACAGGCTGCAGAAACAACAAAGTGATTAACATACATTCATAAATATATTCATTCAAATGTTGGTGTCAATGTTGATGGTTTACATAAACATTGACTCTTTTACTTACGGTTGTTGGCAACCGTCATTGCTATGAAAGAACATATGGGTTGAAAAAGCTCTGTGGGTGGCAGCGCAATCTGCTGAAGCCACACTTTTACTACAGGAAAGGCTGCTACACAAATACGCTGACCCTCCTCTGGAAGACAAAAGAAACAACTCCAGATATAAACATCTCGTGGTTTTGACTTGAAAAAAGGGGAAATGAAAATATATATATTTTGTAGGCAACTTTTTCCCCACTCACTAACAATCTGAGAATTGATATTATATTTATATATATTTTAAACATATAATAATGTTTGCTGTTTAAAATTAGATAAAATGCATAGAATATGACTATCTTGTGTCAACTTTAGTAAATACAAAGCATAATGTTGCTGTTTCAAAGAGAAGCATGCCATCATCTTTATGCGTATAGAATCTGTAGTAGTTAGAAAAAGCACAGTTCAAACTATTAATGGTTTTATTTTGCTCTAAATTGCCTTAAAGTTTATCAGTTTGTAGATAGTTGCAACAATAACTGGTGTTCAAATATTTATCAGGTTTTTTTTTTACCCCTAACATTTAGCCCTGCTAATGTTTCAAGCACAGATGACTGATGTTTTTTTTTAGGGGCAAACTGAGATTTATTGGGGCATTTTTTACCTTTCACCCCCTTAATTACTGACAATGATTGAAATCAATTGTCTGGAAGGCATCAATGTTTATCATATATTAACTGCTTAGTACAAAACACGAATACACAGATGACAATACCATTCTGAGGGTTGTTGACACATCCACAGAGAGCACTAGACACAGATGCCCAAAGCTGGAAGGTTTGAGTGGCATTAGCAGCTCTCAAAGAAGCCCCTGCGGAGAGAGGGGAAGTGGTCCTGCAAAAAAGCTCACTGTTAAACATATCTGTTAATCTTATATAAGTAAGGTTTTTTAAAAAGCATTAAAGGAGTAATTATGTTAACTTGAAATGAATGATGATGTCTATAATGTTTAGAATAGCAAAGTACCTGAAGAGATCGAGTAGTATATCAAGGCAGCTGGTGGTTTGGCTTAAAGTCTGTCCCGATTCTGCAACAGCACAGACAGAGAGATTCAAAAACTACTGTACATTTGATGAGATTTCAACTTTAAAAAAACTATAGAACATGTCATGTTAACTGACAGAAAAACGTGTACGTAAATAGTAACCACCAATTCTATAGCTTTAAATCATTATGTCAGTTGATGTGTCTGGATCTTACTGTTGTTGGCTACCAACACAGACAGCAGATACACAGACACTCTCTTCTGTGTCAGCGGGATGTCTTCCTCCACCAACAAAGAGGCAAGGTCTGCAAATGTCTCCTTTCTGCACAGAGAATTCTTGCAATACACTACAGGAAGGAAAGATACATAATATATTATCAAAATGTTAAAAGGTGATATACTCTAAAACAACTTGCACATGAAAAAACAGTAACAGAATTGCTCATGCAGACACACACACGCCTACCATTGGCCTCTGCTAATGTGCCGAGTGTAAAGAGTGCAGTCTCCTTAACATCTGAACGAACAATACTGGATTTGGAGAGGTTGTACACAAATGCTACACCTCCCATTTCTCTCAGCAGGTCCACATTATCCTCTGAAATAATAAAAATGTTTTTTTGTCATACAGTGGATATGTATCATGTCAAAGAGTTATGGTCAATATGTAAATTAGTCACTGACTTAAATGACAAGAAAATATGTGACACAAAAACATATGATTGAGGGAGATGGTAAGTGTGTGAAGGACATGGTTCAGAGGAAGGTAAATGATATGGATTTGTCATTGATAGTTCACCTCTTTTTTCACAGATAGAGTGAATGGTGAGAAGAGCTTGTTTCTGCAAATCGGGACTTTTCATCTGAAACTTCAGACACTCAAGCAGCAAACTGAGATCTGTCCTTACGGCTGAAAGCAAAACGATTACATCATCGCGACTTTGTAAACCAGACAGACATGAATATGTAAACGTATACGCAAATTCATTAACTTAATGACTTACTGTTACGGTTGCTGGTGCAAACCACTGTAGGCCTACTATCCATTTCCCTGTGGAAACGACTCAGTTGTTTTGAAGCCATTAACAACGCTTAAATACCACCAAGGTAACAATATGGCTAACCTTATATTTCACGTTTATCCCCTGTTAATCATCACAACAAACTCAGGCTAATCTAGCGTTATTTGCGATAAAAATAGGAACTGCTATTTCATACCGGCTAGCTAGCTAATCAAGCTAACATAAAGTAAATAGTATAGCTAACTTTAACGTGTGGGACGACAGCCGCTCTTTCAGAGTAACATTTCTTCAAACTTTTGCTCCAAAAGTAAACCTGACACCCACTTACACACAATTCAATAAATTAAGGTGACAACATATTAGCGTTAGCCTAATTGCCAATGTTAGCTACCGTTGGAGATGAACGTTAGCAAATCGCGTTCCCATAGTAACAACCATGTGAAAGGTCAGATGAGATGGGGCCTTATATACATGGGTAGGCCTCAGTTGTGTAAGAAAAATATTTAGAACATGTTATAAAGGCTCTTTTACATGGGTAGGCCCCAGTTGTGTAAGAAAAATGTTTAGAACATGTTATAAAGGCTCTTTGCTTGTTGTGTCAGAAGGGACTTCACTAATTTATGTAAATGCATTCTCATCAAAAATCGTACAAAAAATGCGTTACGTAGCCTTTGAGATTTTCCGTTGCTTTATTATATTAGTATTATATTATATTAGTTTACATTCAAATATATGCAATGACCCTGTTAAGTCGAGCCAAAGATTGTCCATTTCGATTGCTTTTTCTCCTTTCCTTTCCTCTCCGACCTGTGAGAACTACAACATTGCGTCTGATGCCTACGTCAGACGTTGAGTGACATCGCCGTCATGTAAGGAGTTTTCAATCGACATCGATTCATGTTTACATTTTACAAGTTTGTAAGTATTCATTCAATTTCGTTTTTATTCATCGTACTTTCCACATGCAGCAGATCAATATGTGTATGTTTAACTCAAGTATAAGCTTTGTTACAACGTTAGTCGCTGATATGTTAAAGATAGCCAAGCTAGCCAGCTAGCTCGCTTAATGTTTCTATGTTGATAAGTTAATGTAATATACCTACATGCATGCACATATTTACCTATAGGAAATGTCATAACGAGAGGTATGCTGCACCGTATTTGCACCACTCGTTATTACACCTTGAGTATGATGTTACTTTAAGCCGGGCTGACACAGAACATCTAGCTTGCTATCTAGTGTAAGGTTAGCTCCATGATTATCAACACTCTTTCTGCTGTCACTTTTTAATTTCATTTCCCCCCCCACATAGACATCGAGGTGAATACAAAGTTGCAGTGTCATTAGAGATGTCTGGCCGTGTGTGTGCCAGCATCGTACAACGAGCTTCAAGATACACATTGACACTTTCCTCTACTGCACAATTCCAGGTGTGTACCCTGAGTTACTTTTTAACTAAATATTTCATTTTTTGAAATCATAAAAAAATTGTTGTTTTGTTTATTTAGTACACTAACCTCCCTAGCATTTCTCTCTTCTCAGCCTCGAGCAGCAAATATATGTCACTTCTCCTCCTGGATGAACTCCAGAGTCAGGTCAGACATCTCAGGTGAGGACTCAGGAAGTTGGTCTCTCAGTGGGCGCCACCTCTCAACTCGCCAGGACCTCGACTTCCAGCTCAACCAGGTCCAAATCAACAGCATCCTGCGATCCAATGAGCAGGTATTGGATTTTATAAACTCTGGAACTTGCAATATGTAACCAAGCATGTTGTGAGGTCATCGTAGTATGACATACTTTATTTTTTCATTCAAATGATACATTTGCAGTTATATATAACCATGTGTATATGTGCATCTGTGTTTCAGACTGTCAGCGTGCCAGAGTTTGATGGCAGGGGTCTCAGTGCTGTCAGAAAGTTTGAGAGCAACCAGCTGCCTGCTAACACACCTAATGAGGACCGTCGTAGTTCAGCCACATGCTTACAGGTATGCTTGTTCTCCCCTCATTCTGCAATCCAATCCACTGCCCTACTTTCGCTTCTTGTAAACTTTAATGGAGTATTCTGTATCTCCTCCAGTCAAAGGGCATGCTGTTTGGAGTGTTTGACGGCCACGGGGGGTGGGCGTGTGCCCAGGCTGTCGGCGAGCGTCTGCTGTACTACGCTGCAGTCGCAATGATGTCAAAGCAGAGCCTGGAGGAGCTTGAGAACTGCATGGAGAATGAGAGACCTCTTCCTCCCATCTTGCAGTGGTACAAACACCATGCAGACTTCAATTATCGGGAATCTGCTTCCCTCTACATCGACCACCTCAGAGTTTTCTGGCAAGAATTAATAGAGAGTGAGGAACATGGTGAAGGCATGAGGTAAATCCAAGGCTGTGTATTTCTAACAAACTTTATGCAAGTTAATTTTTTTCTCTACAGCTCTTCTAGCCTGTTGTTTTCCTTTTCATTTGTCATTTTACTACCGTTGTGTCTAAGTTAAAAACTATAATGACTGCACGAATGTCTCTGCTGGTTCATGTTATCATGATAACAAACAATTCTATTTTTTTAGTTAATATGGGATTATTTCAATTGTTTTTGTTGGTAGTAAAACACTTACGTTTTCTACATTGCAAGTGCTTGTTAAAGCAGTTTCATGATGAGTGATGTTCTTCCCCTCTTTCTCTAGTCCTCTGGAAGCTCTAGACTATTCTTTCAAACGGCTCGATGCTGACATTTCCTTGGAGGCTCAAGTCCCCCTTTCCAATGACCTGATGAAAAGCACAGCCATTCAGGTACCAGCACAAAACCTTCCTTGCTCCTACAATACATTCAAATAAAGCTTTATTATTATGATTTGTATTATTACTGATACACCTGCGCCATCCTCTGTCCAGGTTGCGTTTGCTGGTTCCACCGCCTGTGTGGCTCATGTTGGCACAGACGGGATCCACGTGGCAAACTCCGGTGACTGCAGAGCAGTCCTGGGCGTGCTGGAGGAGGACGGATCATGGAGCGCTCTGCCCCTTACCCGGGACCACAACTCACAGAACCAGGCTGAGATGGAGCGGATCAGGTCCCTGCACCCCCCCTCAGAGAGAGACACAGTGGTCACAGAGGACAGACTGCTGGGGGTGAGAGTTTATAAAATGTAACAGGCATTGTGCAGTGAGTTTTTAAAATGAACCACAGGTCCTAAGCTGTTATTTTGCTCTCAGGTTCTGATGCCCCTTCGTTCCTTTGGTGACGTCAGATTCAAGTGGAGCCATGAGCTGCAGCAGAGTGTTTTAGCCAGCTTAGAGTCCGGAGTGGACCTGGACTCTCTGAACCTGTACCAGTACACTCCACCTAACTACCTAACTCCACCCTATCTGGATGTGGCCCCTGAAATAACCCATCACAAGCTGAGACCTCAGGACCGCTTCCTGATCCTCGGCAGCGACGGGCTGTGGGACGAGTTGGGGAACGAGGAGGCAGTACGGCTCGTTGGAGAGCATCTCAGTGGGATTCACCTTCAGGTGTGGGGTCAAAGTGACTTGTGTTTATGTTCCCCTGATTCACAGCAGACAACCTACACATTAAACTTCACAATTATTTTATATATGTTTTGATCCTCTTAACTTATTCTGTTTCTAATAGTGTTAACTTGGTTAGTTATTTCAACAACCTTTTTACCTAGACAAGATATAACATCATTATACACTGACTGTGACTTAAACTAAATGTAGTTTAAAATATAAAGATAGCTTTACCAAAAGTTCTTTCATTTTCATTGGTAAAAAAAATATTGAATTGAGAGACTGAAATGTTCAATACAATCTGATGACTTAAAAATGCTGAAACTTTTCATTGACCACAGTAATGCTAAGATAATCATGGTTTTCTTTGACTAAGAAAAAACTATAAAGCCCAGACTCTGAATCATCTAAAACCTGTTAATATAATTTCAAATCTTAAAAGGACATTTGACGAAGGGATAAGAATATATGGAAACAAGGCTGAAAAATCAACACTAGTTTCTAACTGTTGTTTCTTTTTTCCAGGCTCCTGTTTCTCCATCTGAGAAGCAGATGAAGTTGGGTGAAATGCATGAACTCTTGCAGAAGCGCCAGGCCCGCGCCTCCCCCGCTTTAGACACCAACGCTGCGACACACCTCATCAGACACGCTCTGGGCACCGGGGAGTACGGAGAGCTGTGCCAGGAGAGGCTGGCCTTGATGCTGTCTCTGCCGGAGGACCTAGCGAGAATGTACAGGGACGATATCACCGCTACTGTCGTGTATCTGAACTCTGACCTGGCCAGACCTCAGCACAGCTAACACAAGGTGTTCTACAGTACTGTACGGAGAGTAAAAGCATATCACATTCAGCTCTGTTCATCTCATAGTAAACATTTCCTCTAAACGGTTTCCTGGATATTTGGGACAAAAAGGATTATATTACAACCTGTTGCATACATTGGTTGGTGACATAGCTAAGATACATATAATTGGAGCAATTATAAGGTCAGAATACAGACAGAAACATCTTTTGATCCCTCAGTGTATTTATGATGGACATTTTATAGGAAAAACCTGAGTTTTAGTCAAAAGTCAAAATGATACAGAATAATGCAGACACTCACTTTGGTCCCAGTCAGACTTTGTTTCTATTTTGTTTGCTTCAGACAATCCATCTGTGAACTTTTTGTTCTCTCTTTTCTTGTAAACCGTGAAGTATTGTTTTAATGTTCAGTGTGAATGTACAGTCTTCAGTTTGATTATTAGCTGTTATTAAGTTAACACTCCAGATTTTTCATATTAAACAATCACAAACTTTTTATCCTTTGCTTCGTGTGTTTTTAATCCCAGACATTTTGGGACATTTTGCATATTTTAGAGTTTAACACCCAAAGCTCTGTGGGAAACTCAGTTTTCATAATAAAGTGGGCTAACATGTAATTGCTGAGTGTCACAGGAGACAATCTGATCTTGTGTTATGTCAACACCGCTCCTCTCAGAGAAAGGTACATCACTTCCCTTGCCAAAAGGTGAGAGTGGAGTGCATAAACACACACCTGCATGACTGACTGACTGAGGTCACCTTTACCTTCTTTGTTTTTCACCAACATTTCACTGATAAAATCAAACAATCACTCAGTTAGCACCATTGGGAGCAAGGTAAGCGCATTACTGTTGCCAGCAGCAGCTAGTAGAACAATACTGATAGCAGAGAGAGTGGAAGATGATACATGAATGGTATTGACTGTTAACTCTGAAGGTGAGTAAACGCCACAAAGCTGGCAGGCTGCCATTGGAACAAAGCAGCAATGACAGAGGAAAGATCTGGAGGATTTCTACACTAAAGGAGAGGATGACCAACAAAGGGGATTTAAGTCTGCTCTTTTTGCTGTGCCAAGTCCAGGTGAGTGTTAAAAGTTGGACTATTGAAGTTTTCTTTGTTTAACAGTTTGTGTGGTGACTGTCTTACTACAGTATAACTCGTAAATTCGTCCTGCAGTCAGAAAACTCTCTTTATTGCTTAGCTCACCTGTAGATCATTTTAAATGTATAATGTTTATTTTTGTTTGTTGCTATAGCTATATATATTTATGTGTATTCATTTATTGTTGAAAAGATATTTCCTCTGAATTAACAAATCTAAGTGTGTTTTTCTCTTCTGAAAAGCAAAATATACAGTATAGTCATATTCTATAATAAAGGCCTCTTTATTTAATATTTATATGAATCATTTATGCATTATAATATTATAACATGTTACAGTATGTGGTGATTTATTTAAATTTGTCATTTTTTTGTATCCTTCAGTGTTTTGCCTTTCTGGCTGCAGCAGAAATGTCGCCATGTTGCTTAAACAACAGAATCAACTCCTCCAATAATGAAATAACAAGAAGCGCAAAGCTAGAGGTAAACTTACAGAACATATTGTTATGTGTAGCTTGTTTTATCTGACTTGACATGGTGACTCTGCTTCAAACAGAATAACTCTGAACTGGTCCTGGAGCAGCTCCCCACCATTCAGTTTGCACGTGTGTCTGGCTGTTTGAAACGTAAGAAGAGAGAGTGGGTTATTCCAGCTATTCACTTTCCAGAAAATGAAAGGGGGTCATACCCCAAATTGATGGTGAAGGTAACTAAAGTAGTATTCAGTAATTTAATTGCTTTGAATACACTTTTAAACAGTCATGACGGAAACATTTGTATATCATTGTGCTTTAGATCAAGTCAAACAATGATGAAAAGGTGGCGATAACCTACAGAATCACAGGACCAGGGGCTGACCACCCCCCCGAGGGTGTCTTTACTGTCGACCGGCGATCTGGGGTGCTGTATGTGACGCAGCCCCTGGACAGGGAGAGTACAGCCAAATACACTGTGAGTCAAACGAAAGAAGGCATAATCTCACTTTTTACAGTTACACTATTTGTTTTTCCCTAAGCACAATGACTGCTACGAATGTAAATGGTGTGTGTTACAGCTGTGGGCCCATGCACTGAATGAGGGTGTAAAGGCTGAGGAGCCCATGGAGCTCATTATCCACGTCATTGACCAGAATGACAACGCTCCAGCATTTACTGAAAACCCTTTCTATGGCACAGTGAGTGAAAGCGCAAACACTGGTGAGACAAGGATTCAACTAACTCTACTTCAATACTGAAATGCACATTTGAAGTCCTAATAGACAGTGTTGTATTGTTGTCTTCAACAGGTGAGTCTGTCATAAAGGTTGTAGCAGTGGATAAAGATGACCCACAGACAAACAATGCTATGGTTAGATACAGTATAAAGGCTCAGATGCCCACAGAGGACATGTTTGCCATAAACCCAGTGAGTGGGGTGATCAGGGTAAACGCAGGCGTACTGGACAGAGAGGTAATATAATCACTACCCTTCTATTTATAATACTTTCTCTTTCCTCACTTAACTCTCGTTCCTGTTTCAGACTCAGCCAGAATACAAGCTGCTCATTCAAGCGGCTGATATGGAGGGGGAGGGGCTAAGAACCACCTGCACTGTCATCATTACTGTCACTGACAGCAACGATAATGCTCCACAGTTCAACGTCACATCTGTGAGTCAAAGATGCCCAAACACTTCATCATAATTTTGAAATAAGTTGAATCTATAAACGCATTTAACACTGTTTCATGCTTTAACCCCAGTTGTCAACATCAGTCCCTGAGAATGAGGCTGGAGTGGAGGTTATAAGACTAAAGGCCACTGACAAGGATGAGTTAGGATCTCCAAACGCCAACACCATATACTCAATAATCAAAGGCAACGAGAGGGGAGACTTTAACATCACCAGAGGCTCCAGTAAAATGGAGGGAATCATCAAAACAGCCAAGGTCTTTTTTTTATTCAGGAATCTTGTTGTTTCTTTTTACATGCAGACTACTTCATCCTTCTTTCCTTATCTTCATCCTCTCCAAGGAGCTGGATTTTGAGAGCATTCCTGTCTTTACTCTGCTGGTGGTGGTGACCAATGAGGTGCCGTTTTCTGGACGGGTGTCAACCTCGACAGCCACAGTGACTGTTGCAGTGGTGGACAAAAATGAGCCTCCTGTTTTCAGGCCAGCAGAGATTTATGTAAGCATCTCAGAGGATGAGAAAACAGGGAGTTCTGTGGCTGACCTCAAAGCAAAGGATGAAGACACAGCTAGGAAACAGAGTGTTAGGTATGATAACACACTTCATTCATATTGTCGACATCTGGTTAGCCCCAAAATGTGTATATTAAGTGTGGTTAAATGCATTTTTTTTATCTAATTAGGTTGTGTCTCTTGCTTTTCTGCAGATATAAACTACACCATGACACTGCCAGGTGGCTGAGTATTGATAAAGACTCAGGATCTGTCAAAGTTAAAAGCAACATGGACAGAGAATCACACTACGTCACAGACAGCAAATACACAGTCCTAGTTTTGGCTTACGACAATGGTACATCTATGTTTGGTCTTACCTGACAACACTCACATCATCTTCTTTCCAACTTGCAAAACAATAACCCTTCTCCTTTCATTCTCCTAGATACCGTCCCAGCTACAGGGACAGGTACTCTGGTTGTGACTTTATTAGATGTGAATGATCATCGTCCTGTAATCAAGCAGAGGAGAGCCAGTCTGTGCAATATTAACCCTTTTCCTGCCCTGCTGGATATCATAGATGTGGACGGACCTGGTCATGCTGGGCCCTTTACTGTGGAGCTTCAAGGAGAGCACAGAATCAACTGGACTATCAGCACCAATTCCACAAGTAAAAGCTCATTACTGTAGTTAAACAATGTAGAAGTTTAATTTTAAAGGTCCCCTATTATACTGTTTTTCATCAATATAGGTCTCAGATATATACAAAACATGTCTCTGAAGTGTTTGGCTCAAAATACCAAACAGATCTTGCATTGTAGCATCCCATAATCCCCTCTGTTTCAGCCCCTTGGTTGGTGATTGGCTAATGGTTACACAAGCCAAAACATTGTTATGACATCATAAAGTGGCCAAAATCTGATCAGCTCATTTTCAGACAGGTTTTTATATAGGCTAAATGGATCAGGACAAAAAGTGAGCAAATCTTTTTTCGTGAAATTTCAGAATCTCTTTACACAGAAGGGACACATGTTTATGTATAAAAGACATGAAAAAGTGGATTTTGCATAATAGGTTACCTTCAAATGACAAGTCCTAATCTATTATTGAACATTTAATCGAATGCGGTGTCACCTAAAACTCTGTATGACACACATACAGTATTTAAAGAAAGAGTTACTGAAAACTCAAGCCAAAGACTCTTCAAGAATATCTGCGTCTTGTCTCCCCTTTCAGACAGTGTGGCAGCCCTGGCTCCCAAACGGGATTTGCCCCCTGGAGACTATAGTGTGCTGATGCGTATTTATGATGTCGGCATGATCTACCAAGACAGCACCCTGGATGTAGAAGTGTGCCAGTGTCAAGGCGCTGTCTCTACCTGCTTCATCCCACGCTCTGCCCCTCATCTGCACGGCTCATCTCTCACAACATCAGTTCTGGGAACAATTTTCGGTCTTCTGCGTATGTAGCAAGGATTGTTTTATTCACTTGGTGTCCTGATTTGTTTTGGTTTATTTGTACTGTCTTATTTTGTTTTTGTTGACCACAGTGCTGCTCTTGCTGCTGCTGCTGTTGCTGAAAAGAAGGAGGAGGTCAGAAAAGGATTTTCCTCTCCTTGAAGATGTACCCAGGGACCACATCTTCTGCTACGATGAGGAGGGGGGAGGTGAAGAGGACCGGGTAGGAGCAGGACGTTTAAATACAAGTTTAAAAGATACTGGCACTGTCAGTTGTCTAAGGCAGGAGGACTAGAGAGATTCATGAATGGACACCTACAGCACCAGATCATCTAGTAAAGAGATTCATTTTGGCCAAAGGTTTGCAGAGAGTTAAGTGATCCAATGACTAACAGAGGTGAAGGGCTAACTGGTAGAAGAGGAACAAAACAGGTGAAAGTTAGAGGATATTTCATGTTTGTAACTGCAGTTAAAACAGAGAAGGAGGTGGCAAATCAGAACAGTATGCAGACAGACTGTGCTATAGATTACATTACATTCCCCTCCCCTGTGAAACCCTGTGTCATGCTTAAATCAGGAACAAATTGTCTCGAGGCTGCTCCATATTATTAATCTCATTAATCTCAATCTTTCATTTTAGAACATGATTGAATTTCTGTTTCTCTTTAGGAGTATGACCTGAGTCAGCTCCACAGAGGCCTGGATGATCGTCCTGAAGTCTTCTGCTCTGATCTGTTCCCTGCTGTCCAGAGACCCCCATCCTACCGCCTACAATTCCACGACAATGAAGAGATTTTCCATTTAATTGAGGATGTGAGTGATGTTGAATTTTATACCAGAATATCTGTGGTATAGGACATCGCATCATTGCAATATTTCTTTGTGATTGCTACTCAAACTCTCTGTATGTGATGCGTTTCCCTGGTTTCCCCTACAGAACGTGCATGCTGCCGACAGTGACCCCACAGCCCCTCCCTATGACTCTCTCCTGGTGTTCGACTACGAGGGTGTCGGCTCAGACGCAGGTTCGCTCAGTTCAGTCGACTCCTCGGACTCGGATGAGGAGCAGGACTTTCAGAGCCTGAGCCTGTGGGGGCCGCCTTTCAGCATGCTGGCTGACCTGTACACGGGGGGGTCGGACGACGACGACACAGAAACACTGCCAGGAGTAACAGAATGGGTCTGACAGAGATCTTATAAATATGTGTCCATCTGCCAGAGGTCCTCACAGTGATGTATTTCTGTTGCCTTCTGGGGCCTTTTGGATGAGATGCTCATGCTCTGAGTTATTCTTAGCGTTATTCTTAGCGCTCGTGGCTTTGTTTAATGCAGAAAATCTACTGGTAGACAATGACATTTAAAACAATATCATATTTAATAGAATTTGTGTTCTGAGCCTTTGTTGATGTTGTCACACTGTTCAAACTACACCTCAGATATTTTGTATTTGACTATATTATTGTTACATTTGTGTTTTAGTCAACTTTTGTTTATCAATTATCATTAATTAATTTTACTTTTCCAATGCACTTTGCTATTGCTCTGCCAGAATAGATCAGGCTACAAAAAACAATATCATATATCTAATCTTCAATCTGGCTTTTAATGTGTGATTGTTTTTGTATTATTTGACTTTAACTTTAACTATATATTTATTTGTTGTTCCTTTATTTTATTTTATTTTCTCTTCACTATATATGTAAAGCGTCTTTGAGCACCTGTAAAAGCGCTAACAAATTAAATCTATTATTATTATTATTATTATAATCCTGTTTTTCTTTTCAATTTATTTTTAAAAGATGTAGTTACTTTTACCCTCATCGTATCCTGTTCTTACACATTTTATGATTAAGTTAAAAATAATTAAAGTTTGTTATCATTTAAAAAAATGTTTTTACATAAAACAAATGATATCATGCTATTTGAATAAAGAGGCTTAGTTGCAGAATGTTATGTTGTTTTATTGAAAGTAATGTAAAAATGGACAATATTTAAGATAATGTAGCAGGGTTCTGTGTGTAGAGCAGGATAATACTATAGTGGAAGAGCTCATAGAGACAACACTTACATTAGACTCCATGACATAGAATGATGCAATGATATTTAAAACAATTAGTTGATTGGTGTGTAGCCTGATTGCTGGATGATTGAATTCTTTCTCTATTTTTTCATTTACATTTCACATTTATTCGTACATCTGAGGAGTTGAGTTTCTTTAGAGTGGTATGTATTCTTGGCTATTAAGACACAAAGAAAAATCCTAACCAGTTTCTAAAAGGAAACCAGTCCTCCGCTGTCACAGTAAACTTTGTCTACACGCTGATAAGCTCTTGACCAGTGAGCTCCCTGTGTCATTTCCTCAATAGTGGACTTTAACCGGTCCTTATCGACACACTCCCGTGAACTTTAACCCCTGGATCTGCTGCACTACACTGAGGAATAACAGCGGCGAGAAAATGATCTGTTTAAATGTTTCTTATTTCAGCTAGAAGACATATTCTATTCTATATGAGGGCATGTGGATGAATGAGTGGAAGCTGTACAACATTTGTGGAAGGTAAGAAGCTACATGGATAGAAATCAAGAGTAACAACTGAACAAAGGTGTGTTGGCTGACTGATTACCTTTAGCAACCATTTGTTTTCCTATAAGTTAACCTCTCCCTCGCAACAGATGACGCAGAACATGTTCCAGGAGGGGTTGTACCAGGTATTTTTTAAGGAGACACCCTTAACCCACCCACCGACCCCGGCTACCAATCACAGCGAGCTACTTAACGGCAGGATTCATCGCTGGTTTGGGACGGTGGTTAATACCAGACTATTAGTCACTGGGGTGAGATTCTACTATCATGTGCTTGTCGAAACCATTAGTATGTTTGATCTATTAAACTGTCGGCCTGCTTCATACCATGTACTTCCTTCAGGTGGTGCAGATCCTCAGTGCCTTATCTTGCATACTGGCCACAGTCACCCATGCATGTGTCAGCTACAACTGCTCTGTATCCATGACAACACCTGTGTGGTCAAGCCTGTTTGTGAGTCCACATCTACTTCCGCTGAAATAAACTCAGACAGAGAGAGAGTCAAACACTGGGTCATAACTGTGTGTGTTGTTACAGTATGTGGCTTCTGGGTGTCTGGCAATGGAGGTTCAGAGGAAGGCTGATAAATTAAAGGTTAATATTATGTTTTATGATTTAAAATGTCAGTTTTTCAGCTGCCTCGTCTAATTGTGCATTGTGAATCCTGAACAGATCATCGCTCTGATGGGTCTGAACCTCTTTAGTCTGGTGTTTGGCGTCTCTACTCTCCTCGCAACCGGCCTCAGCTCCACACAGCATGTCGCACTCAACACCAACCAACAGGTAAATCTATGTAGCATGGACACTGTATAAAGATCATTCTGACTTTTTTAAGGTCACCTATTATGCAAAATTCACTTTTTCATGTCTTTTATACATAAACATGTAGTATAGAGGGGACCTCTGTGGAAAGAGATTCTGAAAGTTTCAGGAATAAAGATTCTCTCTCTCTTTGTCCTGATCCATTCATATAAAAACCTGTCTGAAAATGAGCTGATCAGAATTTAGCCACTTTATGATGTCATAACGTTTTTTTGGGTTGTGTAACCATTAGCCAATCACCAACCAAGGTAACTCTCCACATTTCTCCAAATAGCGCATTGGTTCATATGTTGCAAAGGGAAGCGCCATGGCGTTTGCTATACAGTGTCTTTTGGCATCAGTCTACATACTTTTCCTGTCACTGAGGGGCCTGCGTCGCTACAGTCCCAATATTCAGGCCTACAGCCGCATCTCACAGGTAAATATTGCAGGGTATGAGTATTAGAATAACATGAGGATAAAAAAGGGATGTGTTCAACATTAACTTGGATGCTTTGTTTTGGTCATTTCAAATACAGTTTAACTCTGTCTGCCGATTGGCAGTGATGATGACATATATTGTTGGATTTAAAGGGGTCTGAATTGTAATTTGTTTTCTGCTCAGGATCCAGATGAAACCAATGGGCCTCTACTGGAAAATGTGGAATTCAGTCTGTGAAACTGAAAGACCTGAAACGACACACTCCTGCCGCAATATTTTTGTAAACTCAGTTACTGTTGTTGATCAGGGTCTGTATGGCTGGTATGAATAGGTTGTGCAATGTGATTGTGTTTGAGGAAATGTTATTAGATATTGTGAAATCATACCGTGTCACCTTACAGAGGCCTCAGTATCACTTCTCCTTGGGAATCCCACAAAAATAAATGATTAACTTGTCAAAAGCGAAGATTAAACATACAAAAACAGAACATGTTAAAAAAGAAAGGGTGTATATAAAACACAGTAATGATGACATTCAATTAAATAAAGTACATGCATGTTTTTACAGCAGAGATATCATAATCTTACATTGTCAAAACTGATTATCGTTTTTCACAGACAGTGCTCTGTGTTCAACACTAGAGGGCAGCATTGCCTGAGATTTGTCATGTTGTGCAGTGTGTGATTTACTTCCTCTGTTCAGTGTAACAATAGATGAGGAAACTTTGTAACAAGTAAGAGTTGTCTGCGGCACATGTTGATATATTGAAGAGGAAACAAACGTTGCTGCAATGATTTAACTATAAACTCTTCGACCACACTTGGTCTTTCTAAAGTGAATTCACTGTTTTAATCTGATGATAATTGAGAGTAAATAAATATGCTGTTTTACTAAATCTGCATTGATCTGTTTAATTAGACTAGTCTTGATTTCAACATTCTTTTACCCTGACCTCGGCTTAAACCATAAAACCAAATACCAGCCCTAAGACTGCCCTTTAACAGTCTTGACAAAATGTCATAATGTTGCAAAAATGTCCTGACTTTTATGGCTTGAAACTGGTCCTCACAAAGATAGTCCTAAGGTTCATAGAGTACAGACAGAGTCAAGGGTGTGGTGTGTGTGTGTTTTGCAGTGATGGAGGGTTTCATTAAGGATAAAGCAAGGTCATACACCACTCTCATAGTAAGCGCACACACACCCACCCACACACAAACAGACTTGTAGGAGAAAAAAGAAATCACTGAGGAGCGAGTTTCTCACGGCATGTCTGGCTAACAGCTTCCAGCTGTTGCCTGGTCGGGAGAGCTGCTATGGGAACACACAGAGTACAAAGAAAACCATGGGATTCATTGCTAAATGGACACAGAAGGAGAATAAAAGAAAGCAGCAGGATGACGAGGTAGGGTGTCCAACCACTGACATCTGACTCCTCTGATAGAAACCACTTTTCTGTGTGATATAGCATCAAAACTGTGTGTTTGTCGTCTGTGTATCTGGTGTTTCATGATATCAGCGTACATGTTGAGTTGTAGAAACAATCCATTTGTTTAGATGTCTGCATTTCCTGCCAGTACACTTTAATCATGGTTCAATGTTGCATTAACACAGGGAGAAATTGTACAATGTGATCAGAGGTAGAAGCCAAACACAGTGGCCTGCAAATCAAAAGCTACAAGTGCGACACAAAGCCCGCCTTTGCATCCGGGCAGCTGTTTAATCTCGAGGTTGGGTGGTGAGTAATATATTTTGTCTCTGGAGTATATCTTCCTTCTGGCTCCACAGGAAATCCTTCTAGCCCAGTTGGAGTGTATTGTAGTGGCTGAGGTCTGGATGTGATGACAGAAGAGTGAGTGTGTCCGGAGGAGAGGAAGTGGTGAGTACATGAGGGGATCCCCTTTGATAAGTCACACTGATAGTCGATCGTTCAGCAGAATGCTTCTGATCTGAGACCCCTTGTAGTGAGTCAATATCTAAATATCGTCATGATTTTAATTTCTGAATGAAAGAGAGGGAAAAAAACAGACAAAGGCGTAATCTTGAGAACATTCATCAATAATTTATTTTTCTTACTCTCAAGAACCACCACTGCTTCTCATCTTGAAAATTCATCATCAATTTCCAACAACACAGTTTTGAAAAATGTAAAGTTACTATACAAATTTTTAATAGAAAAAAGAATAAATTAACTGTGGAACTCAGTTATTTTTTTGATCAATTCCACATTTTTTCTACAACACCTTTAATGCATTGTTACAGTTGAACAGAACTGATAAGATCAGGTTACATGCTCTATTGTCTGGTAGCCGAAGTGATCTACTATTAAACTGTTAAAATAAGCTTCATTTTGCACATCTGGTAGTTGAATCTATTGATAATAATGAAGATGCCTAGATCCTACGTGACGAAGCAGTAACTGGTCATTTTGTAGCACCTGAAGTGGTTGTTACAATGTCAGAACTAAAAAAACAAACAATACTGGTTCATATAAAATGGAACATTGTTAAAACAATGAATGTGAATGTTAAAAACCCCCACAAAACCTTACAGTGCCCCTCCGTACATACAGGAAAAGACTGATAAAAGAGTTAGTTCATTTTACAAAAAACCTCATACATTTCATGGAGCACAGACAATATGGTGTGTTTGGAGTTACAGAGGGACGGGACGTCGCACTTTTTCACATCGGGCTCAGAGATTACCACAAGGTCAAGATGGGACTTTCTGCGGGGTGCGAGGAAACACTATGGAGCAAGACGTGCTAATGTTAGCGTACGGAAGTCGGATGCTGGATATCTTTGGGGTCTTTATTTGTCAGTGGATCTGCAGGGCATGCATGGGATCGTGTCTTCAGCACACAGAAAGTGAGCTAAGATTTACTAACTTGTCCTCTAAAGGTGACTCGGAAACACTAGAGTAATTCATTCCTATAGGATGGTGTGCTGGTTCCAACCTTGGGTAAAGACTGACCAGGCATGGGTGAGCAACTCTTGGAGAACCAACCATGCAGGGAATGGGCTTAACTTTATTTAAATAGTCTTTAAAGTGGCAGATTACAACAGCTGGTGTCAGTGCATAAAGGGAACACAAGACTACGATGGACACGGTAAAATGCCTACCAGTCCTCCCACACCTTTAAACATGTAACACCATTAATCCATTAAAATGTAAGACAACGCGCTCAACTCACAATTAGACTTTGAAGGCTGGTTGCTGGATCCTCAATGTAGAGGATAGAAAAGAAAAGACTATGAAAGCCAACAAACTTGACTTTTTAATATTATCACACCAATGTTACTGAAGAATTCATGTGGCAACATTAAAGGTGGGGTAGGTCATTCTGGAGAAACCAGCTCGAGTGCGCTAGAATTTGAAAATACACAGCCGGAACAAATCTGCCACTTCCTTACAGAGCCCCTCCTCCAACACACACGAACGCGCACATGACCAATGAGGGCACGAGATAAGTGTGTGCACAGATGGAAGGCTGACAGGCAGGTAGGCCATCCAGTTATTTTAGCCGGTCCGGCTAAAATGATTGGTCGTGCTTTTTACAGTACTACGGCTTCCACAGATGACATTTCTTATGGATTTTTTGTCAAAGCACTTAATATATTAATTGCTATCGGGATGTTAAGAGCATTCCATGGAATATAACAAAAAGTGTATCTCGAGCCGGTTTCTCAAACTTACCTACCCCACCTTTAACTATGATATTGTAGTGCTGTTTTAGTCTTTCCTCTTCGACACCATTTATGTCCACTTCTTTATATCACTGACAAGTAGAATCTGTCATAATCTTAATAAAATTAACATCTGATTTATTCAGATTTTGTGCAACAATAAAACAGTATCTCTTAACAAAGACTTTGGCAAGGGGAAGGGGGACATTTAGATACAGTTAAAACATGCAGAGCTCTACTTTCTTCGTACAAAACCAGATGTGCTTTTCTAACCCTGTTCTGAATATCTGATTGTGGATTGGTGAGAAAATAATTATCTCCATTTGAGAAGGTTAAAGAATATTTCCTTTCAGTTCTGGCTATGGCTTCTCTTCGGCCCTGACAGTAGGGTATTTAATTGTAGACCTGAAATTCATATACTTATTAAAAGAGCACTATGATTTAACACATTGCCCGCAGTTTTAGCTTTTTTTGTTTCCTCTTATGCACTTTGATGCAACTCATTATTACAAATATTGAGAGTGGAAAATGAGAACACACTGATTGTAGGTCCAGCCCTCATAGACACTGTTAATGTTGTGCTTTTCAAATAATTCCTACTACACGTGATGCCAAATCATAGAGAAGTCTGCTGCTGCTTCATACAATAGCCAAAGACTGGGGCGATTGAAGGAGCGGCTGTTCCAGTGCTGCATTACAGTACAAATGTAAAGCACCAACATGTTTGGCACTGGTTTACCTGTACTCATGCATCATATGAGGTGTGGTGTTAGCCAGTAGTGAGTTCAGACTGTCTGTGTTCAGTCAGGAGGCTGCAGTCATGCTGAAGAGAGGACAGAAAGAGGAGAAAGCACAGCGCTACAGAAGGGGACTGACAAACACTCAGCATGGCGACAGAGCCAAGACCAGCGAAGAAGAAACAGTCGTGATAAAAAAAGATCATTCACTTCAGAGATTTATCACTGAACAGCCTCAATATCAAGTCACTCCAACAGATGTCAACAGCCAGAAATAACTTACTTTCACGGGTGAAAAGGTGGAACCAAAATGTCTGGTTTCTATATTAAAACTTTCAAAATCAAATGGTTCCATAATTGTAAATCGATGTGGCTAATAACACCCTCGAATGCCACTTCACTCTACCCCACCCTTACCCTCTGATCACAATGAACTTTGTGGACCAACATGTAGACAGAAGAATCTTGAAAAGACATGAAATGAACAGGAATGATGAAATCACTGAAATAAGCATAGATCAATGCCAAACCCAATAACCACAACTCCAAATTGTCCCTATGATGCACCAATGATGGCAGAGAAAACAGCAAAATGCCTGCTTCAGATTCACACCAGTTCATATACTTGTACATGTTTGTTATTGCTATAGTCCTCATCAATATCCCAGATACAGTCCAATAAACCATCCTGATATTGTCACTGTGAATTTACTCTCATACAGTTGACTGGTCACCTTTCTGCATGGGCCCCGAGCCCCGGTGGGACCAGTCAACCCAGTACGTTGTCTTTGGTTGTGGGTTGGACTGAGAGGAGTTGAAATTGTCATCTAAATGTGAGTTAATCCAGATCTTTTTTGAAAAGTCATCTTCTCTTCTTATAAATATATGGGGACAAACAAACCCAATAGACGAACTACATAAGCGGGAATAATGAAATCCAACACAGTTAATTTGTTACTGGAAATGTTTTTTTAACTGGTGGCTCAAATCCAGCAGGTATCCTCTGATTGGGTGACAGTGCACTGGAGTTAGTTCAGGTCTGGGGGGCCAGAGATGAGATATGAGAACAGATCCAGGAAGGACTGATGTTGGTTCTGTTGCGTTTGAGTTGTATGTTTGATATTTTTCTGGGCTCTCCCTTCACGTCTCTCCTTCCCTTATGCCCCATTGCTTGTGTGCTGAGTAAAGGATGTGCTCTGTGGTGCTGTAGGGCAACAGTTCATCAGCTGAGGTGGCACTTCTCATTCTGTCCTGTGAAACCAGCCCCCATCAGAGCCCAGAGTGTGACCCGGTCCAACTGTTATGGAGGGGCATAATAAAGAGGTGGTGAGATGGATGGAGGGCAGGATTTAAGGAGGAGGGCGGCTCATGTCCAGTCCGCCGGGCCGGGCTTCTGTAGGGCCTTAGGGATGAGGTCGTTGGTTGTGGAGGGTAGTAGTGAGGGACAGTGGAGAGGCAGTGGGAGAGGGTAAAGGGACTTTTCTGGGCCCTTTAGGAAGGTCTCAGACCAGGGTTCCAGGTTTGGCCTTATCGTGTCCGTACCACTGCACATCTGCCAGCTCCGAGCACAGAGGGCTGCTGGGAAAACAGCTGTCACTAAAAGACCTGCAGAGGAACACACACACCAGCATGAGACTGACCTCGGAGAGCAACTTCTAATTACTATCGTCTACATGGTTTCAAGATTATATCCATTCTTGCAATTGTTTGATAAAAAGTGTTCTCACATACAGCACATGGTTGAGTTTTACTATTAGTAGATCCTGTAAGGGATTAGCCAGTGTCAGACCACAGAGCAGAGCACATGCAGAGATCAGATAGAGATACAGCCAAAGAAGGAGTACATGACATATACCGCCACCGTCAAAGAGCAAGACATGGTGGACATTCCCCATTGTCAGCCCCCCACAGTCGATGATGAAAGTGATGTTGCCTAATACGTTGGGATTTATTAATGGGCAACGTCCTATAGATTAAAGTCTGATTGTGAGTAAATTCGCTACTACTGTTCCTTGCTTCGAGGTTATTTTCTCTCTGTTTTGCTGCTGCTGTGTTTTCTGTAAAGTACACTGTAGGTAGAGACTACAGACAGTACCTCTATGCATCAGAGCTGGGCTGAGGGGGAGACTGACAGACGTCCTCAGTAGGAGAGCTGTCTGCTGTGCCTCTAAACCAGGAGAGAGGACACACACACAAGGAAAGGAGGGTTAGTGCAGACAGAGAGAGACAAGGAAGAAATGACAAATGAGGAAATAAGAGACATTTCCCGTGACGTAAAGAAGACAGGAAAAAAGAGCGAAAAAACAAAGATGCAGTGAGTGAAGTCGAGACCGAAACTGAGTATGAAGAAGGTTTAAAATAGAACCCACAATTCCATACAAATCTTCCTTTAGGATTTGTTCAACAACAGTGTAAAACAATATCAGCTGACAGATAAAACATGGAGTCAAAGCTCGAGAGGATGTTAGAGTGAAGGTTGTATAAAGATGGAGAGAAAGAAGCTGAGCAGCCAAGATGCAGTTTGTCGTGAATTAATGTGAATTCATATTCGGCTTGAAGCATGTTGTCATCCCGGTCAGCTGCTGTATGTGTGTGTGTGTGTGTTAGTCTGTTTGTGTCTTACCCGCTCTGCCAGTTGAGGATGTGCTGTGGGCTACAGGGGGGTGTGGCTGCGTGTTCGCTGGTGGGCGTCATACTCCTCTGGCTGTGAGGGGATGCAGCTATGGGGAAAACAGACAGTTAGTCATGCTAGGTAACACACAAAATGCAGCGTTGTCAGAGAGACACAGCGGACAAACACACATTGACCAGAGACACATATACACAGAGCAAACACACAATATAGAGGCTACAGTGAGGTGATCGGCAAAGGTATTTCAACTTTGCTCCACATGGGGGGAGGGGTTTAAGGGGATGTGGCTCTAGGGTCACTAGGAACGTGTGGGTCAGGGGTCAACTAACACAACTGTCCCATGGGAAAATAGGCCTCGTTGGCGCAGTAGGCAGCGCGTCAGTCTCATAATCTGAAGGTCGTGAGTTCGAGCCTCACACGGGGCATTAACTTTTCATATTTCCATATTTGATCAACAAAGAAGGTGTGTAATTTAAACTCATAAAGCGCTGTTTGGTACAGACTGATCTAATGCTCTTTGGGATGATCCAAACATCCAGATTTCTGCTCACTTGCAGAGCAACCAAGCTACCCATGTAACTTTTACGTAGTACTTATAGAGGCGGACTGTACCAACTGTATTAATGTGAATGTTATGTGACCAAATTACTCAGCAAATGTTCACCGCTCAAAGCTCACAGCTAATCTTACATCATAAACATTGCTGGGGTCTCTTAATCTAATGGTCGTGAGTTTGAGCCTCGCACAGGGCATTCCTTATTCAATCAATTATATAAATATAAAGTTTCTCATTTACATTTCAATAAATTGTAAACTTAATAAAAATACAAAACTATATATATCAAACAGGTTTAGTAAAAAAGGGGAAACACTTGTTATTACTGAAATGACTGAGCTAGGGTTCTGAGTCTCAGTCAATCTGAAAACATGACCCATGGCCCGTCTCATAATCTGAAGGTTTGAGGTTCGAGCCTAGCACAGGGCATTGAGTTTTCACAGCATGAACCTTTTCATTAGAAACTCTTAAAAACAAAATAATTGTTTGTATAAATAACAGGACCAGTGTAAAGCTTTTTACATAAACACATGATACTTTTTACCCAGATCAGACCGGGTTTAATGTGAACAAATAAGAAGACCCACCTGGTGAGCCCTTGGCGAGTGTGCCGACTCGACTCCCCCGACCATGTCCCAGAGTGCCTTGCTGCGACCCTGTCTCGGAGGACGTAGACCCCGAGTGTGAGTGACTCCTGTCCTTCAGGCTCCCCGAGGACCTCTGGTACCAGCCCCGCAGCTCGTCAGACACCGCTACCCTCCCCCCTCCCCCACTGCCCCCACCCTCTCGCCCCAATGACGGTGTCCGTACGATCTGAGAGCGCGACGGCGTGAGTCGGCCGCTCCCCTCGCCTCCCTCCTCTCCCCCCCAGGCCTCTTTGTACAGCCCCCCTGCCGTGTAGGAGCTGGAGGTTTTGAACTGGGCCTTGACGCTGTAGTGGCCTTCCTGGTCGTTCTCCAGGCTGCGCACCACCACCGGGTTGGGGCTGCCCTCCACGTACAGCGGGTACTCCTTGATGCGGTACTGGGAGGAGGGCTGGCTCTGGCTGTGGAGGTAGACTCCGTGGTGTCCCCCTCCTACCCCGCCTCCACCTGAGCCCCCACCAGTGCCGTTCTTAGCTGCCAGGTTGGGCATGGAGCCGGAGTTAGAGGAACCCAGGTGACCTGCCGACCTGGAGGGAAGGACAATCATTCATCAATCTTAGAAAATAACTGTTAAATTATATATATTTAGTACAATAGCCAAATGTTGTGTAAGGAAACCCTTTTAATTGCATCTGCTCCGCCCCTACCTGTGTCTTTGCCTCTGCCTTTGCCTTGCTTTGGAGGGTGAGTCCTCTCCCAGAGTGGAGTAGTTGGGGTTGCTGCCTGGGGGTCCGCCAGAGGGGTAGTAATGCTCCGAGCTGCTTTGGCTGGTGCAGGATGAGCAGTCGTCCAGTGGGTCCGAGCCATTGGAGTTGCGTCCTGGGACCAGGAAGAATTCCGGGCTACCCAGGGTGCCCAGGGTGTGCGGGTGTGCGTCGGGGTCGGGCACCAACAGTTTGCCCTGAGACTCAAGGCTTGAGCTGCGGTTCCTAAAGTGCTGAGCGAGGCTGTGCAGACGGCTGGGACTGATGTCCACTGACCTGAGAGACACAGAATCACACAGCAAGTTACTTACAGGGAATCGGATAGGAAAGATATACAGATTTCATGGAATTACAAATGTTTCAATATATAAATAGATAAAGCCCTGTAACCTCATTCTAGTTGGGGTAGACTTAGACAGGCATTTTTAAAGTTCCACATAATCAATAATAGAGCAATCTAAGTCTTAAATAAACAGTAAAAGGTATAAATGCTGACCTGGTGGAATGTACGTAGTTGGGGTTCCTGGTCCTCAGGTCCGGGGTCGACGGCATGCTGGACTGAGAGTTCCAGAGAGGGAGGTTCCTGATGGGGCTGCTCTGCAGAGAGTTACACCCCCCCGGATCTGCACTGCCAGAGCTGGGGAAACGCCTGTGACTTGGAAAAGAGGCAAAGAAAATAAGCATGATTTGAAACAATGTCATTTAATAAGTAGCTTTTACATAGGCAACATATGCATGCAATGCTCTACATTACGTCAACAAACCCTAGATTTATTCTCAAGCTAGATAAGATAAACTCCCTCCCTACCTTGAATGAGAGGAGCGTTTCTTGATTTTTTCGTATGGCTCATCCAGTGACGATTCACTCCACATCTTGGGTTTGATGGGTGATTTATCATAGTCAGGGCGTGAGTAGTGCAGATGTCGCAGGCCATCCAGGGACTGGGGCGGAGGGGGCCGACTGTGAGAGGGAGGTCGAGGGGGGAGGCCCTTATGAGGCGATGCTACTGGAGAGAAGGTGGGAGTACCTGTGACTTGAGGATCATCTGAAATAGAGTAATCGTTGAATTAGGTTTAAGATTATTATTTCATAAAATCATGTAAACAGAAGCCCAATAATCAGTTATTGTAAGAATCTTGCACAGAAATATGCAGGACAGACTTACCATCATCTAAGACCAGTGCGTCAGACAACGAACTGTCTTCAGAAATGTTGGCCTCTATAGGACAGAGAAAAACACATGAGGTTAAATATTGTACAAATAACCAATCTAAAAGCCTAAAAGCTGCATGTCTACATGTTGTTGTTTTAAAAAAAAAAGCAATTTGTGGCTTTCTATTGCCACTCTGAACAGTAATTGAGGAGAATATAGCTGTGTGTGGTGGCAACTACAGCTCATAGATATCAAATATATGAGAAAACAGCTCATAGATATAAAGAGATGTGATAACAGTTTTGATTTAAGTGAATAGGAGTTTATTGGTACCCTCTATGATTAGCGATGCCCTCAGCGTAGGCTTCTTGCCAGAGCGGACCCGGTGCTCATTGATAGAGTTCTCAATTTCCTGGAGCTTCTTCAGTGCGTTCAGATAAGAAGTCTTCCTCTGTTTCTTCAGCTTCTTGCTGCTCACGTGTGGATCGCTGGCAAGACGCCTGGCTGCCTCTGTAATCTGGGACTGAATGGCAAACTCGCGCTCCAAACGCTCCAGCTCCTCTTCCTGGGAAAAGCAAACACACGAGTGCAAACTCTGAGTGACAAGGGCACAAAGATACTGGATTGGCTCACAGTTTTAGCAACAGAAATCTCTGCACAATCCAAATACAACAAGGCTTAGTTTGCAGACACGTAGTCAGACTCTAACTCTCCCATGCAATGCATTTGGTCAGACACACACACCAAGGCTTGCCAGACCAAACACACTGCGGAAATCATTTATCTGTGCTGCTGCTTCACATTTCTCACCACCGGATATTCCCTATTGAGTCACCCTGTTCCCCAATAATAACACCTCTCCATCAATCCATCCTCTCCTCCTCTATACCTCTCCTGAGATTTGAAAAGCAGAGAGAATGTACCAAGTAAAATAAGCTGTCACACTGCAGACATATTGCATGTTTACCTCACTTAAATATGTGAATCTACTGTACATATATGGTAAGATAAGACAAACCGTCATTGATCCCCATAGGGAAATTCATGTCGTAGTATACTGTTAAATAGCATAGAATAGTAAAAAACTGAGTATACACAAGAAAATAAACTCATATCAATCATGTTTGCAGTCATCTATGAGAACACACATGATTTCACTTGCCTCTAGAGAGACAGAGCGATGATGTATTTATTTGCATCAACATCTCACTAGACTACCTCAGTTCAGAGGAATCCCACTCTCTAACAATCCCTGCACACTCCTACCAGAGTGGCTTCTGTTTCTGTGTGTGAGGGAGTTTAAGGTGTTCAGTGTAAATTAAGAAACATCCTTCTGCTTGCGAGGCAGTTTGGTGATACTGTGTCCCTGGATTATTTTCAAAGCACACAACCTCAGAGAAACACACCCACACACCCATTCAGGCGCTCACACAATCCTACTATCACCACTTCCTGTAGCAAGAATACTGCCAGGCTATTTTTAGAAGTTCTGCTGCTGTGGAAAATCTACCCGTGGCACAAAAAGACAGAGACACAAAGCTGCAGAAAAACTTCTTTCACATGGTTCAAGACGTCTTAGACTGAAGCTTTTCCATGTTCTCTGTTTCCTTTGCTCACATAACAACTGAGGAGGGATGAATTAAGTTTTCATTATGTCAATCATCACAACCATTATGTGAGTATTAATTAAAGTAATTGGTTTTGAATACAGCCCTTGATCAGCACTGTATAACATCAAGAGCTTTTAAAACACCAGCTTTGATGTACAAAGCCCATAATGTTCATAAATAGATAATAATAATAGACTCTTAATTATTAAGCGCTGCATTCAACATTACATTACTGCACCACAGTGCCTTGGACAGGTCCTTGTGGTATTTGGTTTTATTATTAAACACTGTAACCACCAGATGATCTCCTGTTTTTATTTGGCCTTTAGTGGGGAGCGGGGAGATTGCAAATGTGATAAAGTGCTACTGTGGAAAACAGCCTCACCTCTCCCTTCAGAGTAATTTTCTGCTCGTCCAGTTTGAAGGCGGTACCGATCTTCCGTCTCACTGTGGGCGGCTCCTCTCCCGGATCCAGAGGATATTCCTTGGGAAGCTTTCCTGTCAGCTCCTAAAAAAAACGACAGGAGGAAAGGTTAGAAAGGCAAAGTCTAAAATGATTCTGGTTTTCTAAATATTTGCAGAGACTGTTGTTTTTCATACCGCCTCTCTTATGCAGATGTTCTTGAGTTCCTCTAGTCTCTTTTTTAGCGTATCTTCAAGAGCTTCCTGCCTGGCCCTCAGTGCTGCCAGCATGTCTTTCTTAGCTGTCTGGGAGCTGTCTGATTCCTGAGAGCCTGCAGGGCACAGACAACACACAACGTGAGGCGGGAGGCAGGAGCATATGAGTGTGTAGAGTAGTGGGGACTTGTTTTGAGGCAGAGGAAAGGCAGCAAGTATGCGTGCACCTGCTACCCTCGCAGGATGTTTACAGGGAAGTGAGTGGAACGCTTCGATAAGGACACTGAGTGTTAGTTGTGTGTATGTGCGAGTGTGAATCCTTCAAGGAAGGGGCAGTTTAGGACAAAGTCAGTGACGCACAATCTCCAAGGCCCTGAGATGGTGCCACTCTCGTTTGAAAATAAATAAATACATACAACCCCCCCCCCACACACACACACACACACACACACAGAAAAACACATTGTTTCTCTCAGTTGGTCTGTGCGTGACGTATGCAGTTTGACATAGTAACAATACTAAACTAAACACAGCTGAAAGTTTGACCAGAAATAAATGGCAGGGGTGGGGGGGTGTTTATGGCACCACAGTTCCTATGACATGTTTATGTTGCTGGGCAGAGATGGCCTCTAGTTAGCAGTGGATCATGAAATCAACACACTGACACAACACCAAGGAGACAAGTGACAAGACAAAGACACCCTGTATGATACAGGGAGGGGGTGAAACTAGAGAGGGACAAAGATAAGCAAAAAGGGAGATTAGGAGACTAGGAATGGATGGTTGAAGAGATAAAGAGATTAGGCAGGGATACAGGTATCTATACTTAGAAAATGAAGAAAAGGCAAACAACTGATCCGATAGGACAGGACAGCATGCAGGACATTTTTACTGAAAGAGAATAGTGTTCTTTTGAGTGGTAATTGATTCAGTGAGGTGTGCTGTAATCTAAATAGCAGACACCAAAGCCATGTATAGACACCCTCTTCAACCTTAAATGATGCTGCTTTGGTCTAGTGAATGTCATTTTGAATGAATAATGTAGCAGAAACTAATCAAATTTCACTAGAGCCTATTCAGACTAATTACTGAACTGACTCTCCTAGCATGCAACACTTGACATGTCTGTCTGGGTTAAAAAGGGCACTTTCCTCCTCACTGTAAAAGTAGTTCATGTACATTCCTCTCTTGCTGTCACATTCATACTTGTTCAACACGGACAAACATTGTTCTAAAGGCCATGGTACATTTGTATATTGACCTGCTGACCTTTTCATTCCCTCACCCACTAAATTTAGAGGGGCCTCTGGAGGATGAGAGTGTGACACAGAGGGTGGGTTCCATACATACAGAAAGACACAGGGCGGGGTGTGTATACAGTATGTGTGGGAGAACAGTCAGCACAGAATGAATGGCCTGTTTCCGGAAGCAGCTGTTTCTGTCTCTCCAGTTGTCGATGAGACTCCCCCTCACCAGCACACATGCAAACACAAAGACTAATACGCACACAAATCAAATCTTCTCTCCCTGTTTGTCTTTCTCTCCTTCTCTCAGCACAGTCACACACATTGAACACATACTGACCTGACGAGAGCAGACTGCCGCTGCTGCCACTTATAATTTTGCCCTTGCTTCCCATGTTGGCTAGTTTGGAGGTCTTTAGAGTTCCTGTTTCCGTGAGGTCTATAGCAATCTCATTCAGACTCCGCGCTGCATGGATTTTGGACTGGAGAAACGAGAATGGAAAGGGTTTGTCAGAACACATCATTAATTGCAACAAACTTACAGACCATGCTTGAAGACTTCACTGTATCTCTTGTTTATCTGTATTCATGTGTATGGTCTGTGGTGGGTCTGACTCACTGACCTTGCTCTGCTTTCGGTCCAGGTAGAACTGGTGTTGGCTGATGGCCATGGCCCAGATGGACTTGATGAGGGCAGGACAGGCGTACCACGTGTGCACAGCGATGCCGCTGTGACCAAACGTCCTTCTCGTCACCGAGGCCCGACTGTAAGAGCAGACACAAAGCCTCCTTATATACACTGAATACAGATGGTCAGTCAAAACACTCCCACCAGACAACTTCCTCATCATCACCGTTACCTATACTACAAATACTAATGAAGTTTGTCATGGCTGTTAAAGATAAGATAGTGAATCATTTCACATTTTTGTTATACCCCAAGTTGATGCATACATGTTAGGGATGTTAAGATTCACCGATTCGCATTGGTGCACCGGCATATACGTTCAAAATGCGAGTGCACCGGTTGAAAGAGTGCACATCGGCTACAGTTTGGGTTGAACTCGCGATGCATCGATTGTAGCGTCTTTGAATCGGTAAAAAACCGATTCATTCATATAATATCCCCTCATCCTGTCAGCACTCAGCAGAGACGATCTTTGATCTTTGCTTCGCACTACGGAGACCGCGAGTCTCAGTTATCAACACACATGGAAGTCGAGGAGAAAGAGAAACACCTCGTACCGAAAAATACCTACAAATCAAACGTTTGGCAACACTTCGGATTTTTCAAGAAAGACGGTCAACTTGAAAAATCGCTCGCAAATTGTAAACGATGCCGTGCCGCTTTAAAGTACACAAGTAGTACGAGGAACTTAGCGACGCACATAAAGAGGCGACATGGGGTCTGCGGCTGAAAAGAAAAACCTCAAAGTAAGACATATGAGTTAAATCACTGAGAGTGGTGTTTAGTTTACAACAGCCTGTGACTGCCAATAATAGTTTAAATGTATTCCTTACAATTGTAAGCAGTTATGAAATACCTGTGTGTGAAAGGTTATTTGTATTTTTTATTGTTCATATAGAAACCACTGCTTTCTGCTCACTGGTGAGTTAGCCTATGAATGAGTGTTAAGCACATCAGGCTGGCAGTTGTATGGGCATTGCACTATGGTAGTTGTTATTTGCACATTGTTAATCATAGGCAATGCATGCTTAAATTGTTTAACTGTGAGGTGTTATACAATTGTACTTTTTTAAGGTAAAAAAGAAACAGCATAATGGGATGTGCAGCAGAGGCGGATTTAGGATTGTAGGAGATCCGGGGCTTAGCCCAGGAGTCGTTGGGTTGGGGGGGGTGCAGGGGTATAGTGTTATTTTTTATAAGTGGGGGGTGGACCGAACATCCTTTAGGGGGGTCGTCGCCTCCTCTCGGGGGGTCCGGGGGCATGCTCTCCCGGGAAGATTTTTTTTAAAATATTGAAGTTGAAAGCATCAATCTGGTGTACTTTGAGAGCAACATTAACCCTACCTTAATAACACCTTAAAGCGGACAAAAGGCACTGGAGAACACTCATTAACACCCTTTAATGAAGCAAACTAATGCCTTAACTCACTCAAATAGTCGTTTACTTATTAAGGTGAAACGAATGTGCGTATAGAGTTTTAAAGGATGCGGATAGTCTCACCTTGATTCTGGCGCATTGCTTATCGTTTTATAGATCTATTCTCATCCACCATCTTTGTTTGTGACGTAAAGAGTGTAAGAGTCACGTTTCTGAATCGGACACTGAGTGGATGCAGTCACAGCCAATCGGATTCAGAGGGTTGCCTGTCAGTTCTGTTGTTATGTACTGAAACGAGAGCCGGTATAATTCCACGCGTGAAAACAAAATAAAAATACGTTATTTTAGTGTCTTAAAAGTAGACTGAGTTATGAAGGGTTAACGTTACATCTTAGGATAATTGTTAGTCATGTTCTGTATACATACTAACATATAAGGGTATACTTAGTGTGGTAACTCCATGTTTACTAGCTATAACATTAACGTTACATCACTCTTTTTCACTTCTTACTCAGTCAGCCAGAGTGCAGATATCACCATTAGATTAACAAACCTGAAACATCATCCATTTCTTCACTGCTGGTGATGACATTGTTGTCAGCTGCTGATACTGCTGCTGCTGCAGCTTGTGGCGCCGGCTGCTTCAATGACAATAACTTTCTAATATCCATAACTGTATAGGCTATTAGCTTAAAACTCGTCAGGCACTAGGAAGGATCACTTCTTCTTCAGGGCAGGCTACGCAGTACGCAGGCTAATGTCCCACAGTGGCTGCCTCTCTGGTGGACTCCGGTACTGCACATTACTCCTGAGACGTTTTTTTTTTTTAAAGTGAAACATCCGGGGCTTTTCAGAAAACATCCGGGGCTTGAGCCCAAGTAGCCACCCCCTAGCACCGCCACTGATGTGCAGTACTAGTAGAGATAACCACATATGTACAGTAAAGCATTTTTTGTTAATGTATGATTTGCTTAATATAAGGAATAAAACAAAAATCCTCTGTCGTACCATATTGAAGTATTATTATTTTGCATTGTGTTGAATCGTATTGCCCCGTATCGCATAATGTTGAATCAAATCGTATCGAACTGTATCGCAACAGGGGTGAATCGTATCGTATCCATCGCCTGGTGTCTCAAATGTATCGTTAATGTATCGTATCGTGGCAACGTATCGAGATGCGCATCCATCGGCCTCAGTGATGGAGATGCACATCCCTAATACATGTGGGTAAGAAAGGCTAAGATGTTTGGACGGATGGATGATTTCCAATAGCTAAGTCCTTACCAATATAATACCTAAATAGCAGTTCCTCTTTCACAAAGTCCACTCATTAACAGAAAAGCTAAGCTCCGCCTCTAGATAGGGCCTTTCACTTTTTTTATATTACCTGAAAGAAACCACATTTCTCTGACACTTGTAAAAATGCAGTAAAACGAGCCACCGCCTAATTGACATTGCTTCTAAAGAAGTAATGATGGCCTCTGAGCAAGTAAATACCATGACATATAACCACTGTGTTATGTATTCTATCATTCAGCACTTATATATACTGTGCATCCCTATAAAGAATATTAGAGGTTTAATATGGCAAACCAACCACACAAGATGTTCCTCATTGTTTACTCATCCTTATTTAAACACACATCTGTAGCTGAGCAACAGGCCCGCTCACCCTAATGACAGCTTCCTGTAAAGAAAACACCACTGCTCTCTGTTTCACCCTGTCCATCTCTTTTTCTCGCATTCTCCCTCCCTCTGTCTGTAGAATAACACTCCACATATATATAGCTGTGTTAAATAAACACAAGAGAGTTCACTTCCTCCGCAAAACAGCTATATCGCACAGCCATCTCTCCTTCTGTGGTCAACCATCAAGGCTTTACACTGTATGTGTGTGTGAAAGAGAACTTGTGTTTGTGCATGCATGTGGCTGCACAAGTGTGTTAATATCAGACTATCAATCTGTGTCAGGTTCCACCGAGACCTCCCCAATATCCCGCTCTATTGCCAAGACAAATGCTGCAATTATTACTGAATTAGATTCCAATCTCTCTTTTCATGCTTGGATCTCAACACATTCACATTAAACACAGGGGTAATTTACAGTCAGTGCTACTGGAAGGTGTCCATAACTGAAGTAAAATTATACCACTTCCAAAGATGAACTACACAACAATTCAATAGTATCAACATTTAATAACTAAAGTATAATTGGTATCATGCAATTCAACACTCAGTTAATTACATTGATATTAATTTACCTCCTGGGGTCATGAACTTCCACAGAAAACTTCTTCTCTCTGAAGTAGAGGTTCTCCAACTGGCGCCATTGGAACACCTGAGGTTTAGGAGAAACAGTCTTCAGGGCAGCTCACACAGAAACATGCTTCACATTAAATCCACACAGCCTTCAGCCAAATCCTCTTTTCTCTTCTGTGTACGTTCCAATTTGTTTTGAGTGAAAAGGCAATGTATACGGAGGAAGAAAAGAAAAAAAACTCAGAAAGGACTCTGACGAAGAGGAGGAGTTAGAAACAGGGGAGGTGGGGGCAGAGAAGAGGACCTCTGATCAAATCCAGACCGGGCGGTCTTGTCCACAGCAGATCCTTCGCTGGATGACCTCACTCTGGAGAAAGACAGTGTGAGAGGGAGGAGGCCTTCTTTCCTCTGCTCTGATTTTTCTCTTTCCGTCCCCTTTATGAACCATCCGGTCCTCTTTAAATGGAGCCAAAGCCAGCTGGGCGAGAAAGTTTCCCCCAAGACGTACTCCACAACATGTGTGTATCTTAAATCCTCCCAGACGCAGGGGAACAGAACGTTATGAGTCAGTGGGTGTTCACCATCTGTAGGCATGTGCCTGTGTGTGTGTGTGTTGGTGGAGAGAAAGTGTGTAAAGTTAAGTTTCCTCCTCTCCTGTAGCTTTTCTAGGAGGGAGGGGACGTTAATGCCTCCCCTTCTCCTGACCCCTCCTTCCTCCCTCAGGGACTGTGCTTCCTGCTTTGGGCTCTGTGGTTGGGAGGTGTGTGTGTGTGTGAGTGTGTATGTGTGTAGAGGGTCAGGGGAGGAGTGATGAAGGGGGGAAGAATCTTTCTGTGGCCCAAGCAATTGAAGTGCCCGCTTGCTCTGTTTAGTCAGTGTGTACACGCACAGACACACATTCACAAAGTCTGTTTCTCGTTATAGAAGAGTAGAGTGCGGGCAATTTCAGAACTCCTGCATCTATCAGCTGGCGCTGACCTGCTAACACACACATGTTGAGCTGTGGTGTACACTGAATGAATATCAGTAAAGAAAGTCAAACTAAGGACTGAGAAACAGGGAAAAAGAAACAATGTGGACGACCCAACTTTGACAGGATGAGGGAGGAAAAGAGGAGAAAGGGAGCTAGGGGAGGAACAGGTCACGGCCCAGGAATTTTAACAGCCTGTGAAAACAATGGTCAGAGGGATGAGAAGGAGGAAAAGGGAGGAAGGGGGAGAAATATGATTAAACAACAAAGTCTGATGTATATTTGTATGTACTGCGTGTGTATGTGTGTGCACAAGCATGAAGAAAGAAAGAAAGAAATCGGCACCCTTATCGCAACTGTCGCTGTACCGTGCATTTTCAATGGAGTGTGAAGTGCTAATGTAGCATGGTGCTAAATATAGCGGGCAGGGTAGATAGTGGGTGGGTGAGTGTGTTGGATACATATAGCTGTGGAGATAAAATAGCTGTTTTTAACTGTGTTAAGGCACGAGACCACTAAAGCAGTTCTCTTCATCAGCACGATAGAGCTGCTGAAATTATTTTAAGTAAACTTTGATGTGTCAGGGTAAGTAGAACATGTGTATCTGTATTCACATGATCTACAAGGAGGTGCAATAAAGTTACCCTCAAGTTTAAAATTAGACATTTTTGCTGTGATTCTAGGCTGTTTAAGACAGTGCCCCAGATACATGAGCCTTTGCAGTCTTCATGGCAGACATTTAATAGCGCGAATGTCTGGAAAAAACATCAAAAACCTGCTGACAGATTATTTGTAAGAAACTCAGTCAAAGCCATTGGGTGCTTCTGTTATTTGGGCGAGTCACTATAAATCGTTTCCCTCTGACCGTCAAACGCTCGCACAAAATGGCAAAAACACGCAGACACAAACACAAGCAGAGGAAGTGACTGGTCATTATTCAGCAAACAACCGCTCATGTGCAAAGACCCACGTCTTTCTTATAATACTGTCTGTGCACCCCAGCACACATCCATTACAGATGAAAAGGTTTGATCTGATAGTGTAAATGCCTTTCTTCGGTGTAGTGGACTCCCCGGGGGTTTCAAGAAGAATAGAAGGCTTAAATAGCATATGAATATTATTCTTTTTCAAGAACTGGACCTGAGGCTCTCTATTGTTTCACCCATGGGTGGGGCTCTGGTGCCCACCACTATATCCACTAGTTGTCATGGGGATGTCGATAAACTCAGGAGTGACTTCCTGTTGTTTGCGTTTTGGTTGTGTTGTTTTGGAGGTATGACATTTATGGAATAAAACTAATCAGAACAGGCTGCATGAGTCTAATTATTTGATTGCTCTAAATGAAACACAGACAGAAGTTGACTAAAAGCAGTGTGTACTTCTAATACACTACAGAAAAACATCAATATGCAGTGAAATGCATGTGAGATCACATTAAGTTTAATGTGCTGTTTAATTCAACCTCGCTGCAGCTTCTTCACAGTATTGACAGAAGATTTCCTGTTTAAGCCTGTCAGTCAGCTAGGTAGTCAGTCCAAACCCAGACCCTATAATCTCTGTCTAAATGAGTCAGAACACACCAACGAGGCAATCGTGTGGTTCGGCTGTAAACCCTGCCTGTGTGTACTTTATGTTATCTAAATGTGGCCTGCGGTAAGGAGAGGGGGAAAAATATGTTAACATCCCCAAATAAACGTGAAGGCTGCGGTGAATGGTCTGCATTTAAAACAACAGGGATCTCCCCTCATAAAAAGACAAACTAATTAAACACAACTGCCTCCAGTACACACACACCTATTCTACATCACAAGTTGGAGTCCCTTAGGCGCTTATTAATGAATAAAGAAAGTTGATGTTAAAAAGATTAACCTCTCTTCCTGTGACAAAAGACAGTTATTAGCCCATAATGTGTTATAATTAGTGTTCTGCCTCCTCCTGACTGAGTCACAGTACTGAGGACCTGAGTCATTGGTTACTGGTACTCGACCGGCTGATTGACTAATCACCAAATCAACTGCTCTTCCTCTGGTTTGATGAAATATCGGTGACTCTCATTACTACCATAACAAAGGGAAAGCTCCCAGTGACCTCTCAGTGTCTCTTCCTTAAAACACGGAATCACTCTGTAAAAGGAGCACCACCAACCCTCTTTGTCTGCCTTATTAGTGAAAACAAACCTTACTGTGTTCATTGGAATTTAGTCAGTCTTGTGATGTTGCATTAACAAGACATGCAGTCCACAAATCTCTTTTGGGTCAAGCTCCTTAGAATACAATCCCACTTGTGCGGTGGGGAGGCCGAACCTTACTTTCTCTGCTTTTAAATGTGTGTGTGCTTGTGTGTGTGTGTGTGTGTGTGTGTGTGTGTGAGAGAGAGAGTGAGAGTGAGAGTGAGAGTGAGAGTGAGAGAGAGAGAGAAGGAGATAGAAAGAAGGACAGAGGGTAAACAGTGAGGAGATCAGTACCAAAGCTTAACGGACCAATGACTCACACTGAGTGTTGCTATGGCAGCTGAATGCTTGATAAGTCTTGTGTGGGAATGCTATTAACTCTTTCTTCCCTCCATGTCGCTCTAAGATAGCAGAAATCCCTCTCATTCTTCTTCGCCTCACCTCTGAGAAAGCTATCACTTGCCATTTTTGCCATTTCAACAAATATGTATATACTTTGTATAATATTAAACCAGTTTGTGACCTTTTCACAAGTTTCCCAGCATGTTTTGTGTGAGTTTGAAGTGAGAAGATGAGGATCCATCAACAGGGTTATTTAACACCTCAGCAGCCACCATATATTGGGTACTTAATGAGGTAATGAGGAAAGACTGGTGTTCGGTGGTGAGACAGTCATTTACACTGGAATGCACCATAATGTTAGTGGCAAACAGGAAATCTGTGGCAGACAGGAAGTATTCATCAGGATGGTGAGTTCAGAGTTCACTTCAATTCCTGTGTGTGGATGTGTGCATTCATTAGTGTGTGTTTGTGTGCGTTTATGAGCTACAGAGTACCAGTCTATGTGTGTGTTGGAGTGTGTTGGTGGTCGGTCAGTCAGTATTCTAGGATGCTGTTAACCCCTTTAACACCCTATAAGACCAGGCTGAATGCCACAGATCAAGGCCCTGCAGACGGCTGGAGGTCAGAGGTGAGGTAAGAAAGGCTTTCACAGGCGGACCACTGGTTGCATCCACTGGGAGGAGGGTCCCATTCAGGGGAATAAAAGCAGGACAGGATGCAAAACATTCCGGGACTGAATGTCTCCAGACAGTAGTATTTGTTCAGCATTGTTAGTACTCTTCCCAAACACAATATCCTGACTCACTGAATGGAAGAAACAGACCAGCGGTGGCCATGAAAACATTTCCTTCTAGAGTAACACGTTAACTACTCACTCCTAATTAAAAACGACAGTAAAGAAGTAGGTGCCAAAACTGGAAATATATCTTGGAAGTTATTATACAGACACAGAATAATTCTGCTTAATCACAACCTTTTGCAATTTTGGAAAATATACAAATACATTTTTTAAAGATCATTGTTTGTGGTGCAGAGAGATCAGAGGGAGCGTCATCTCACCTTCCTGGGTTTGATTTTGTCCTGGTGGTCATACTGAAAGATGCCTTTATAGCTCAGACCCAACCACCATGGGATCCCCTGCTTGTCCTAAAACACAAAACACCAAAAAACGTTATGAAAGGTTGTGCAAGTTTATGTGATTGATGGAGAGAGAGAAAGGGACTGAAAAAGAGAGATGGATAAAGAAAGACAGAGTACAAATAGCTTTAATCTCAATCATAACACCTTATCTCAAACTCCCAGAAGGAAGAAAAATGTGTGTGGCATGTGTGTGTAAAAAAAGGAAAAGAAAAGTAGTAAAACGGTACCTTTACACCGTAGTAATGTACTCCATATGTGGGCAGAGACTCTACAATGCTCATATAACTGTGAGGAGCAGAAATACAGACACGTCAGGGTTACAGAGAACACAGACTTCTATAAGGTGAACAAACATAACCAGAGACATATTCAAATACTTACTTAACAATAGCTTGCCCTCTGGACTGCCCACTGATCTTTTTGTAATGCTCCACAACCCTGTCTTCACTGTAGGACAGTTAATAAATAGAAGAAGGAATCAGGTTGGGACAAGGAGGACCAGTGCAATGTTGTGATGGTTTTCTCTGTAAATGACTAGTCTCTCACCAGTAGGCCAGAGACGGGTGATCCTTCAGGGCCTGGGTGGGCAGAGCAGGCAGCTTTTTCAGGTCAGACTTGGTTGCTTCAATACTGTGATGGAGAAACCACAAGACATGATCAACACTACTTCTGCAAGAACAATCATTCTCTGCTGTAGGTATTTAGCTCAACAACTAAATGCAAAACTGAATATTTCCCAGAACTGTCTTAAAAATAACATTGGAAAATTGGTGCTGAAGGAACTAAGTTTAGTCAAGAGAGAGGCATGAATGCCATTGGCCTAAATGCTCTCTATTTTAGAGAGTTTGTAGGACAATTCTCTATTTTAGAGAGCCTTTTTCTAAGAACAGCTGCACGGACACCGACAGTTTGAACTGAGAGAAAAGAGGGACAGAATGTTGATGTCATGATAGTTTCACTACAAGGTTATTGTATTTGGGGTAAGGTATTACCCCAAAACAGAATCATTTTTATCAGTAAGAGTAATCTAAAATGTTGTTAATTCTTCACTTTGTGCCTTGGACAATAGATAACCTTTAGACGGAGTACATGAGACAGGGACCCAGGCAGAGAGACTTGGCTTTAGATTCAGTTTTCAGACCTTCAGTGGCAGGAGGTCTTAATACCCCGCTCTAATCCCCCAGCCTCCCTCCAGCCGCCGCCCAGGCCTCAGAGGAGTGGGGGAAGCCCTGGGAACATGACAACCTATGAGCTAACGCCCTGGAAGAGATCCCATCCACCCTGCCCTTCTGTTCCTAATGTGTGAACACAGCTGTGTGTCTGGATTGGATGATAACCATTTCAGTAACTACTCAATAGGTATACGTGGTGGTGTACAACACGTTGGCATTGTACTCAATAAAAGGGCAGGAAAGGGCTCCATTTGAACAAATACATTGTGTGCTCTGTGCCATTGTGACATGTTCATCTTCACAAGTCACTCAAATCAATAATTATTTAACATATTAATTGTCTATAAATAGTTTATAATTAATACTGAAATGTAACTTTCCATCGCTTGCCGCAAGATCTAAGTAATGTAAGAGATGTAAGAATAGGTGTTTTGAAGAGTAGCAGCAGTGACTGATGTAGTGAAACCTAATATGGAGGAGGGGTACAGTGTATGGAGTCTATAATGCTTTTAGAGAAGGGAGGTATGTGTGCGTGGGAGGAAGACGTTAAAGGAAAGGGGGAGAAGGGGGAAAGGAATGTCTCCAGAGTGTGTCACATTCCAGCCCTCTGCAGGATATCGTGTTTATTTACTCCTTTCACAAGCGGAAATGAGGTCAGAGGGGATGCTGTTATCTGTGCTACAACAAAGGGATGAGGGGATGAGGGATGACATACATTTAGGCTAACATCATACAGATGTGTAGAGCCACATGTGGAGAGTAGCTGAAATGAAACATTACTTGACTGGGAAGTTAATCTTGAGTTTAATTCATTTGAGTTTAAATATTTATTCAGAATATTTTGGTAAAATATATTTTGGTATAAGAAATAATTGTATGCAGTAATGTTGAGTCTTAAATTGGAGGAATGTCAATAGCTTTTGTCTTTCCTTACACACATGTTGACACACAAATCAGAACTGAGTGGCAGCACAGGCTGAAGAGAGTGAATCAAAGTGGAACAAGGGTAGCAGGAAAGAAGCAGGGAGGGGTGCAAACCCAGCTCAGAAACAAAGAGACAGTGATGCAACTCAATGCTCAGGGGAGCTGAGGAGCAGACAGACGACTGATATCACTTCCATTGTCCCTCTGTCTGAGCCTCTCGCTTCTGAATAAACATGTATAAACCCTACCACCCTATCACTGGGGATGAAAATTGAGACGGAATATGTGGTATAAACATTTGAAGCTCCTAGCTACAACTTTCACTTACATTACAAATGATTACAAGTTACTCATGTGCTTACCTTGTGAAATCACCTTTAGCCTCCTGTGGAACAGAAAGGGAAATAAAAAAGTAGTGAGAGGAGAAAGGATTTACATATATGGATATGTGAGCACCAAGCAGTGACCATAAAATCTGTGTTTATGTTCGGTGTGCATTGGTGAATTTGCAGCCAGGTCTGCTCTGCTCAGAGAGAAATATTAAACCTCCATCTGGAGTGAAGCCTCTGAAGGCCTACAGAGCTGATATCTGATACTGTGCATCTGCACCTGCAACAAGGACACACACACACACACACACACACACACACACACACACACACACACACACACACACACACACACACACACACACACACACACACACACACACACACACACACAGACACACACACACACACACACACACAGCCAAGTCTATGTGTAACATGACCTTGCAGCATCATAGTTAATGGACTGACCTACTCAGAGAAAGGGATAGGAGAGAGTATGGGGTGGCGTTGAGAAGAGTTTGTGAAGTAAAAGAGTTCCTCTGCTGCTCTGTGTTATATTAGCACCGACTGACGGCACTGAATATTTAGCCGGTAGCCAAGATTTGTTCTACCAACTAAGGCAGTTGAGGTTTTTAGGTTTTAAAATCTCCAAGCATCATGGCAGTTTACTGACAGATTGATTACTGCATTAAATCATTTAGGTTTAATCATCGTCAATTATGACTGCAATAGAAAATGTGAATTCAATCATGGTCAATTAGGATCAAAGGCTGGTGGAGACATTTTGGAAGAACATTTCAAAACTGTTTCAATGCAGAGCAAAAGCCCCTGGAACAACCAGTGCATTTGGCTGCATGAGCTAAAAACATATATCCAAACACAGATCCACACAAAAAACAAGCTTTATCTTACTTGTAGAATAAAGGCAGCCAATTCGAAGACAACATCACTGTCCACTTCAATAAGTTCCTGCAAGAAAAAGAGAGAAGGAAATTATTGTATTACTTTTACTGACTTAACATGTTGGGAGCAAAAGTGGTCGTGCCTCTAATCATCCTCCATTTATCCAAGAAGGGTTGCTTGTAACTTTCATTGCCCTTCCACTACCCCTCCAGTTTTCCACTCTCCCTTCTCTAATTTCATGACCTCTTCATGCGGATGGAGCTCAGAGATTAGAGGCAAATAGAGGGGGTTTGGGGATTGAGGGTAGGCATGGATGCTCTGGTTACTGATTATTCATTACATTTTCCATAGGTGTTCTTTCAAATGTAATATTGTTTTTTAATGACATGTGGATATGGGAAAAGGTAGACTTCATGACAATCAAATATCTTTCTTGGTGTTTGGAATCACAGACCATTGGCATGTTCATATACATTGAATGCTAGGTCTGCTTTGAGGGGGAGAAGGGTATTCAGCAGTGAGTAGTGGGTCAAGTATGCCTGGAATGCTCCCTTTACAATCGACCTCTTAATTTGTTGGGAGATCAGACAGCCAGGATGAACAAACCCACCCTGGGTGTACCACCCACGTGGCAACAAACCGTCATTGAGTATGTGTTATCGTACTGTATGTGTTCCCACAGCACAGCAGGTTTCTCACAACTTATACAAATGCTGAAGCAGAACATATCCCGAGATAGAGTTTCTTAACAACCCTGTACATGAACAAATAATTCTTAAAATACGGCATTATATTTATTTTATTTTCTTGCTCTCTTGCATTGAAAGAGATCATTGTATTTTAGCTGAAGTTGTTATCAAGTTGTTATACATGAGCATAGCGGGATCAGATATCTTCTTGAAGTAGCTAAAGACGTGACTGAACCAGAAACCTTCTGTTTGTGGGTCAGTCTATCCCCGAATACTCAGTTACATAATCACTACCATTCAAGAGGATTGCGCACTTTTGCATCCACTTAACCTGCACAAATAAGACAGAAAGAAACCATATCATTCTCAAAGCCCCCACAAAGGGGGAAGTGCATCCCTATCTGTGCAGCCAAATAGAGTTGAAGTGCTCCTGTGCTATTTGCACATATTTAAATTAGGTCATGTGCCTACATCTGCTGCAAACCGTACACAGAAGCACAACTTTCCAAGTGTGTTTGAGCAATATCTATTGCTAATCAATCTTGAGATGGGGCAGATAGCGGCTGCAAGTGATGGACGATTCTTGATGCTATCAGTGGCCGCAATACATTGATTGTGTATTCCCCCTGAGTGTCTTCCTCATCACAACTGCAGTAAGACTGATGCTGTGCACATAGAAATAAACTAGACAACCCAAACCTCCTATGTAAACTTAGGTTTGTTTACTATTTGACACTATTAGCTATGTGAGGTTTGTATACCACTTTTATACAACAAATTGCGTATGACACACTAGTCTGAACATTAATTCAACAAAAATATGCATTAAATGGCTTTGCATTTATTGTTGGAATTTCCATCACTGTCAGCACTGAAAATAATGGGTCTAATGATATTATCAGAGTTTTCTACAGAGCTTTGTTTGGGTTGTTTTTGCCCCATTTATTTTTTCAAGAGCACATACGCCCTCTTCTGGACAGGCAAAATAACTGCTGAACACTGGTGTCACTGAATCTACAGTACATTGTTGTCTTTTTGCAGGGGAGGAAGTAGATAGAATATGATAGGGGAAAGCGAACCAGTTAACTGCACTAGAGAAAAAGAAAAACATAGAAATTGCCTTCTTTTAGAGGAATGCTTTAAGTGAGTCACCAAATGTTCAAAATATATATTTGCATTTCTATTAGGGGAGCTTATGTAGTGTTTATTTTAACAGCCGAAATAAATGTGCTTCAACATTGACAGATGGCAGAAAATGTGTCAAATGATGCGCTCGTTGCTGGAATGTGGAGCAGCACATATAATGATAGGCAACAGCTGATGCAAATGTTTCACATTTTCTGCTTCACCAAATCCCAAGCTGGCCTCTTCAGTTAGAACCAAAAATTGGCCAATGAAGTGGCATGCTTCAAATCGTATAAAGTCCATTACTCCACATTATTTTTAACTTCAAGTATACCTACTGAAAACCCCCACCTCTTTTTTTTAGCAAGTCCAGAAGAAAACTCACCATCTTTATTTGTAAAGCATTTTAGGATAAATACATCCCAGTCAACAGTATTATGGATAATGCATTATGGCAACATATTATTGAGTTTACCTTGTAGATGATGGACTTGGCATTAAGAAAAAACAGCTCAATAGTAGCATTATCCTTCAGGTAGGATATGCTCTCTATGTAGAACCTGAAAACATAGAGGGATACATTTTATTAGATTTGCAAATCATAGGTTTTCCTTCAGTTCTACAAAGACAATCAGTAAAGTGTATAGTCCTTTTGACCCAGAAACAAAAATAACAAACACAATATATTAAAGGTTATATTAAAGTTTGAGAAACCGGCTCGAGATACACTTTTTGTTATATTCCATGGAATGCTCTTAACATCCCGATAGCAATGAACATCTTAAGTGCTTTGACAACAAATACATAAAAAAACATCATCTCTGGAAGCCGTGGCGCTGTAAAAAGCACGACCAATCATTTTAGCCGGCCCGGCTAAAATAACTGGATGGCCTACCTGCCTGTCAGCTTTCCATCTGTGCACAAACTTATCTCGTGCCCTCATTGGTCATGTGCACGTTTGTGTGTGTTGGAAGAGGGGCTCTGTAAGGAAGTGGCAGATTTTCAAATTCTAGCGCACTCAAGCTGGTTTCTCCAAAATGACACCCCACCTTTAAGGTATAGTCATGACTGAGACAGATGTATGCAACGACCAGAGGGACCAGAAGAGGGCCCACCATACCAAAGACTGACCCTCTACACCTCTTAAACAGATCCCCTCTCTCACCAGGTGTATTGGCAACAACCATTATTAGTTTGTTAGTGTGAGCACATTCCTCAATCTGAATGCACACACACACACACACACACGCACACGCACACACACACATACACACACACACACACACACACACACACACACAATGTGATGATGATGCACTTCACACATTGGCCACTTCTCTGCATCATCAGCAGTGTGTAGTGATTCCACATGCAAATACACTACAGACACACACACAGATATACACACACACAAACACACATACACCAACAGACACACATAAACACGCACTGGAGAGAAGCACAGTAAACCACTTCTAGCAGCGTGATGAGGAGGGAGTTAATGCCGTCTAAATTTAGCTCATGAATGCATGCAGAGCCAGAGGGGAGCAATGATGGAACGCTAGGAAGCTACTGATTGTTAGCTGTTCTTTGATGGAAGCTAACATCTTAAACATCTTCAGTGTATGACTTGATGTATCCCAAATGTGTGTATAATGTGGCCTAAGCACATGTTCCTATGAAAACACGTGAGTGTATGTGTCGATTTGTGTGTGTATGAGTGTAAAGGTATTGAGTCAGAGGGATTGTAGGAGGATCAATATTGGAGGGTTTAAATCGCGTTACCCATTGAGCTGCAGGAGAAAATGAGAGGAGCCATGTCAATATTCAGTGGGAACATTTAATTAAAGCCACGGTGTTGATGAGTTATACACACACTGCCAGCACAGCAGCAAGCATGCAAAAAGGCTCCCACTGAATCAGCTGGAGGTGGGCTGCTGCCTAGCATTTATGGGAACACACGCATTGCACAGATACCACATAAGCATGCAAATAGATGTTGTGCATGCACCTGGCAGTGACACACCTGCACCCAGAGACAACCTTTCCTTGTGCTAATGAAAACAATATGCTCACATTGATAATGGATTCAGGCATGACATTTGGGCGAACGGTTGCTCCATTATAGTCCTGAGTCTGCCTATGCATGTGTATGTGTTTTTCAGGGCTGTGTGTGTGTGTGTGTGTGTGTGTGGGGGGGGGAGGGGGTGTAGTTATTGTGACATTTGGAAAGATTGAGGTGAGAGATTGGACTAAACGGCGAGAATAAAAAGGGGGATGCAGCCTCAAAATGGTGTCAAAGTTCACAATGTCACAGCATCACCACCACAACATCCCTAAACACCTAGTCTATGTAAATACACACACAGTGACCCACACTCTGACCATCACGGACACACACATTTAAAAAAAATGTTTTATAGCTTACCGCAGATAAAGAGAGATGGTAACTGTGTATATCAATGCCACTTTACTGAAATAGGCAGCACTAAATGCAGCAAATTATACTCATCTGCACATGTTTTTAGTATATCAAATTGTACTATGACAACATTGTTAACTAAACAGGGTGAACAATGTGTCTAAGAATACAATTTTGCTATACAGTCACCTCATGGTGTCATGGTGAGCTGTGCCGTAAATGTCGCCCTGGAAATGACTACTCAGTGACATTGTTTAGCAGGGATATTGTACGTCATGTTACTATGTACGTTGCTAACCAAGCTCAGTCCCTCGGGTGTATATGACATCATGGATATTTGTTGGGGACAGAGAACATAAGTGGACCCAAAACAAAGGCTTTCCCTCTGCAGGCTCTGACTGAGAGCTCCTGTGTGTTTGGGCAGAGGATGGCTTTGCGTTTTCATTTGAGGCCAAGAAAGATTAGAAAATATCCTCGCAGGTCAGGTGCCTTTTTCTTGCATTTTCAAGAGCCTATTGAAGATAAAACACCCACATGCACACAAACAAAGAAAACACACACAAACACACACATGCACACTTGTGTGAGTGTGGTGAGTTTTTAAATATGAGAAGGGCTTTTGTATAAGCAGTGCAAAGGGCTAAGAGAGTAGTGTGGGTTTGTTGGATTATTTCATGACCCTATCATAACAGGTCATAGAAGAGTCTGCTTTAAATGAGAAGTAGACTCCAATACAGCAAGAAGAGCACAATGTAGGATTGTATGTTTCGTATTGGTTGAGTCAAGAACCAGACTATTTTCTTTCATGTTTAAGCATTTAAATTGACACATAAACCTTTAACAAACAAGGGACCAACGTTTTTTAAGTGATCTGTATACAAAAAGTATAGTACGGAAATGCCACGGCTTCTCTCTGTACGTGATCCTGCCATCCTGTTTGGAATAGGGCACTTTGTAGTCACCGCAAAGCTACTTGACGGGATTTGCATGCAGCGCTTAATGATAAGGTCTAAGAGGCTCATGATTGGCTGAGAGGCCCCGTGGCGGGAGTTTAACTCCGGGGTCAAAGCAATTTCATAGAGGCCTGTCATAACTAACCTTGTTAATCTGTTCCTATTACCACATGAAGGCATACGCATACACTAACAGTTTTAGCGACGCACTCTCTCTCTCTTTCTTTCTCTCTTTCACACACATTCAAACAATGCAATCAGTGACTGAGGCATGGGTTAGTTAGCTGAGTAATTTAATAAAGAGAGACTCACCTGACACAGAAGTAGAGGACAATGGGACCAGACTTCTTCGGGAACTCATGTTCTAATACCCTGCGGTCCAACTGCAGCCAACTAAAATGGCCCCTAATGAGACAAAACAGCCAATCACTGCCTTTTATTCAGGGAGATATAATTATCCAAAAAGAATACACAGAACTTATATAATTATGCTAAACATTTTCTTTGAATCTCCCCATGTTTCTTTTCCTATTTGCATGTCTTCCCTTCTGTTGCCCCCCCTTTTCTCTCCCCCTCTCCTCTCTTTTTTCTGTCCCCCTCCAACTGAGAGAAAAACTGCAGAGACAGCTTGTCACCCTGGTAACCCTGCATGGTTTCCTGAGCAACTGAGCAACATCTCTCTCTCAAGCTCTCCCTCCTTCTGTCTCTCAATCTATCATGCGTTTCCCTCCCAAACGGCCTCTTTGACCACTGAGCGGTCAGCTCTGAGGCGTCTGCTCTCCCCAGGCCCTCGGAACAAATCTACACATCATAGAATTAGTCCTGGGGGGCTAAAACTACAAAGATGATATAGCTTTGCTGGACAGACTGTGTCACAGCCATGTAAATGCCATGGAGCAGAGGCTGTTTTTTCTTGGCATCAAAGAGAGAAAACAAAAGGCCAGGTTTGCCTGTATGTAAATCATTTGTATATTGCAGGACTAGTTCGGGAACCTGCTGTGGTGTGTCTCTCTTTCTAGGTCACCAAACAAAATAAAGCTCATTTGAATGTCATTTTTGCATTTCAAGCACAGTTCTCGTACCAATCCTTCTGACAGACACAGACTTGTGATCTTTAGCTAGCCCAGAGCAGGACACTGGTAACCTTATCATAGCATCAAAGCCCTTTATAACTAGGTATCTGATCATACATCAGTGTATGTTTCAGCATGATATTCATGATCAAGGTGTTAGACTTGAATGAAGGTAGCCATCTCCTTTTACTGGCAAATAAAAGATATGTGAAAACCATAAACTGGATATCTAGGTTTTTTCTAAGGACATTTTTTTCTTATACTAAATAAACGTATACAAACATATGCTAAATACACGAAGATTTCTAAACCCATAATTCAAACTTAAACACTGTACTGTGAAATTGAGTATTTATAGTGGTGCTTTTGTTAAAACATAATCAAAGCACACACATAAACTATAAATAAAACCATGCTACTACATAATTGTCAGTTTTTTCCCCTTTGTCATCTATGGCAACCAATGTTACAGTGTAACAGGGAAGAACAAACACAATCCATCAAACAAAACAAACTTTAGACCTATTCCTGGGCTACTGAAACACCATACAGTATAGAGAGTTCACTTTCAAAGGCATTACTATTCAAATGTGACTTACGTTTCGTCTGTGTATGCAATACCAAAGTACTCCTTCTCCTTGAGGTTGAAGTGCGAGGCCACCAGGTCCAGCAAGTCCTTTGCCATCAGCTTGGGCTGCAGGGGGACAGACATATTAGTATTGCTCTCATTATAGTTTGAATTTCAGTTATAAAGTCCTGTCTCTGTGTGAGGGTACTTTATCACACTGTAGTGAAATTGGAACAAGTACATGTGTAGAGCTTTATGTTAATGTTTCTATCAGCTATTGATTAACTGCAATGACTAAGCATTCTGACAAACAAGGGGGAAAAGAGGAAAAGAGCAAGAGAGGAGGAGATACATTAGAAAGAGAGAGTGTAAGAAAGATGGAGTGTGTGGATGTTGCTGACAGTGCAGGTACCGTGCCCTTCCCCTCCCTTATTTCCGCCCATCTGACCCAAACCTCTACTGCAGAGTCATGCCTCCAGGCTCCACCATTGTATTGTAGGGAGAGGGCTGCAGCTAGCATACAAGCTTTCTAACTAGATTATAATCTGGAATACTGTCCAAGCTTTATATAATGACAACCTCCAATCATCACGACGCTCAAAGCTTGCAGAGCATCTTAAAGCCAGGCAGAGGCCGGGGACTGCTGCCATATGCTGCTGGTTTGTGACATCCTGAGTAACTGTGCACACTCCACCCTGAGGTTAACCATGGGTGTGCCTCGCTGCCGACAGTTTCATTACAGGCACACACACATTCTGCATGGACATACGCATTAAAGAGCCCATGCACAACATTCATGCAGCCCACTCACAACACACAGGAGGTACATGTGTGATGTGCTGTGTATGTTCAGGATAGGGGACAAGGGAAAAACGTACTGTGTGCAACCATATACACACACACACACACACACACACACACACACACACACACACACACACACACACACACACACACACACACACACACACACACACACACACACACACACACGTGCCATAGTGCGCACATTCTTAACAATCTCCCCCTGAGGTCCTTTACTATTTACTTTACTATTTACTTCACTGCACAACTTCAGTGACAGAAGCTACTGAGAGGAGGTGGAGGTGATGTCATACACACAGCAAGCATACATACACACATACATGTATGTACGTACACACAGAGACACAACTCCAATGACCCAGATCTCACATAACGCCTACAGTGATCCGGCAACACAAAAAAGACTCTGGAGAGAATAGAAGCTAACATATAGGCTGCATCTGCCATATAGGTGCATGTTTCACATCTGTACAAGATAAACAGTGATAAATAGGAAACACAATGGCTACTGTACTAGCTTGTTGTGTCTCTTTGATCTCACCTGACTCCAAAACCTTTCATCACTGGAATTATTAAGAAGAAACCCATAACACTTCAATAATGAATATAGAGGATGTTATTTGAAGAAAACTTTCTAATCTAAATTCACTGCAAGAATAATAAAAGGCACCTCTTTACAAGCTAAATGTGTATTTATACAATGGTTGCATGTAGTTCAATACATCCAGAGAAGGGTTTTAAGAGCTGTACTTAACTATACAGGTACTGATCTGTCTGAATCTGACAATAACTGGTATTCCCATCCACAAAGGCTTTGATTGGCTCTGTTGTTTCTCCAAATAGGAGGGCAGCAAGTCAAAAAAGCGACACTCGATCTCTTTGAAGTGCTCAAAAACTATTTAGATGTGGACATTTTAGGTCTGGAAGCAAGCTATCTTTATAGTATTAGCGGTAATACATGTTTTGGTTCAGCTAGAGACACATACACAGTCGTGGTCTCTCATTACTACACAGCAGTCAACTGCTCTGGCAACAATATCAATTAAATGACATCCGTGCCACCACAGCATAAAAAACAAAGAGAGGGGGACGGAGACACATGGACACATAAACCGTTAGAAATATGGAGATGAAATGAGCCCTAGATACAAGAAGTGCAAGACTGGAGATAAAAAATAACAGATGGACCCCTGCAAGGTTAAGCTTACTTCTTGCCTCGGCATTGTTATGAATACCAAGCAGACTGTGAAAATCTCTTTAAAAAATCACTGATAGTATAATTGAGTTTGCTTCTCCCCCTTCAAGTGACGACTCCCCCCTTCCTTACACTACAACTTATCTGTGAAATGCCAGGTACCTAGCGGATGTGTAATTACGTTGTGGAAGATACCAACAGTGATACAGAGAGTGAATGACAGGTAATAAGGTAAGTGATAGGGAACATCAAACACACTCACACAATAACTGAGGCACATTCCAGAACCATACAGATGATACTGAATATAAAACACACACACTCTATGCAGCCATCTATCAAGCAGTAAAGCTCTCTGCTAGCTTAGACAGCATTACTGCTAATAGACATTTAGCCTGTGCCTCCTCAGCAGCACAGATAATTAACAGTATGAGAATTACAGGGAAGTGCAAGATAGGAGGAGACATGCTAAAGCAAACCCCCAGACAAGTGACTAACACACAACAGTAGCTCACTCGCCTGGCTGGCTGCAAGTTACGGCCCTATCTCAGCAAAGAGCTAGCCAGGCGCCTTCAGGATTGCCCGGATTTATTTATGGGCTGCTAACTCATTTCCAAATGCCAATCCAAAAGTCCAAGGGTGGGAAGGGAAAGGATTTTTAGTCACAAGATGCCCAAAAAAGTTTTAATATTTTCAACTAGTTCTGTGTAGACACTTTTAGTGTAGCATCTTACCATTTTACATTTAAACCTTTTTGTTTTCTTCAAATAAACATTGGTGTGGAATAGTTACACTGTCACACAACTTAATAACCCATTCACTCTAACACAACTCTAACCTCAGGCAGTGATAGCCATATGACTGAAATATATGTTCACCCAGTGGAGTATTTGGGGGTTAGCTTCAATCTTTACGGCCTGGTAAAAATGCGTGTTGGCCTTCTAACACATAATTCTCAGCCAATGAGGCATTGCTCCATAAACAAGTCTATCAAAGGAAGGAGGAAGGGGATGAGGAAGAAGGAAATGTAAAATGACTCTTCTGGGATTAAACAGCTGGTCAAAGTTACAAGTCAGTGACAGAATTGAGATCCAACCTTTCAAAGGCTAGATAGCTGCCGTGCTCGGACAGGAAGTTATATGAAAACTGCAACAGGACAGACTTGACCACACTGGTTATAAATGATCAGTAGAGCACAATGGAGTATGTAATTCTGCATGAATTATCATCATCTCTTCTAGAAATCTTTTTTTTTGCAAATTAAGGAAGGTCCTGACTGCTTTCTTGGTTACTTGAAAACTAAGAATAACATTCTCTGTGGTCCAAAAACAACTTAATGGCCTACTGTACCCAATGCAGAAAACTGAGGATAGAAAAAAAGACAGCAGCATCCAGATTTTTATGACAATGGTTTGTTAATAACATCCCCTCTTCCTGACTTCTCTCTTGATAATACCATTGCCAAACAGTAAAAATACCATGTATATGTTATATTAAGTATATTATGTGGTAAACCGTACACCCCAGCGCGTGCACTACGCTCTGCATCAGCCAAACGACTCGTTGCGCCCTCGCTGCGAGGGGGACCCAAGTTCCCATCGGCGAAAACACGTGGGTTTGCTGTCCTGGCTCCAAGATGGTGGAATGAGCTCCCCATTGACATCAGGACGGCAGATAGCTTGCACATCTTCCGGCGCAAACTGAAAACTCATCTCTTTCGACTCCACTTCGAGCGTTAGAACGATTAACGAAGCACTTTTATACTAATAAAGGACTGGATTACCTAAAGCCAGTTGAGTAGCACTTGAAATGTTTGGCTCTATGAAACCTGATGTACTTATATGATTCTGTTTTCTTCAAGGTTGTGTCTTCCTGGTCGAATGTACTTATTGTAAGTCGCTTTGGACAAAAGCGTCAGCTAAATGCAATGTAATGTAATGTAATGTAAACAGAGCAGATTTTATCTCTCACACGACTTCAAGTATCTGTAAAACTCTTTACATAAAATAAAGATTACTTAAATGTTTATATTCAACTCTCGTTTTGGTAAATTCCCAGTAATTTCCTTTCTCAATGGCCAAGAGGAGGAATGGCGAGCAGAAGGGATAATAGATGGATGAGATACAGAACTGCTATAGCTGTGTTTTATATTTTCGATTTAGAAGAAGGCAGAGCTGGGGCAGGTGAAGGCTAAAATGAGCTGAGAAAACAAATGGATACTGAGACGTAGAAAGTCAAGAGAGATGGGGAGAGAGAAGAGAGTGGAAGCGGTGCAAAGACAAGTACCAATCAGTTCTGACAGAGTAATCGAATCAGAAAGTCAGCAGACCTATCCAAAGCTCTACCCTCCATTTTCTCCTCTCCATTCCCATCCCTTTAGTGTCATCTCCTGTCTCTGTATTCCTGAGCTCTCATCTCACTTTTCTTTCTCCCTCTAAACCTCTTGAGTTTCTGCGTCAATCTTTCTATATGCTCTGCTTCCCGTTCTGCTATACTGTTCCAGGGCAATTACTTTCTGTTGTCTCATTTGCAGTGGAATCGGGTCAGACCAAAGGGGGCTAAGAGATGTTAGGAAGAGTGGAAGAAGCCTCTCATGAAGAGGCTATTTACTTTGAAGCCAAACCATGAGAGGGATCTTATACATGATGAAAGTGTATGTCATCAACAATCAATGGAGAAAAGGAGGAAGTGAAGGGAGAGGGTACTTTGCAGAGAGGGCCATACATTTTATAAAGAACAAAAACTCCCCACCAAATGAAGTATGTGTTATTGTGTGATGGAAAAAGCTTTCACAAGAGGGTTTAACCCTGGGTGTATAACATAAAGCAGACCAGAGCAGATCTACAGTATTAAGTAGCTATCTACAAAGGGTGCGGGCTTTACATGGCGAACAAGGGATAGATGGGCGTGCATTGGGTGCTGCTACTAAGTTGGTCATTACTGCAGAAAGGCCTGCTGGGTAAAATTGAAGGCTGAAAGTAGGGGGGAGGGGGGCAGCATGCAGCTTTGTTTTTCCTGGACAATTGGAGGATTGCATGGAGCTTTGTAAATTACACAGAGATATGTGCAGGATAAGAAGGAGCATTGTCAATTACACAAACAGTTGATGTTTTCTGTTAAATCATTCTGGGCATTTCTGATGCATTCTGGGAAGGCAGTGGGGATGGACGATGAAGATTGAGCATTGAAGCATGAGTTTAGGAGGAAGAGTTTATTTTTAGGACATTATTAGGACTGAACTCATTGCTTCTACAGGGATGGTAAATCAGGGCATGGTCTGCTGCATGCACGCTTGTGTGTATGCAGTGTGTGTGTGTGTGTGTGTGTGTGTGTGTGTGTGTGTGTGTGTGTGTGTGTGTGTGTGTGTGTGTGTGTGTGTGTGTGTGTGTGTGTGTGTGTGTGTGTGTGTTGAAGGATCAGGTGAGCATTAAGAAAAAGCAAAGTCACCTACTGCTGACCAAATTTCCCTGGGTCAGCAGTAACCAAGTCTCTGAGGACACCACACATTGCATATTCGCTCTAAGGAAAGGAGAGTTTGCAAAGAGAGAGGGAAGAAAGATGGGCGCGTGGAGGAGAGACTCACCTGTACAAGCAGCTCCAGCTTCCTGTCGTCCAGCAGATGGACCTGACATCGCCTCCCCTCCGTCATCTGAGAAAAACAGACAAAAAGGAACAAGGGATTCCAGTCAAAAATGTGTTTAAAGATATTACATGTTATATTAATATAGTTTAAAAGTAGGGTGTTAAATGGATCAAAATAATTCAATTAGTTGGAGCAAGTATCTGATTACAAAATATGCATACTAAGTCATTTGTCAGCAGCACGCCAGTAGATTGTATAACGACAAATATAACAACAGTTTTGAGGTATTTCTTGCTTGCTACGTCAATATACTTTCTAAATCTGGAAAGTCAATGTGTGGAGGGGTGGCAGTAACTCTGCTGGTTTTTACAAAGTTATGAAAGCAATGTTAAAATCAAGTCTGATGTTAGCTTACACAAAAGAGTATGGTCCCAGTCTCTTCAACACAGTGAGACACAAAGCAATATACGATACAGACTGTAAGATTGGTATACAACAGATACTTATCGCCCAGGTATTGGAACTGGGACTAAAAAGTTGTATTGGTGCATTGCTAGTTATCTCAGTGAATTCTTAATAAGGTTAGCTGAACCCACACAATGGGCCAATAGGGACAACGTCCTGCGCTGTTCTCTACCTCACTGACATTTCTAGCATTCCTTCTTGAGCAGGAAATCCATTATCCATCAGTGGACTTCATTGACCACAATAAGTGAAGTTGCACGCTAAAAATCGTAACTTTTTTTTCTCTGCGCCGTTGATACAAAGTTTACAGAGTAGAGCCGCTAATAAAGTGATAATCCGTCTGCCAAATTCAAGTGTAAACACTGAAGCAGGTGCAATGGTTTAATAGTCAACTGTTGTAAATATGCGCCACATAGGCCTACACACAAGTAAGATAAAACCTGTTACAACTGAAAAACCCAAGCCAATTATTCAAAGCTGTCTTAAAATGTGCTTGCAGGGTAAAATGTAAACAATCACAGTAGGTTGACAAATTCAAAGCAGAGTATTTAGCATTTGTCTATTTGTGTTTTCTGGTGTTTTCAGCACATGTGGAGTCTCTCTACAATTTTCACAGGAAGCGGCGACCCCGAGGAACACAAATACCCCCTGGCTCCTCCCACATCCCCCTCACATCTGGAAAATGGGGAGGGACACCAGGGGGAGGTGTGTAGAGGGGTAACAATTGGAGAAGGGGAAGAAAGAAAGGTGGATAGACATAATCATTGTCAAAAATGGAATGAGAAAGCCCTTCCAAACATAGATGCCATAAACACAAGCGTAACCGGTTTGTAACTCTTCACCACACGGATCACATTGGCCACCTGAGGGACTTGCAATTTGGTAAGGGTGTGTCCACAACATGAGAATAACATACTCTTACTTTCTCACCGCTTATGCCAGCTTGCATCCAGGTGGCAGCTTTAGCAGAGAGCTGAAAATACCAGAGAAATAGAGGGAGAGGAGTGACAGAGTTGTGTCTTAACACTCATCTCTGTGTGAACTCTGCTGAATGATTACTGGGGTGTGTGTGTTGGTGTGTACATGTGTGTGAGTGCAGCTTCTAGTACTTTGAAGGGTTTGGTTTGCCCTCCCTCTCACCATTGATCTCCTGTGGTTTGAGGGTTTAAGATTGGGTGCACCTGTGCACACATTAACACACACACTTCAATATTTATTTTGTTTTCATGTCCTTTCATGGAGTTACATTATCTTTCCAAAACGTTTCATGTTTATACTGTATACACTGATTTAAGTGGTACTGTCATGGCAACTGAGTGGAAGATCATATGTGTAAACATGATTATTTCCAGACAAATATAAAAAGTATAGCAATCCTGAGATGCTATACAATGTTGGTGCACAGTTATTATGCAAATATTTAATTTCAGTTTTCTTTTTTTGCTGGCTAAACTCATTTATTTATTTATTGTTTAGTTTGGAGAAGAAGAGAGGGCTAGAGTACTGACCAAACATCCTACTGTACTTTTGTATTTTGCCTGCAGAATACCTTTAACTGCAATGCAGACAGAGAACACACATATACCCACAAACACACTCACTCTGCTTGAGACACCTGGGAATTGTACGAACCTTAATGTCAAGGTAACAAATCACTGGCTTCAGGCTAATATTAGGGAGCTCAATCTGGCAGAGACAGACGCTTATTGGTTTTAGTCCTGAAATTCACTTTGTGGGATTGGACACATGCTACTGAGTTTATTTCCACCATGAAACCAAATGCAATAAAGTTTCTATGAATAGCTTCTACCAATTACACTCAATACAAAAAAGGAACATGTGGAATATTGCTGCACCATGAGACAGTGAAGACAGATATTTGTACCTGCTATTTTATATATGATAAAAACCACTGAATATATTTACAGCATCTTTGCTCTAACCAATGCATGCTGTGGACATTACATCCGAGATAAAATAACCTGGGAGAAACATAGGCAAACACATGTGGTTTTGCCCTGGTGTGTGATTCATTCTGCATGTAACCCATCAACATTTCTTACCCATTACTAGTCAGGGTTGTATTGGCCAAGAAACAACCTTCTTCCTGACTCATTGGCATGAAACGGTGATATCAAAAGACAAAACGTGACAATGAACAATGAATAAAGCAGCCATGTTCAAAATGCTTAATTATGTTGCTGGAGCTGACACCCAAATAGCAGACACACACACAAACAGTTAGCTGACAGTGATGCCTGTGCCACTGCTGGCCACAGCACTAACGTTATCATTAGTTAGTTACCTTGCAAACAAACGCTCCCTGCAATGCTCCCACACAAAAACCGGCTGCAAGAGCAGAGAAAAATATTCAAAAAACCAAATGATTAATCCCAGAAAGAAACGAGTCGTGTCACTGCCAGAACATCGTCAAAAAACACCCGTTTTCCCGGCTGGCCTAGAGGAGGAGGCACATCAGCATCCATGTTACTGACCATTAGTTAACGTTAAGCGACGCAGCTCTCTTTAGCTCCCTTCTATTCACCAGAGACGCTACATCTCAGGTCCTCGCTTTCTAGTGTTGAGACAATTTGGCGACCGTGCAGCCTCTTCCACGGCTTGCTCTCCTCCCTCCTTCCGAAGTCAGTGAGCTTCTCACGGGTCTAGTCCTGGTCGACCAACCCCCCTCTATTCTCTCACCGGCACCGTGCACAAACGGTGAGTGAACGTGCGGATAGCGCGAGACCGTACCAACGGTCAGCAACCGAGGGGGACGAACGGAAGAAACGGTTAACGGTCGAGCGTATTCCAGCCTGCCTTCACTTCCAGCTATGTTACTCGCTGTCATCAGAGTTGCTTCGAAAACACGGGAATAATGGAGGCAAGATGTGGGGGCGGGGAGAGGAGGAGATGAGGGGACATTTTCTGCAGCAGCAGCTCACAGCCATGAGAAACTGCAGACCTCTCTCTCCCTGCTGTGTGTGTGTGTGTTTGTGTGTGTGTGTGTGTGTGTATGTGTGTGTGTGTGTGTGTGTGCCTACAAACCCAAACAGACATCTGTGTCTGCAGAGCACATTAATACCCTGCCTTTAAAGTGATGCACTGATACCTATGAGCAGTTTGACACACTGTGCCTGCTGTCTAAAATCAGTTGTATTTACAGAAATTAGGCTTTGTGAGGGAGATTGAGCTGTATCGGAAGACCCTTCCCTCCTATGTTTTATTACTTTACAGCAACATAGGTTTGTGTTTGATAGATATCCATAAGCCTAAAATGGCTCTGCTAAAAAGTAGGAGATTATAAGAACTTTACATCCCTGGTTCGGTCTCTATCTTTCTAGCCTGTCACTTCCTGACTTCTCAGGTTTACTGGCTTGGGTGACTCTGTCCTTCATTCCACTGCAGCCGTTGGACTGACTGTTTTTTTTGTTGTATGACCTAAATTGGGCACTTGTGTTCACCTTATGCAGCTGCAGCTGCAGCAGCAGCAGCCGTTGAGACCACCAGGTTGTAAACATAACAAAATCAGTCCAGTTTGTGGTACCATACATAGATACCGCAGTGTGGGCTTTGAAAGCAGAGCAAAGCCTATACCCACTGTCAGTAAAGTATTTGTAAAACTCAGCAAGCGTAGGCTTGTCTATTATTGTTTTACAACATGAGTAATCCCCACATGATGAATACAGTGAGGCCACATGTAGCACATGAACAGTATGCATACTAGTACAATCACGCTAAGCAGTCATCATCAAGGATACTTGACCAATTTTTGTCTAAAGATAATCTTTTCTTTTCAGATCAGTCTGTCAGAAAATACAGTTTGTCTAAACCAAATGCAGTTGCACAATATTTGAAATACAACAGCCGATTTATAGTCCTACATTTGCAGGATTCATCTGGAATTCTCCATTCCCAGACATTAAGCAAAATGAAGATGCAATTCAATGTAATGTGTGCTTGGCTTGAACAGTTTTGTTGCTACCAAAGCTTATGCTGCAGGCCCAGAATTCAGCTTATTTTGCTGAATGTAGAAGGTCACATGAGAAAAGAGGAGGTGTATCCTTTCCCCTCCCTGCTGGATTTGTCTGTTTCTGGATATTTTGGCCTGTTCCAGACACCGGAAACTGGCCTGTCCAACTTAAACATCTCCAGATGACTCTTTCTTTGGCTTTAATACACACACCCGTTCCTCCTTCGCTTTCTCCGGTCAAATACATATCTCCCTTTATTGGTAACTTCCTCAGTTTGCTATCACAAGGGGCCTGTTGTTTGGCCAATGCATGTGAGGGAGAGAGAAGGGGACAATGCAGAGGGGGAATGGGGTAAACTGACAAAGAAAAAAAGAGGAAGGCCAACAAATGCACTAGGAAGATCCTGAACACTTAAACTCCATGAGTTTTTGAATGATTTTTCCTGTTTGGAATGGATGTTAGGAGCTCCAGTTACCAATGGGAGACAGCTTCACAGAGAGGAAAAGGAAGGAAGAAAGGAAGCAAGGCAGGAAGGAACAATAACAAACAGCTGTGATTTAGTGAGCCTCGCCATGGCCCTTAACTTCCCTAACTTTTACATGGTCACCTTTCAATGACCTACACAGGGTGTTTCCAAGACCCATAAGGTGAGAAACACTTTTAGGTGTGACATATCTGGGCCCTGACAGAGGCCTGTTATGGAGCCGGTGGGCTTCTATTCCAGGCTGAGGTGTGGTCGTAATGAGGTGCTGATCTGCTGTATTTGTATGGTGTAGGGCTCCAAAAGGGAAAGACCTGGATTGGTGAGGTGGGTTTAACAGGCAGTGGGTATCAGTCAGGTTTTAGGGTCGAGCAGGGGAACGAGGGTAGATGGTCTGTGTTGGAAAAGGTAACCTATATTGGTGGAATGTGATATAAACAGCGCCGAGTGGTTAATTGAAGCAAGATGGAGAATCTCTTTAACCCTGACTGTAGGACGCTGCGGTAGGGAGTTAAGACACACACACATACACACACCATGCTTTCGTTCTCTGTCTAACTCTGTCTGTCTTTGTCTGCATCTCTCCCATATGTATGCAGACTAAACAAACACTCTTAAACACGTCACTTTGAGAGCAAGCATGGTCTGACACCAGCAGTCCTACGGTGATTTATGACACTGAGATCATCGTAGCTGAATAGGCTTTATGACTCGTCGTCAGTTTTAATGTAACAGTATCTGCATGTGGTGCAGATTAGATTACAACACAAGATTCAACAAAACACACTGTGGCTCTCAATACTCTAGTCTGCAGTGTCGGTTGAATGGGTTATTGAAAAGCTGATGGAAAAAATAATAGCAGGGCCAAATCCATCTTCTCCATCCAGAGCTCGATGTAGCGGCAGAATGAGACGGAGTAGGGAGGGTCATGGAAAGGCAGCCAGGAATGTCTAGAGAAACGACTGACCGGGAGAGATCTGTTTTGTTTGTTCAAGTGTGTATATGTGTGTGTGAGTGTGTGTCTATGAGCTCCACCCTCCCTGCCCGTGAGTGACTTTGGGACTGAAATGTGGTTCCAGTTAGGGCGTTTTTAAAATCAGAAACACACTGGCACTTCAAACAAACTGGAGATATTTCTGTAGCCAACTCTGCTTTGTAACCCATTTATACTACAAAGCACCATTCCCAGACTTAAGCAAATGTCGTTTTCCTCATAGTTTTACACAGAATCACAAGTTTCTCTAAATCTGACATGGATGTTCTTGTGTGAATGTGGGAACTTTGCTGTGAGCCGTTCAGTAGACCCAATAAACTCAGAAATAACTGTATAGTAGATTCTGTGCAATCCTAATAACTTTAGGTGTGCTGAATCCACACAAATCACCTCAGGTCAATTTTGTTTCCATATGCATCCTGAAGAGCCTTATTCCCTAATCAATTGCAAATAAGTAGGTATCCTTTCTTGGTTCATGCTAAAAAAGTCCAAAGTAGAGTACAAAGCTTTGATATACAGACAGAACAATACATGAATGGTTCTTTAAAATAATTCCCAAATTGGGATCAATAAAGTATAATTTATCTAATCTTAAATTGCAAGCGATCTACAATGATTCTGTTTTGTGTTGGAGAAAGAAGAATACAAGGTTGCAGAGAGTTATTTGGAACACTTCCAACCTCACCTTGTTGAAAAATTCCCAAAGGTCTATAAATGTAGTTTGCATTATTTTCCAAGTTCCCACTGAGCGTTTATGTAAAAATAACTATGTCATAACAGTGGGAGGATTATCTTGTGCTGTGCATTTCATTTACTTTGTAGCTGTCTGATAAAAAACTGGGTCATATAGATGTAAACATGTGGATATACATTCACATATAGCCTGAAGTAAGATTTCATAGAGAAAGCTCTAAAATGAAACCACAGCAAATGTCTATTTCGATGATATCCAATACAAATAAAAGTATTTCATGGGCACAGTGCACGGTACTGCACCACAATGTGTATGTGTGTTGGGGAGCGAGCCATACTGGCTACTTTTTTGTCTGCCACAAAACATTTGAATGTGTTTGCACTTTATGTCTTATTTACATCTGTGCTTTTTCATGGGGACTAGCTCTATTCAAAATAGTTAAAAGGGATTATTCCAATTTGCCTATTTCCCAAAGGAGGGACAAGCTTCCCCCTTTCTTCCACAGTTAACAATTCCCTCTCTTCCAGGCGCTTTTTTTTTCATTCACTGACACAAATTGGGACATTCCTAAAATTCCAGTGCAAACGGAACACTTGGTTGATAAACAGTCTGTGTCCGTATCTCGATGAATGTCCTCGGAAAAAGCAGCCAAACCTTTACTCTGTGTTTTAAATTAAATGGATATAAGGTGTTTTAATAACTAAAGTAGCTTCAGAGGAAGGACAGAGCATACAGTGAAAGGAGCAAGAGGGGGAGCCAGAGCGCTGAGAGCGTAACAAGAAGAACAGAGTGGTTCAGGACAAAAAGGTACGAGTGATGTCATGTCTTTGAGACTTTTATCTCAATGAATCACAGTCTCAGTGATCATGGTGGTTGATCTCCAAGGTTTGAGGTTTTCAGTGTGTGTGTGTGTGTGTGTGTGTGTGTGTGTGTGTGTGTGTGTGTGTGTGTGTGTGTGTGTGTGTGTGTGTGTGTGTGTGTGTGTGTGTGTGTGTGAGAGAGTGAGAGAGAGAGTCATTCACAGGGGAAGGATATTTTACCCTTACACCTCCTCTCTTCATCTATAATTTACAGAAATCACCGTAGACCTGAGTGACCCTGTGTTCACTGATACTCTTAGCTATGCATGCAGGAAGACAAAGTGACGTACAGTATATGGGGTATTTGGTTCTGCACTGCTAAAAGTATCCTAAATAGATGCAGTCTGTCTGTGTGTGTGTGTGTGTGTGTGTGTGTGTGTGTGTGTGTGTGTATGTGTGTGTGTGTGTGTGTGTGTGTGTACTCTATATCTTTAAATTCCTGTAAATTAATCGAACTACATTGATTGATGAATCATCCTTCTTGTTGACTTCCCTTTTTCTCTGCTACTTCTTCTGTCTTTCTAATAAACAAACTACCACACACACACACACACACACACACACACACACACACACACACACACACACTCAAAAACACACACAAAAACACACACTGCCTAAACTCAAGGGCACTGTGTACTGCAGAGCGGCTGAACTCCAGTGGCCTCTATCCCCTGTCCTGTGACTGGATAGCATACCAAACACTCCAATCATTTAGCATGCTGAATATTAAACAGTCCTGTCTGAAAGCTCTATAAGTGTGTGTGGTCTGTGTGTGCGTGTGCGCGTGTCACAGTCCTAATGTATTCTGCTAGCTTATTAAACATGTACCCTGAGACCAGAACAGCAGGGGACAGGAGAAAGGGTTTTTTGGGTTAAAAGCGCACAAATCCCCTCTGTTCTTTGCTAATTCTGCCCTTGTGTGTGTGCGTGTGTGTGGGGGGGGGGGCTCTAAAAACCCTCCAAGCTAATTAGGGAGACAGCCACAGAACGACATCATTCAAGGCCCCGACTTTACAGGAGCTCGGTGAGCTTCCATCCACATAATAACTCTTAGGTTTTAAAAGCACTTAATTCTCAAGCTAAGAGGCATGGACACAACCTGCACTGTAAAGCACACACACACACACACACACACACACACACACACACACACACACACACACACACACACACACACACACACACACACACACGTTTTTGTCCAGCCTCACTCCCCCATGCTCTCCAACCTAGGATGCAAACAAAAGTTGTCATGACAACTTTCTAGGAGCTTGAGCTGTCTCCCCCATGCACTCTCTGCCAGAAATGTAGGGCACTTAGAGGAGGAGGCACTGTAAGACAATGGTAATACACTGTAACAGGCAAAGGTACGACCCAGGGGTATACATTTTAAATTTGGAGGCATGCTATGGATGTTTCCCTCAGAAATAGACTCAATACAGCCGACAACAGTATTATGTATGAAAAAGACAAGGGAATTCTTCACTCTGTCAACATGTACTCACACTTTTACAAAGACAAACACCCCCCAACCTTCACTACACCTCATCACCTCCAAGTCAAACATCTTGGTGTTACTCTTGGGGCTATAATGGTTCAGTTGATGTAAAAGGATATACAGAAGTGAGACAGAATCACACATCAACAGTGAAGACAACAAGGCTAGGCACTCACAGGAGAGGAGTCTGAAAAGGATAAAGCAGACAGGTAGGACAGGAAGTTGGAATAAACCGGATATCAGGATGCGGACAAACAGAGAATCCATAATAAAGACTTTCTTTCCTCTTCCCCCCAGGATCTAGTCTGTGGTATTAAGCTATGTTTGAAAGAAGAAATGGAGGGACATAGAGGAGTAATGCAACAAAGACCCCTCGGCTACCAAGGCGCTGCTTGTCCAAGCTACTCTGATGACAGATAGTGGAGTGGAAAAAAGCTATATGCCTCACCACGGGCTCTGTCCTGCAGGCTGTCCCGTCTGCCTCCACTGCGCTCAGCTGTGGGATTTATCCCTCTATTGCTTTGGCTCAATGTGACTGTGCTCCAATACTGCACTCTTATTCCTTCGAGCCAATGTAATGAAAAATGACCCAGCTCATCTGCAGGGAGAGCCCTTCGGCAAGTGTGTGTGGTCTGTGTGTGTGTGTGTGGTGTGTGTGTGTGTGTGTGTGTGTGTGTGTGTGTGTGTGTGTGTGTGTGTGTGTGTGTGTGCACGTGCATGTGAAATTCCTGTTGTCCAAAGGGGAACCGTCATTGTAAAGGTATTGAATGTCTTCCATTTGGCCCTTTCACCTCAGGGGGAGCAATAATCTGTAGGTAGGAGGTGGAAAGCTTTTGCTTACTAAATAAAAACACCTGATCAATCATGTGCCAGGGTTACAGAGGAGGAATGGGTTAATGTTTAAGATTTTGTGGTTTGAATTCTTAGTCCAAAGCTTGTTCTGTTTGTTATGATCCTTGGAAACCTTGATATTCGCACAAATCAGACTAACCAATTTATGAATGCAATATTTAGCAGGTGTACATACTTGATAGAGACAGAGGGTTCGGACGCATTATAAGTATTTAAGGACATATAAATATATACAAATGTTTGAGTCAAAATTGAGTCCTCTAGCTTTCACTTTTATTTAAAGATTATGACTTATTAAACACAGTGTAGTGGCTGACAATGCCTGCCTAAAGGAATAAGGGAAATCAATTATTAAGCTCCACCCTGTCCTAACACACATGCATCATATTTCCCACTCTCATTCAGCACAAATGAGACTAATCCAGTAAGGGGTCCAGTATCTATAAACTGTCTTTATAGGGATACAAACTGTGCTAAAACTGGCTCAGGTGCAAACGGGGAAGTTTTGATTTAAGGCAAAGGGGACATTTCCTCACATATCTAAAAGTGAACACACATACCCAACTTTTAACCTCTGTTCGGCAAACACATGTGGACACACTCCTTGAGGATATAATATCCATACAAACAAAGGATCTGGGAGTCTCTAAGAGGGATTTCCTCAGATATTCAACAGATTCCCCTAGTAATCCTCTGGGATTACTATTCTATACTCAGGGCCTAACCTCTGAACCTAAAACATTGTAAGCCCTTACATCCCCATCACTAATGCCACAGTTAAACCTATCACTTCTCTCAGACCGAGAGGACCACCTCCAAAAAACCTTATATTGTGTCCGCTCTGGCCACTCAGTTCTGACTCTGGCCACGACTCAGACACACTTAGAGGATTAAGAGGAATACCAGCCAGATGTATCCAGTAGGCCGCTCAACCATGGCCCAATAACCCAAAAGCTAAATTCTACAATCCGTGTATCATGTTTAACATCTGAATAGTCTCCAACATGGCAACTGATATCCGGGACAGTGTTCAAATCTGGCAATCTCTTTTATATGAAATCAAAAACACTGTCAGTGGGGCTTATGTTGTGAATATGTTTGAGTTGCATGCAACAATAATTTGTGGTTTCCATTGTGAGTTTGCTGGAAAAGCCAAAATAGGAAAACCATCCTGTTTTAATAAATATAAGGCCTTGAATCTGAGAATCTGAGTAGTCCTTTGGGATGACTCTGTGGCACGCTGTGAGCATGCAATCTTCTGTAATTAATCTAGCTATAGTGGCCGTCCTATCAAGTAGTGTGCCATATTCACACGTTACCACAGAAATTTGATTCTAGCATGGCTAAGAAGCTTATGGTGCACACTATCTAAATGACATGGCACATGAGTGAGGAGGGGGGTTGTGCTTTCCATTTTTAACATGCGACAGGCCTGCAAATCACCAGGCGACTCATCAAACACATTTATATCAACAAAACATGAGTAACAGATGCAATTTTTGTCTTCATTTATGATTTATGGAGCAGTGAGGAAATTGTTTCCCATGGTTGAACTGTTGATGAATCTCTACAGGAACCTTAAATTAAGACATCAAACATCAACAAGCCTGCACCCCCTCTTCCATTTTTCTTCTTTCACACACTCATTTACACTCACACACTGGGTATTTGATAAACCTGGGAATGGAGCAGTGGAAATGTTTTCCAGACCAACTATGCGAATAAGACCTTGTCCCCAGGGAGACACTGTAAACAGCTTCAACCACCAACAGAATCCACACAGGGGTGTTTGTATGCAGGGATATCAAAAACAAACATGCCTACGGCTCGTTGCAAACAAATTAGAAAATTACAAAAAAAATAAACAAAGTGCTGGAAATAGTTGAGACAATGTCCGATCTGGCTCCCCGACCCTCCCCTTACCAAACGACGGTTATGGGAAAATACTTTCTCACAAACGGATCCTGAGTTTGGCAATAAGAACCAAGATGGCTGCCAGACAGGGAGAGTGATCAACATTCTTCAGTAGGAGGTCACAAGTTCAATTCCAGCCTCTATCTAATAATTACTTGGCTGAAAAACACGGAAAAAGGGAATAAGACTGGGAATTAACAAGGACATGCAGAAATCCCTATCTGGATATTTGCCTGCCCGTCATGAGTCTATCTATTTACGACTGCTTCAGTGGAATATGAGAACAAATGACATATTGAACATGAGAGTAATAGAGGCTTAACAACCTGAGCCGAGTACAATCACGTCCTGATTCAGGGGAAATGTTGGCAATCACAGTGGACAGCTCTTTCAAGAAAACCACTTGCTTGAAAACACCATGGTTTGACTGAGCTCTAAAAGCTTATCAGACCAAAAACAAAGGAAGTAACAGAAGGAACACCAATGATCCAGCTTCTAGACAGAGGGGGGATTGTGTATCTGGGTTATTTTAGACTTCTGCTGTGTGTCTGCCTCGTATCAATGGTCTGGGACTCGTCAGTGGGAAATGAATATGATCAGTGACAGCGCTATTCTCACAGGAAACAGGACCAGATGAGCTCAGTGGGAGTAAACTGGCCCGGGCTTCATTCCTAAATGCAAGAGAGCCTGCAATTAACGGAGCAGTGAGGACTAATGAATATGTAGGCCTATGATAGATGTGACATAATGCAAGATTTTAAATATGTATAAAACTTTACAGTGGAATTGGGTTGCTAGGAAACAGCTTGAATCTAAGTTAATCTGACACCGAGGAGAGCCAGCATCCTGTCAGCTGCAGTTATTAGCAAGCCCACTAACAGGAAATAAACGCCGTCTATCTAGGATACGAGGATGTTGAACACGCTGAGGAAGCGCTTTGCTCAACAACATGTCACTTCACATTCTTAAGAACAAAATGACAGCTCGTAGTAAGTCTTGTGATTTGCAGGATTGTCATGAATACAGGTAGATAAGGAATTATTGCAACTCAGGGGGAAGTCGGAGCACCTGTGTCTGCTATAGTCCTTAACCCTGCTTCCCCATGCAGGATATCCCACCTGTAGGATGGGGTAGGGTGGAGATAAGGACAAGAGATGAAATAACCAAGGATGAAATCAAATCCTTTTAGTTTTTTTAAATCAATCTAAGAAGTGACACAATGCACAATTACCCAGAGACGTTGTTAACAGTACAGCAGAGCACTGCCCTCACACGCCTCACAACCTTCTTTAAGGGTCATACCACCAGAGGAAAATGTGTGACTAGAGGCTGTTGAGTCAATATTACTCAGCTTGATGTCTGAAAGTGTGAACGACGGCTGCGTTTTCTCATGAGAGACATGTGAGCAAACAACACTTCGCAAATGTTTCAGTCTGCTGGTTACTGTAATGCTACGGCTAAATCACACCGGGCGGCGCTGCTCCGCGTAACACGTGAGGTGTAAATTGATCACCTCAACGTATGTGTCACACACTGCAGCACCAGTCAAATGACTGGACTGGTGTCCTGATTGAGTGTGTGGGAATGCTGGTGATGGATGTCTTCTCCGGGGAGAGTTGAAAAGAGAGTAGAGAGAGTTAAATAAGAGATGAAGAAGTCATTTAAGAAGGGAGAAAAAGCTAAAATAGAGTTTCAGTGACATGTGAGACCAAGTGATGGTCAGCGCACTGGAGTGGAAATGTATTTTTATGTCAAGATGAAAGAATAAGGTTAAAACTGAGTGGAGAAAGTGAAAACGGGGTGATACAATATAAATATATAAAGTCCTCCCCCTCTCTCCGTCTGTCTCTCTCTATTGTGTGTGGCTGGGTATCTCATTAACAGTAATAGAGGAAGCCAGGCAGGGAGGCAGTTCAGAGAGCCTGGGATATCCCCATCCTGCAGCTTGACACACTGACCCCTCCTTCCCTACTTTTGCAACTCCCTCCACTATTAACAGCACCACCTTGGACCGTACCACTTCATCCGACCAGGGGGAGATATTGTTTGTTGCTCTTCTCAGCAGTTATCCAGAGGATGTAAAGGAAAAGGCTAAAAGACATCTGATGGAAAGGAGTTGTGCATTTCTAAACCAGGAGGGGGTGTTAAGGACAGATTTGTCTTAGGGAGGTCTGGTATGTTATTTCAGTTTCCTCTGATTGTGTTGCCCTCCCTCAGGATGCTTAAACGTAGGAGCCACATACAAACACATCTGAAGACAAAAGTTAAAATAACAATCCAGTTGAATCCCCTCTTGAGAATAAAGGAATCAGGGCAAGAGGACGGGTCTGGGTTTACCTTGTTATGTACATGTATTAAAGTTACTTCACTGATGCTGTATGTGCTAAAGTGTGTGCAAGTTTCACTTTGTGAGACTGCTGGGTTTGTCCTGGTTGTTCCAGCTGCATACAGGGCAGGTGAGACGCCTGGGGAATACTAATGGCTCCATGAAAGCCCTGAGTATCAATCCAGACATGGTGAAGGGAATACTGATCAAGCATTTTGCTGAATCACAGCTAGGAAAACACAAGGCACAAAAGAGAAAGCTGCTTTTAGTAACACAATTAGGATAATTATTTCACCAAGAGGACACATTTAATGCGTCACCAGAGTTAGATTGAATGTTTAAGGCGATGGAGGCATGGTGACCGACAGCCTATAAAACAGTGTCTGTGTGTGTTCTGTGTGCAAGATTCCCCCTTTCACATATCCATAGAAAAACTTACCAGCTTAACAGCTTGGTTACCGTCTCCTTTATAGCGACCCTAGCAACACAACTTCCTGTTAAGGCTCTGCATCCTGAGCACAACAAAAACTACCAAAGGACCTAGTCTCCACACAAGGAAACAATGTGAAACAAAGCTTTTTTTTTGGCAGCACCACACTCCATATGCACCTGAGCTCTGTGTTATAAAAGCATTTCCGCAAGTGTCCAATTTCACTAGCAGGAACACTGCACTGCCACAACATCAAACCAAGTTCCAAGTTCTATCCTCCGTGCTTAATTAAACAAATCAGTCCTGTTTATCCCCCGTTTCTGTCCATGCCTGCAGGACATACTGTACCTCGCTTTCAGTTCACTGTTTGCCTCTCTCCTCCGGTCCCAAACCTTGACACAATGCTGGGATGCTTAATTAATGGTAGGTCTTTAGGTGGCACAGCTTGCATATTTTAAGTGGTTGCAAATATACTGTAATTGCTTCATTAAGTATTCTAAATTAAAGTTTTAATAAGTTTCCATTGCATGGGTACCCGTTGTGTGTATGTGAGTTGCAGCATACCTGATAGAGTGGCCTTGACGCACACCTGTGTGTGTGTAAAAGATGCAGCGGTGCAGGCAGGTTCCTTGCATGCACACACAGGCGTCGGAGGGCTGTCGAGGTGAGAGTCCACAGCAGACCACGCCGAGTGCAAACCGCCTCGTCTAGACCAAACATCACAGCCTCCATTACTGACCTCACTGCATACTCTTTGACACTCCCGAGGTGTGTAAAATGCAGCAGTAAGAGTTTATATCCACAGGCATCTCATTCATTTATCAGCCCAGGTGAGCCATCACAGGTCAAATCCACAGAGGCCCAGGCAATTAGAGGGAATTAGCCTCTATTGTCCTCCTGATGCCACCACAAGGAGAGAATATTTGGGTCAGCTCCAGAGGTAAGCCACAGAGATAGTCTCCTCTGTGTCCTCTGTGTCCTCTGTCTCTCTCTGTCCTCTCACTCTCTCGAATATTCTGCGGTCTGAAGCCTTTTTCAAGGTCAAACCCTGCTGGTCCCTCTGTCCCCGTCCCACACAGCTAGTGGCCCCTGCTGACTCTTCCTCTCTCCTTCCTCTCCACTTCTTCTCCCTGAAGCAATGCACCCTTCGTCCATTGGTCTGTGCGCCACAAACACAAACATTCCCACTAAGGAAATGCAGCCGGTCTCTGTCTCCCTGACTGCTAGTTGTTTTTAAAGCGATATGCACTCTCTAACTGCAGCTCACATGGAGAGATTGAAAGCACCAACTCTCTCACTGTCTCACATTTAAAGGAGACAGGGGTGTGTGTTCAGGCTGTATACCTCCTCTCACCTGCTCTGACTGGATACTATCTGAATGATTAAAGAAGACACACACACACACATAAAACGCTAGTCCCCAAATTCACAAGTATGCTACCAAATAACAGCAGTGGGATCGTAGCCAGAATGTTTATAAAAAAGGAGATGTTTTTCCTCTTAGCCAGTTTTTCCCAGGCTGGAGTATCCTGACCTGACTCCCAAAACAATCATGAATATTTTTCTTATCTGCTACTCTACTACTCCCCACATTATTCTTCAACCAAATTCACAATCATAATATGATTAATGACATCAAAGTTGATTGTTTATTTGAGAAATCCACAGTTAAGCTTATCTTATATTTTGCTTAAACACATGTGCAACAATGGCCACATGGAGGCAATACAACCCCCACATACAACCAATGCCAAGGCTACAGTCTGTGTGTGCCAGCCTGTAATAAACTATTGGCCTACTAATACTGCTAAAACAATACAGCTTAAATAATCTATGTTCACTGGTTTGTGCGGGATAAACATTTTAAATCGAACACAGGAACATGCCTTTTATCAGCTCCAACAGACATTTCTTCATCTCCTGTGTCACTAAGGACTTTTTATGTCAGTCTTAACACTTAAACAGAATACAAGCTGAAATATCGGATGGTTTTATATAGCCAAGCTGATTTTCTATTTTCACTTTCCTCTGAAAGCCTTGATCAATAGAGAGAATGCAATAACTGAACTGTGCAGTAATTCTCTGCCTTCCCACCAAACCCTATCTGCCTGTAGGTGGATTAAATGGTCTTTGGTAGCCCACAATGATTAATGGAGGGCTTTATCGATGCAAGAGGTCACTCGTGTACTGCTGAGTGTGTGTACTGTATGTGTGTGTGTGTGTGTGTGTGTGTGTGTGTGTGTGTGTGTGTGTGTGTGTGTGTGTGCGTGTGTGTGTGTGTGTGTGTGTGTGTGTGCCTATAAAATGTATGATGCTCATAGCCTTGTTTGTTGCTGCATGTCAATATTACCATGAATGAGTTACGGCCATAGCATAAATCAACTTTAGTATACTATACAAAGTTTATACTTTCTTTAATTCTCTCTCTGCCACTTTCTATTTCTCTCCGTCTTTTCCACAGATTGCTAAATGAATAGATTGCAGGAGTTTAACTGCACATCCTAGTTCCCAATATGCAATAAACATGCATATTTTTGAACCTAGGCTTACTGTATTTCGCAAACACATTCTCCAAAATCCCCTCTTCCACAGTTTCCCTCTATCTCAGGGCCTCCCATTGCTCTCAGTGGTGTCTTGAGAAACCCATGAGGAATGCGCGGTATTCCTTTAGTGTGAATTTTCCAAAATGAATCAGGGTTTAGACGGGGCGACACACGAATGCTGGAGACGTTCACCTCCCAGACACTGTAATTTATAAGGGGTGTAAATATTTGTCGTGGTGGGGTTGGGGGTTAGGTGTGACAGCGCACTGTTCCCATGATTCTCTGTGTGTGCAATGTCCCGCTGAATCCTGGGAAAGGTCACACAGGCCCTGTGATGTAAACAGTCAGCACCACAGTATCAGCTGGCCGGCGGTTACCACAGTAACAAGACAGAGAAAAGAAGACCTCATTTGGGATGTTACAATCCGCCTTCTGATGGGGAGACATGATTATAAAAAAGTAAGACATTGTATTCTATTATTTCTCAGACGTTTTTATCCGCATATTCATGATGAATAAACTTCAAACCCAGTCAGTAGTAAGGTCCTGACACAGACAGGAAACACGAAAAGGGTTCATTTTCTTGACTCCATCTCCTGCTCTCAGTATTATCTTCCACCCTCTTACTTTCTCCATCCCTCTCACTCTTTCATCTCTCCCTCATATCTCTCTCTATCTCTCAATCTTCCTCCTGCTCTCTGATCTCCACTCAGGCGTTTTATATTAGAGTGCAGGCAAGTCAGAGAGGGAGAGCAGTGGAGGGAAATGGGTCACAGACACCATACATTCACAAGAACACTCAGCTGAGGCACTACTGAACACAAATTCACCAAAACCGTTGTGTTTAGGAGAGGAGATAAAAAGCCTTTGTCACACAGGTGAAGTTGTACAGGTATACTTCTAAACGTATTCTGACTTTAAAACAAACAGGCATCTTTTGCAGGCATAATATTCTTAAAGGCTCATTTGCAACACACCCACACACACTGTGACGGAGATTATAAGTGACATACCTGTATAGACCCAGTCTGAAATTCAATTCCGATCAGTCTAGTTTAATGTGATTGTATTAGAGGTGCAAGCAGGGAAATCAATAACAGAACATAACGTGACTCGAGAGGGGGATGAAAGCGGGTAGCTTCTTCATGGCTTTGTGTGTGTGAGAATGTGCGTGATCTTTGGGTTTAATATGTGTGCTTGGAATAATTAAAAAATACTATTTACTGTGCACGGCTACAGTGAGAAACCCCCACGATGACACAAAAGCTTTGAAGTATGAGGATTTGTTAGTCTCTTAAGTATAGAAGTTGACCTAGTTCATATGTTATATGCTTTAATATGTTATACACACAAGCACAAAGGGGCGTGCACTCCAGAAAACACGCACGCACACACACACACACACACACACACACACACACACACACACACACACACACACTCTCAAGCTAATCATTCTCTCCACTTTGCCTTGCAGATAAATATTAATGAGGATTACTATGTTACTGCAGTACACCCACGGGAAAACAAGAGACTGCACCTCTCTCTCTTTCTAACCCTTTCCCGCTCTATTTATTTGTCACTCATACACACCCACACCCTCCTCACACATACACTACTGCAACATCTTTAAGAATGATCTTTTTATTTTCTTTACAACATAAATTCTATATTTTTCTGCCCAACCCTCCTTTCTATGCTTCGTATGCTTCACACACTGACTTATACAACACACACGCACACACATTATGAATAAACCCCTTCATGTGAGTGAGTCACAGACAGTGGGTCGTGTTATCTCTGTCTAACAAAGAGCACAGATTGTGCTGGGATATTTAGGGAACATTTGGGGGTATCCACATCCTGTTGGGGGGGATGATTGGAATTCGACAGACTTCTTCCCATCAACCCGCACTCGTCTTTTCTCCTTTTTCTCTGCTCCGTCTCTCTTTCTTAAAAGGATTCTGCGCAGTCATTTCTGAGAAAAGAGAAGTAGGGATAATGACGAAATCATTTTTCTCTCTGCATGAAGGTGGTAGAGGATGGGCACATGCCAGGGCTGTGCAATTAATCGTATTTTAATCGCGATTACGATTATGGCTTGCGACGATTATGAAAACAGCATAATTGACAAAATACGATTATTTTGCTGGGTGCGCTTTCACCCCTCCCTAAAAGCCCACTCGGCTACGTGGGAGTGACATGTGTTGTGAGTGTTTTTGCGCGAGCGAAGATGTCAGAACAAGAGCAGCAACTCGTTAAAAAGAAGGGTACAACTATTTCCACTATTTGCAAGTACTTTGCCATTACATTCCACATCGCTAAATATATGTGCCCAGTTAGCACTGTTAGCAACCAGGGCTTTAAGCAACTTGTCAACACGTTGGACAAGCGTTACGCGATGCCGTCTCGGTATTATTTCAGCAGGTCTGCGCTGCCTGCGCTATGTGACAAATGCCGTGGGGAAGTTGAGAGAGATGTGGCTTCAGCTGACTACTTTGCGACCACAACGGACCTATGATCTAGCCCAGGGGTGCCCAACCAGTCGATTGCAAGATGTGTCTAAAAATAGAACAACAATATTCTGTTTTATCGTTAATGTCCTGTAACATAATCTTCCTGTGCCAGAATAATGCACATGAACGCATCAAAGCTTTGTGATTGGCCGGCGTCACCCCATGTGTCGGGGCGTGGCTGAGGGTCTTCAGTACAGGTGGCAATATCGTCACCTGCCTGCGCTCATCTCTGAAACCAGACCATGTAAACAGGCTGTTGTTTATTGCAAAAAATCTTTAAGAGATGACACGAGCAGCCCTACCAGCATTTGCCATGGTGGCCTAAACATTTTTATTTGGTCTTAAATTGTAGTTCAACATTTATTTCCTGTTACTTCTGGACCATGACGGTTGGCCAGCCTTCAACGTTTAACTGAGTGGAATAATGAATATGTTTTACCAACATGTTGGCTATATGTTAAGGAGTTTTCAGTAGGTTGTGACAGTGCACTGCAACATGTTTGATTTAATTTATTTTGGTCTAATTTATTTTTATTTATCATATTAATAATATATGTTTAGTATGGTTTTGGAAGTGTGCTCCAACATATTTGTTGATCTTGTTTATTGGTAAAATATTATTTGTTTTAAAGTTCAATAAATGATCAATGAATAATCGTCAAAATAATCGTGATATCAATTATTGACCCAAATAATCGTGATTATGATTTTTGCCATAATCGCACAGCCCTAGCACATGCTCACATCCATTCATCCACTAGGGATGTTTTGGCAGAGGACGGAGGAGTCCACTCTCACCATAGTTACCCCGCTAGCAAACTGTCTCCATAGAGGTAACACATTATCAGCAGCCCACTGGCTCCTTCAGCCATCACTCACAGTCAATAGGCGATCATCTCTGCATTGTTTGATCGTGCTCTGTTCACATTTACTTTGAACTTGTACGCAGCTGTGCTGTGTGTGTCTATAGGTCTGCGGGTTGATTTTGGCTAGGAATAAAAGACGGCTAAAAAAAATCGTAGCAGAGAGTGATGAAAGAGGCAGGGTGGGAGTCTCCCATGTGCTCCCCCCTTTCCTATTTCGCTCAAAAACATTCTTCCTTGTGAGCTGCCTTAGGGAGAAAAGGGGGGTCCCCTTTCATGCCAAACAGGGTGTGGTGCAAGGGGGGCCTTCAGGAGCCTTTAGCTGTAGCTTTTCCCTCCTCTTTCTTTCCTTCTTCCCCTCTTTCCCCTTCTCTTTGTCTCTTTAATTGGACTGGCTGACCACAGCTCTCTCACCTACAGTCCTGAGGGCAGGTTGAGATCCCTGGGAATCAATACTGTAGCGAGGCAGAGCAGAGCTGCTGGGTAAAACAACTCAGAGACCTGAACTGAGGGATGTTAGAACAAAACTAAACAGGAACTCATTTTGAATGTTGTTCCTTTGGTGTCCACATCCACTTTGCTGCTTAAATGAATCTTGACTTTAATGTCGAGACAATTCGATCAGTCTGATGAGATACAAACGTAGATTCAACATGACCCTCAAACTGCCAGAGTCCAGCGTTGACCTTTTCTGTGATTGGTGCAGACGAGATGTTAAAAGGTAACGAGGATCGATTGGTATTCCTGTCTCACCTCCTGCCTGGCTGCTTTTGTGGTAAATTACAGTCATGCTATTGTGTGTTTGCATTCCTATTCCGCTCATGAATGTGTTTGAAACACACTCACGTGTCTAAGTCTCTCTAGATGTGTGTGCCTGTGTGAACTTCTCCGACAGTGATCCATCCCTCCCACCTTTAAACCCCTCGCTCCCCTGTGGTGCCCCTGACAACAACATGTTTCCTTGGAGAGCGATTCCACCTCAAATGTGAAATGTTTATCGTGTGTTCAGAATCCCCCACCACACACTTACACACAAACATGCATGCATGTCTCGCTCTTTCTTCCCTTTGTTTGTTTGCCATTTTTGTTCTTAATTTCCGAGAGAAAGAGCTGAGCAGTTTAACATGATAGCAGGAAAGGAGGATAATCCTAATTCAGGCCCTAATCTAAACTGTAAACAACCCCAAAAGAAGCTGTTTTAAACTGTCAACACCAAATGTCCAATTTATCGTCATGTTAAGCTGTAAACACCTATTGTTTTCCCAGGACAAACTTCAAGTCCTTATATCTCTTTTGCTGATACATTTCTTTCATGTGTCGCCACTTTTACTCTCTCTAAACTAGTGTTATGACAGGTGTGCGGAGCTAATAAGGTGAAAAAAAGCATGAGAAGTCTAGCTATGAAGACAGGCTTCTGAGCCACAAACAAGGAGTAGAAGGCGGGAATGTGTTACTGAAAAGAAAGTATTTCATAGAGAAAAAGGGGAGTAATCAAGTTTGCCTCATGTCCTATTATTCTGGAGTTAACGAGGCATGTTTTGTTCACATGTGTCATAGCTGTTGACCGTGAACCAAGATGGACTATATTCTCCCTGTAGGTATTACTTAATTAACTGTGATAGAAACCCGCATCCATCAGAAACGACTGACAGACGTAAAGCCATTCATCTGCATTAAATGATGACAGGGCACAGATGAGAAGGTGGTGCGCCTTTTGTATTCTGCAATCTGGGAGGTGAAAAGCAATCAGGGGGATTTTATTTCAAAAATATCTTTCAAACAACTCAACTCATGCTCATGGTTTTGGGGGAAAGTAGCAATGCACACCCAATCCCTGCACTGGGAAAAGCTAAAATATGTAGCATTTTAGCTTCCAAGGGCAAAACGTCCAGCTTTTAGATAGATTTGTTTCTGTATTCTGTTTCCCCTTGATGCAGCTCATGCAGTTGCATCAGGCTGAGATTGGATGATGACAAAAATAGTTATCTAACATGACAAGTCTGAGCAGGTCAAAGCTGCAGCTGTGAGTAAAAGTGAAAGTATTTCCAATGGTTCAGTGAGGACATTGGCAGGTAAAGTCATAATCCAACAGACAATCAGTCTTTACATAGCCTCAGGTATTAGTCCCACAGTCTGATGGTTTAGAAAACACCTTGTGGATTTGTGTTGTTGTGATGAACTAGTTTGAAAATCTGATGCATTCACTGCCTTATACAGCAAACGGATGCACATCCATCTATTCAGTCATTTTTCCAGCACAACAATACAATACTGGCAGTGAGTGTATGTAAATCACAACAAGTAATCCCCCTCCAGTCCGTCTGCACACAGCTGGCTGCACGAAGAATGGGACGCAGAGAAAGGGAATGCAGTCGGGAGCGAGAGAGAGAGACCTCCCTCCATCCCTGTGTGAGAAAATCAGCTTTTCTCCATTAATTAAGGTGATTTGATTGACTGTGTGTGTGTGTGTGTGTGTGTGTGTGTGTGTGTGTGTGTGTGTGTGTGTGTGTGTGTGTGTGCACAGGAACCAGACAATCAAACAATAGCAATTACTTCTCTGAAAAGGACAGTGAATATTCAGTTTGTTCCAATCAAGACAGCCAGTTTGATCAGTTAATCAGTTTCCCAGCCACTACAGAAATTAAAGCATCAGAACAACACATTCTAACTTAAGTTGCTTACTTTCTGTGCAACTTGACTACAGAAGGAACCACGTTTTGTTGTATGTGTTTCTGTGTGAGGAGAGGTGAAGGTTATATAAGTTATGTTTGTATTGAAGCAGAGCGAGAGTATGTCCAGGGCTTGTTAAAGAGAAAGCTCTTTTCATCCAATATATAGGAGCCATACTGGGTAATTAACGATGCACTGTATGTGTAATACTGTATACTCTGTGTAATAATCAATCAAAGAGAGAACTACAAAGAGGCCAGCGATCGTGAGAAGTCACATTCACTCGTGGGCAGGCGTGTTAATGAAACCAAAGTCACATTTTATCATGTGATTAGAATTACATTTATAAAAGGGAGATTTAATCTATTTTGTATGATCCAATAGGCCCCTCGTGATATCTGGGCAAGCAGTTTGAATGACCTGTAAGCCCAGCTGGCTCCTCACCTGCTGCTCACACACTCTACTTAAATCTGATTCGCTTAATACCGGTGCATTTTCAACATGAAAGAGTTCTGATGTGCATCACAGAATGAATGCAACACAATTACACTCACAGCGGCAAAACGTGAGTGCTGCTCTGTTGTTCCACACACACACACACACACACGCAGCTCTCTCATGGTGAAAACAACTTTGTGAAGGAGCAAAAGAGGTGAATCACCTGGCAGGTTACAGCCTGTCGTTTCTTCGGAAATAAAGGTTAATTTAGCAAAACACATTCTTAAGCTCGGCTGGAAAACTATTATCTTCTGCCATCAGTCCACACCCACCAGATTTACACTAACACTGAAGTTTCTGATTCCTGGAAGCCAACCCGATTCCTAAGGTGTGTGTAAAAAGCCCCAGGTCCTGGACCACATTGAGGACGAGGCTGGGAATGGCTTTCCTTCATAAAAGAGAGCTGAAAGTCAGTTCAACAGTGACGGGAAAACAAGCTGCACTCAAAGACAGCTCTCCCTCAGTGAGACTTCCCCCTGTAACCTTGAAAAAGCGAGGACTGCAGTGAAATACATTAGCAGTGACAGAGACAGACTGAGCTCTGGAGAGATTGACATACTCTGACAGCACGAGAAACACACAGAAGTATTGTCCGGTTGTGGAGATTAAAAGCTTTGCTCCTGACTTGCTTTCCACCAATTCAAATCTGACAACGCCCCCTGGATTAGCCAAGAGTCTTTTTAAATCCCAATTACACACACACACACAACAGCACGGCAAGACACGGCCACAGCGAGGAGGGAGACACAAAGTCAGAGAAGAAGGGAGAAAGTGTGACAGAGGAAGCTTGTGTCTTACCCGCTCTCCACTGTTCCTCCGGAGAGTTCCCACCGGCAGTTTAAGCATCAGCCGGCGGGTCCTCCCGGGCGTCACCACTCCCTGGACCACCATCGTACGCTCCAGAGTGTGTGTGTCCGTGGGTGTGCGAGCATGTGTGCGAGTTTGTGAGGTGGGTGTCCTGGGCATCCCGTCCAGCCTGGCTGCCGGGGTTCACGCGAGCTTGCCGCGTGGGTGTGTACGGGGAAAGAAGTGTGATGTCAGTGTGTGTGTGTGTGTGTGTGCAGCAGCCCAACACCGGTCCTAAGTGCCTCTCTCTGCTTTTATCCCCCACTTCCCATTCTGCTCCTCTCAGCAACGCTCCACTCTGCAGCTCAGGAGTTGAAAGAGTGTGTGTGTGTGTGTGTGTGTGTGTGTGTGTGTGTGTGTGAGAGAGAGAGAGAGGGAGCGCGCTTTGTCTCTCCTCTCTCTTCTCTTCTCTGGGAGCTCCCCCTCCCTGCCTCCCACACTCACTTCCTTCAGTTGGGGGCTTAACCAGGTCACTGGATTAATGTGACGTTACGGCTGTTATTAGCATACGTGCATGTGTCACGTGGTCCAATAATAATTGTGTGTGAGGATATATACCCCCACCATCCACACTCTCTCACTCACACACACACACACACACACACACACACACACACACACACACACACACACACACACACACACACACACACACACACACACACACACACACACACACACACACACACACACACACACACTCGTAGGGAACCTCAAAAGGAATATGGGATGTTTTGCCATCTGGTAGGGAGATTATCTTTGAAATCCCACATCCAGCTTTCTCTCCCTGCACTGTCTGGACTGGCACACAATAGGGGAAAACACACACACACACACACACACACACACACACACACACACACACACACACACACACACACACACACACACACACACACACACACACACACACACACACACACACACATCCTTGCAGTCAAGCCAAACAATGCTCATGCATGCAAGTATTGATCATCCCATAACTTCATTCATCATCTGCATGGAGAAAAGTGTGGAAATTGGTCTGAATCTTTCCCACAATGCTGTAACAGTATTGTGCTATTGGCTGTGAGGCTCCAGCAGAGTTCTTTTATCATGATTGCCACAGCCACAGAGGGCTGAGTCAGAGCTCCCTGCTTCCACTATGGTGGTCTTTACATGTCCATTAAAGCTATTGGACTCATGAGTTAAAGCTGCACCTAGTGACTTACTGTCATATTCTCATCACCACTCAGCGCTGTGCTCTGTGTGCCTCTGCACATCAATACTGAACTGTCAGCTGATTAACTTAAGTGGATCAACACACACATGCACACATTCATATGCAGGCGTACACAGATGTTCGGTAAGCACACATGCATATACTGTAAGTTCATGCTTATAAAAGCTGACATCTGATCTGGGCTATGAGGCTACCGAAAGCCTGCAGCATTGTATTATAAGATTTAGCCTGGTTATCACAGTTATGAGGTGATATGATGCTGGGTCACAGGATATACAATCAGATTAAAGCCACCAGTCAAAATGAGCAACCAAAGAAGCCTTTTCCAACCGCCATGTCATTGTTTTGGGTGAGGACCCCAGACACATTAAGGAACATGATACTATATGTCGCATAAATACAAAAAAACATCCACATTGTGCTAAAGCTGTGCATAAAGGGAACAAATCTTCTGCAGTGGCAATCCCCAGTAAGCATTATTTATTCAATACCCTGGCCCACATCTGTGTGTGAGTGACTGCGGCCTACATGAGAAATATCAGAGGGCTATTTATAAACTTAGGTTGCAGACAACCAGGTCTTGCAGATGGCTCACAGGAGGAATCAAAGAGGTACACAAAAGATTCAGGACTCATTTCTCTTTGCACTGTCCTTGGTACTCTGTGTGATGTGTGCGTTTGATGGTGATTCAGAACACAAAGACAGAGATTAACAGTCAGTGCTGATTCAGGAGACAAAACCCCACTGCTTTCATATGTAGCTCGTGTGACACCTTGACAGGGAGATGACAGTACCCTCCCTAATTGAACAGTTTAAGCATGGTTCATGTTCGTTTGTTCTTTTCCGCAGCTCGGTTTTTTTCCATTTCAGATTACTGTATTAAATCCAGAGAGGTGATAAAGCCTCGTCTTGACGGGAGGAAAATAAACACAAACTACAAATCAACATGTTACTAATCTTGATGCCTCAGGCTAGATACGCAATGACCCATTTCAGTCAACTAGCATGCACAAGTGAAAGCAAATGGGATTTGCAGTTGGTAATAAAAAGATATGTGAAATACAAAACTGCATACCAAGTAAGGCATAACAATCTGGCTAAAAGATTGGATATGTTGACATGCTTCACTGTGCTGCATCAGCTCACACCAGCTGTCCTCGAAAGGAAGTAATAGCTAATAATACATTTTCAACAAATCTGCATAACAAAGGAGAGAGAGGGTGACAGAGAATAGAAGGAACAGGAAGAGAGAGATCACTACCTGCTTGTGAGAGACGATAATGAAAGAGGTGTAAACAAAGCGTCTGGACTGTCTGGGTTTTATGTCTTCTGTGTGCTTCTTTGTTCGTTTAGTTGTAATAATAACAAGCAATGGTTTTCAATGGTAGACTCCTGCCATCTTTACGCATTCATTTACCCAGATAACCCAGCCAGTCTCTGCCCACGGCAGTCTGACTCATCCCTATGGTCCTGCTTCTCACTGTGTGTGCGTGTGGGTGTGTTTGTTTGTGTGTGTATGTGTGGGTGTGTTTATGGAAATGCCCTCTAGTTGGACTCTCTCCCCATCCCAGGCGGTTAGGGAGGGGGTTGATTATTTATGTTCTGCACAAATTACAAAGGGTTGAGTTACAGCGCCATCGCACAGAAAACACTGATAAACTGTGAAATATCTAAACGATACCACCCTGATAGCTTTATTCAATTCATTCCTCACAGTGTGCTTCTCTCTAAGTGTAGCCAGGATTGTCTTTCTCTATTTTATGAGAGAGAGACGAGTAGAAAACGGGGCCTCCTCCCACCCTTCATCAGGTCAGAACCAATCATAATGACTTCTCCACAGGGGAGCATCCACTTCAATTATCCTCCCCTCAGCAGTGTCCCTGTATGAAGCCCTGGGAAACACTTTTACACGCTCAGAGGTAACGGAGAGGCTGAAGGACTTTTTAGAAACGGGGACATGTGTGTGACTCATTCTGGAATCTAGGCCGTATTAATATTTCGAAGAGATTTGGTGGAACACAGGGACAGGTTGTCCTGTCGCTCAGCACAACATCTGCTCGGCCCGCTGTGTTGTGACTGTGTGCATATCTGCTTGTGTATCTTTCAATTTGATTAACATTTAAGCTAGTGGCACCAAAGGAATTTATACAAACTGAACATATACTCTATCTTTGAATGTACTGTTCATTACCTCGAGAAAGTGCGTAGAGATTGCCTATAGATAAGACAAATAACTGTTTCTGTCTGGGTGCCCACATTCAGACTCAAAAACTGCTATTATACAGTCATTCATGCCTTAATAGAATTAGAATATATCATTGAGAAGGAGCCAATCAGTAGCTTATTATGAGGGATCGGCAGACTTGAATGGGCGCTAAATGTGCAATTTGCCCCGGTGAATAGCGTACCAGGCTTCTGAATTATTCACTGAAGTCTACTGGAAAGCCTCTGTATATGCTGGGCCATCGACAACTGAATCTGGACCTTGCATGCAGCAGACAATTAATGCTAAATGATAATAGCTGATTTGTTTATGGCTGTGCATATAAATTGGATTTTTACATATGATTGAAGTTTATGTTAATTGTCTTTCACCTGTTTATTTGGGTGTCTTTACAGTCATTGTCAAGACTAAGAGGCAGATGCTGAAAATATACATTAGCACACTAAATGTATATTAATCCAGGACAGAAAAAAGTCCCCACTATCTAGTTCTGTTGGTTGTTTCTCCAAAAATTACACTACCCGGATGTAAAATAAGTTGAACAGTATTTGTGATCTATTTTAAAAATCTACATCTTCACATATGAATGAGAATATATACAATTGTTTTCTGTCTGCTCTATACTGCCTGGTATTCAAGTCCAGGCAAACATGACAGAATACATCTTTTTTTAAAGGACTAGCAGGGTACTGTCGCTAAGAAAAGGCTTTAATATTCCTCCAAAATGATGTCTTGGTCCTGAGTAGACCTGACACTGTGACTACAGCCTCATACGGATCAATACCACTATCAGATTAATGTAAACGGGATGAAGAGTAGTGGAGAGAGAGGAGAAGCAAGCGAGAGGAAGATGTAGAAGGGAGAGACATAACTAGAGAGGGAGGGAGGGAGACAGGGGGAGGAGATCAGCTTGCTGCAATTGAACAATTGTGTCACTGCTGGGTAGCGGACACACCCATTACATAACAGCATTGTCCCACATGGTACACCCATTTATCCGCCTGTATCTGAAACAACCCATCTACAATAGTCTAGAAGTATCTCAGTATCAGTACGTCACAGTGTTTGTGCTCCTGGCAGACTGAATGCTCTCAGAGACCACAGGCCTTTTGTGGCAGACCGCCTCTCCCGAAGATATGAACCAGTGCTTTATGGCTGCTGGAAAGAGAGCAGGGCAGTGCAGCTGTGATGGAAACAATCCCATCCAGCTGTGATCTTCCTCTGACAGAGGAGACAGGGGGGAAGGAGGAGAAAACGAGGGATGTGGGAGGAAGAGAAGGGATGCTTAGCTCTGCCTCCAGGCCTGCATCATAGGGGAGATGATGGTGTTGGGCAAGAGGATTGGGGGTTGGAGCATTTGTGGCGTGCACGAGGAGGAGATTCAATTAAACTACACAAGGATGGAATGCATTTTTAATCACAGCGCTTAATTTCCTTACGTGATTGTCAGCCTTTGTGCGAGACAGTGAGGCAGCCTCTGAAAGAAGAGCTGCCATCTCTCTCTCTCTCTCTCATTCTCGCTATCTCTCTCTCTCTGTCCTTTGCAGCTCGCACAGCTCAGCGGGCCAGCAACACAATACACAGCAGCTTTGGCAGGAGCTGATATGACGCCACAAACTGTCATTTTACTGCAGCCAGAAAAACAAATCCAATCACCAGATATTTTATTCATTTCAAACTATGAAATGTCACTATGTATATGGCAGTGATTCCATGTGTGTTACAATGTTAATGAGACCACAAAGGTCATGGAAATCCAGCACAGATGATTGTCAAAGGGGTGTCTGCTGGTTTCATAATGTGCTTTGTCTTTGTAACAATGGCAGTGCAGTGGTTGTTAACTGTGTCGAAAGGTTTTCTCACTATATTTCTGAATTCTAAGCTGGTAGGCTCGACTTTGTAATCATGTTGTGTGCAGTCATGTGTTTTAAATCTATGATAGTGGTCTCAAACGCAGAAGAGATGAACGTGTTGACCTGAAAAATCAAGTCTACAAATGACATCGCTTCCACTAAGGCTTTCTGCAAGCAATCAAGGCAACAAACTAGTGACCTCCTTTTCTTGTAGTAAGAGAGGTTGTAAGGGAAGTTTCTTTGCCTCGGACCCTCTCGGCTACCCTGAATCATTCATATGCGCTGCTATGTTAGGAAAATAGCTGTGCACTCTTAAATATAGCTGCATACTCAGCTCCTGCTTCAAGCCAATGAGCATCATAGATAGGGCTCTGGAGGTCGAGGATGCACTGTCATTACTTTAATGACCCTTAATATTCCTCTAATGACTACTGTCTTTGCTCACTGCTTGGTTCATTTGACACATACGTATATAAAAAGTTTAACATTTTGAGAACATTCATGCACACAAAAGGCTTTTTCAGTAATATAGGATGCCTGATCCATGACACACGTCTGCTGCTGGTAAGCCTTCCCATAAAAGTATTTAATTCACCCTGCCTGAATTTGATGGTTCACTGAAATAGGCCCCCTTTTGAGCTCATGTCTGCATGTCTTAAACATCTGTGTGTGTGGGTACATGTGCGGTTGCATGTACGCGTGCATTACCATATGCACGCTCAGTAAACAAGCAGGCTGGAAAGGGTGCAGGTGATTTGAATATTTCTCATTTGAGTATGCAAAGTGGCCAGATAACCCTCTGTTTTCCAGCTTCTTCCAGCAATTAGAGAAATAAATAAATAAGCAGACTAATTAGGATGCTGAGAGGAAATGTAGAGGAAGGAAGCATTTTCAAGACCCCCGTATTTTCATCCCACACGCAGTGCATGCATAATCTAAATCATGTTCTAGCCATAAATACTAATCTTTATTGCTTCCGTCATAAATCATCTATTGGCAATATGAAAATGAACAAATCTCCAAAATAGGTCGATGGAATCAAGAAACATATATATCTGCATATGTCAGTGACATCGATGCCCTGCAGCAGTGGAGCTAGTGCTGATATTGGAAACACAGTATATATCAGGAAAGTACAGATTACTGTTTCCTCGAGCAGATGCCTTTGCCTGTAAACAATGTTAAAGGGAAACAGCAGCTTAACGACCAAACTCATTACAGCAGCAGGCAGATCAAAGCAACCAGGGATTCTGACGGCGTATTTACAATGTGTGTCTGAAGAGGTTGACTGTGGTTGTATCTGAATGTGTGCGAGTGCACGTTTGTGTATTTCAACGTGAGGGATGCGGTGTACAGCAGTTTTCATTCCCACTGCCTGAATGTATTGTAACATTTGTGTGCCTGAGTAATCTACCTCTCACCAAGCGTCATGGGCTATAGAAACCTGACGATCACATCCATCAGACTTTCCTTACCGTTCTCATTCCTCTTTCATTCCCCATTTCCTTATTCTCCATCTTCACTTGCCTAACTTGGATATTTCAACCCTTCCTAATCAAAAGATGTATGGCTACATTAGGATAAATATGAGAGCTGTAGACCGCAGAGAGCATAAATAAGCCCAGTATACTTTGGAGTTGGTTGGGTGAAAGCTCCTCACATGCTGAGTTAACATTCCCAAAGTCTTCACTGGGCTAACCCTGTGTTGACTCAAGTATTGGCCATAGAGTCAACTGTCGTCATTCAGTTTATTAACTAAATCTCGGTGCAAAGTTTGATGTTAAATCAGCATGTTTTTGCCAATTAATGGGCGAGCATCTGGGAAGAGACAAGAGCATATGTTGGCCTCTGGTCTCCACCTGCTATTATGCAGCAGAGAGGTCACCCAAATGAACACAGAGAGAAGAGAGAGGAATTGTGACTCAAGAAATATTCAGTTAAATTAAGTTTGTGACAGATAAGACAACTAAAATCAAAACTAAATCCAGTAAAAAAAACTTACAAAGACATCCATAAGCATGTGCTCCAGGGTCACCTCCAAGTCCTCGAGTCGTGTTGAAAGAGTCATCGTTCAGCTCCCCCACAGAAAGGTCTTCGCCACACTGAAAGACTCAATCAGGATCAAGGCTCCAGCTTTACAGCCCTTTCTCTTGTACGTGTAATCAAAAGATACTGACAGATGACTTAAATGAGCTAGTTAGGTCATGTCAGTCATGTAACATCTCAATTCTCCAGATGATTGCACCATGACAGCTTTTAACAATCCAGCCTAATTTGTCCACAGTCCCTTCTCATTCTCCATCGGAGAGCTTCCCAAGTGACCAGTTGTAGTCCAAATCTGATAAACAAACACGTCTATCTCCACTAGACTTGGCTCAGAAAACCGCCTGGATTCCGGTTAGTGCTCCAAACGCTTCCAAAAAGAGTGGGGAGACCCCTCAAAGAGCTTCCGTCGTTCCTTTGAGAAACCTTTAGCGGGTGATGAGGATTTGTGACAGACTGCAGCCTTGTAGTCCCTTCCTCAGATCTCAGTTATGATCCATGGGTGAGATAAAGACACTGACAACCCCCTGGCAGAGGGTGGGTCTCACTGTTGTAGAGATGCACGGAGAGGAGAAAGAAGCATAAGCTAATGGTCAGAATATCGACTCCTATGTGATGAAGTCCTACATCTGTTTCATTTTTTTTTTTTAAATATCTGTCTATCTCACATTCTCTAAGTTTTTTGAACAGTACATCTCCTCCCTCTTTTTCCACTTTCTCTCTCTCTCCCTGTTTTTCTCCGTGCCCTTTCAGGTCTCTGTCCACAGTGGACGTCTTTGTGTGGAGGGGGAGCCTGGGGCAGTCTATGCCCAGTTCTGGGTGCTCTTGGCTGGGGTCATCCTCTCTCACACTGGGTTTCTCATCAATGGGCCTTTGTAGGGGTCTCATTAAGAGCTGGCCCTGGATGCTGAGGCTCCAATAGACAACTGCGATATGGCCCCGATCTATGACTGGAAGCTTATGTAACAGTGACGGGGAGGGGAGGGGGGATTGGGTGAGGGTTGCAGAGGACAGGGCATGTGGGGTAGAGGGTTGATAGGGAAGGAGAGGGTGGGAGGGAAAGATAAGGGAGCGAGGCAGAGAGGAAATCACTCAGTGAGGGAGAAAGGCAAGTAGAAGAAAATGAGGGAAGAATGGGGACCGAGGATGTTGGTGGGTCGCTCCATGGAGAGAGGAGCTGTTTTTGTTTTTCTGGCAAATGCTGCTGGAATGTACCCTCCATTCTTTCTGTGTGTTAACCAGATTCACAGAGAGCAAGAAACAGAGAGACTGAGTCAGACAGCGGGGGGGTTGGGGGGAGTGAGTTTAGCTGGAATTCACCAAAAAACAGGATATGACTAAAAACAGTAACAAGCTGCAAGGAGAGTCACATAAATTACATTTACATAAGGGTTGGGGGAAATAGAAATGTCCCTTCTAACATTATTTCGTTATTTATGAGATGATTCTATTCAGAACAAGTTTAAAAAGACAGACACACATAGATATAAATTATATCAATAGAGTCACGATGCATATGTTGCAATACCCATGCTAGGAGGGGCTGAGTGAGTCAATCGCTATGCGCAGCAGAATATATAAATCATCTGACAGAGCGGATTTCTATATTCGCTCCCCAGCGGTATTCTGATGCAACTATTTTATCGATTGCTATGGTTGTATTAGACTGACTGATAAAAACTTTAAAAAATCCCAAACTTGGTCGCCAAACAGAGCCAGTAATATACATGCCTGCCAGAATAAAGTATCAATATGGAAATGTGTGAAATATGTGGAAAAGAGTCAAGCAGAGAGAAGCAAGAGACAAGGTAGAGACTGAATGACGCAAAGACATTCCCAACATATGTTCTCTTTACACAGATACAGTGAGGATCATTATCCAAAAAATACCAAAAATCATGTCATATTACCCAAGTCTAATGTTGTGCACCAAAGTAACAATGTTACTCGGCGTAATGCAAGTTACTCCAGGAAACCTGACCATGCAATGATAAAAGGGCTGATGCTGATATCGTCAGACACATTAGAGGAATGGCAAGAGACGGTGGTTGTGTGTAACCAATTCACCTTTTTCCAATTGGTCTCTTCTCGCTTCACTTCGCTCTATCTCTCAGACACATCCGTCTCTATCTCACCCCTGTCTCTCTCCTGCCCTCTTCTTTCTACAGACTCAGAGTGCCAATGACCTTTGCCCTCTGACCTGTCTTGGGTGTGAGCCCGGCTGGATCAGCACTCATCAGTCCTCACATCAACTCTACACACACACACACACACACACACACACACACACACACACACACACACACACACACACACACACACACACACACACACACACACACACACACACACACACACACACACACACACACACACACACACACACACACACACACACACACACACACACACACACACACACACACACACACGCACACACACTGTTAAATTAGAGTGCACATATCCATCAGTCCTTTGTTGCCCTCAGGAGGCCTCCCTGTCTTCCTGAAGTTGCTCCTAATGCTGCCCGCTGTGAATATGTATCACCCCACCATTAATAACTCAGAAATATCCCTCTAATTCTCATCTGCATGCCGCTCATGCATTATAAATACCCTCCTGCATGGAGGAGATGGACATAATATGGCCACTAAGACTTGTGAAGCAGGTGGCACGTGGAGTCTGAATGCAGGGAAGAGCGTCGAGAGCGGCAGGTAGCCTATCGTGACTGATATTCGTCATTAGAGGAGCTTAGCCCCCAACAGAGAGGCGGCACAGGACAGCGTGTCCCAGTGTGCCTCCTTGGCACGGCTAGGGTTAAAACCCAGATTTCTGTGTGTAATCCAGTATGTGTGTGTGTGTGTGTGTGTGTATGTGGCAAGTGAAGGTAGTGGAATAAATCGTTGATGCAATGTTTACAACAGTCATAACAGAGCAAGCTGAATATCATCTCACCTCTCTGCATAATACACCGAATCAAACAACACATTATGTTCCATCATACACATAAAAGGATCACGGGTGCTTACAAATGCACAAACACAAACACATTACAGTGAGATTTACAAAAAAGGGAAGTTTTAACAGTCAAGATACTGCTTCTGCAAAGAGTTATGTGAATATGAAGATGGAAATTACAAGGATCCTCTGTGAAAGCTGCCTCATGAACATCAACAAGCACAAATAAAGAAATAATAACTATTAAATAGATTTATACGCATATAAAAGCATAATGAAATGGTCATCATTACTTTACTACATGTTACAGTACCTCAAGCTGAATCGCGTTGAAGCAGTTTAAATCAGAGGTGTTATTCCAATTGTCTTTATCACTGGTTTCCTCATGGAAGTTGAATGTCTCAGTAATCCAGTAAGAGGCGAGAGCACCAGAGTGTTGGCTAAAGCAGCAGCTAACACAGAGCATCACAAAATCAGCCTTAACACGCCTCTCTGATTCTGACTGATGCTAAAAGCTCCGAGGACAGTTTTGGTCTTCAATACTAATTTTGAGCAACAGAGCAGAGAGTGTGTCCGTGTGAGCGCCATAGATTGTGATGTTCACCTGGCTTGGGAAATAGGCATATGTTGTAATCAAACTCTGGGCAATCTTCCAAGTGGTTTGCAGTTTGCACACACACACACACACACACACTCAAAAATAGTATCTATTCCAGACATGTTGATAAAGCCTCTTAAGCACCTGTTTGCAGCTAACTGTCTAAAGGGTTTACTGCCAGTCTTATACACAAACAACAAGGTGTTAAAGTCTGCAGTGAATGCAACACACCTTCATCTGCTCGATTGTCAGGCCAAATAGTTTTAAATAGTTGTATTGACTCAATGTATGTCATACTGTGAGTTGAATCTCCTTATGTTGCAATGTTATATCCCCACCACTGTGAATGCAATAATTCTTAACCAATTATCTAATCTAAATGTATCATGTAAGTCTGTTTTTGTAGTTCTGTATTTTTTATCTTTGTTCTGTCAGTGGTGTTGTTTTTTGTCTAAATTGTTGTATTCTTTGTCAGCCTTGAGCGACAAAGGACAGCAAGTGCAGATAAAGGGATTTTGCTCAGTCATCCTCTGCAGCACTTGCAGTTAGTCATCTGAATTTTGCTGTGTCACTCCGCACCCCAAATCTGTCATTCCACATTACAGTGGATGGCTCTCTATGTGTGTGTCTCTCCCTTGGTGCAGGCCTGTCTGTGGGTGTCTGTGAGGGGAGAAGCAGGTGCACTCCACTATCTTACATTCCTGCTGCAGTGAAAGTCAACTTGGGGTTTAGAAAGCCCATTCTTACTGACACTAACGGCCCCTACACACGGCGGCGTGCGTTGCTGCTTCAACGCTTGTGCCCATTCACTTTGAATGGGGTGAGGTCACGATTCGCCGAACTGCATTGTGGGAGCAAAGCGTAGCTTCTCTCGCGGTGCTCGCTGCAAAAGTAGAGCAATGTTCTACTTTTGCCGCCTCGACCGGAGGCGTCAGCCAATCAAATCCTGCGTATGCAAATCTGACAGCACAAGCGCTTGCCAATCAAACCGCGTGTGTGTTGGGAGAGCCAGACCGCAGTTATTTCCCATATGTCAAAAAATGGAGGAGAAAATTATCGTGGCGCTACTATATGACCAGTCCCTCTTTACATACAGGGATACAAACCGGAGGAGCCAGGCATGGGGGGAGGTGGCAGAGACAGTGGGTGAAACTGGTAGGTTTTCGCCTGTTTGGGGAGTTTATATCCAGTGTACTTCGTTTGAATGGACAGCTAGCAAGCATAGCCAGTATATTTAGCCAGCATGGATGTAGCATGAATGCTTTGCTTTGTATGTCCGGGGCGGGACATTCATGTGATTGGTTGTTGGTCGCGTTGTTCGTAAAAAATCCCCAAGCTTCAGACACGCCCACCGCCAAGCGGTAACGCACGCCGCCGTGTGTAGGGGCCATAACCCCCTGATCCCACCGGAAGCGTCTGCGCTGCGGCTGCGCCGCGCTGCGACCTCCTCCTGCGTCATAACCCACCAGGCGCATTTCAAAACGTTGCGGAAGCGGAGCGTCGTGTGTGCAGCCTCGCAGTTGTTGGATGAACGTTCCACTTCCTGCCTGCGCCGCGCTGCGACGCGTCAAAAATAGGATTCATCCTTTATTTTAGAAATTCCTTGCGGCGAGGAGCTTCTGGGACGCGTCGAGCCGTGGCGCAGCGCGGCACAGCGGGTCTGGTGGAATAGCACCCATTGACTAGAGTGGCCGCGATCGCTAAAAACGCCCAGCCGCAGCGCAACGCAGCGCAACGCAACGCAGCGCAACGCAACGCAGCGCAACGCAGCGCAGACGCTCCTGGTGGGATTAGGGGGTAAGCAGAGCAAATGTTCTTTGAAATATTTGAGTAGAACAGAGTATCTGATATGCAGGGGGATCAAAAGGTATTCATAAAACAAACACACACCTTTCACCTTTTCTAACTTGCTCACAGCCTTTACCTCTGTCTTCCCTGTCCTACATACAAGCTTTCACCACAGTGAGTGTATGTCTGAAAGGCACTGAGCAGACAGAATGCGACAGAGGCATATTTTAAAGGCTGGTTGTATGAAGGCGCTGGATTGAGTCACGCTCCAGCATTTTCTGCCCCAGTAAACTTAGCCCACTTTTCCCAGTGCGGAGGAGGCTTCCCAGCCTAAGTCCTGCACAGAAACAGAGGCACGCGTACCACCAACAACGTTAAGTAGATACGAAAACATTGTTTCCCTGACACTAATTTTACAATTAACACTCTGGTAAGCAGGCATGCCTGTCTGCCAGCAAGTCTGCATGACTTTTATGAATTACTCTAGCGTGCAAACAGCACACTCATATCAACTTAGGATCAAGACATGCACGTGAGTCCCCATCCCCAAAGTCCACACACGATTAGGAATCTGATTTGTAGCAGCGTGAGCGTTAAATGTTTGATGATACGGCTACATATTTAATCTTAACAGGCCAGATCATGTGGGGAAATGGGTTATACATGATCGTAGTCCCAGGGGACAACACTGGGATACTGGGAAAAGGGGCAACATGGGTTAACACAATTTTAATGTGTGTGTATATGTGTGTTAGTCTGCTTTTATGATGTGGACAGAGAACTTGTGACCGGTCCCCTGTCCAGTATGTTGGTTTATGACTACAGATATGGATGGTTGTTTGCACAAATTAAGATGTGCATCATTTACAAAAATGTAGGCCCCAGAGCTGCTTTTCTATGTCCTACAAAGTTGGATTATTTGTATTGTTGGTAAACCATTTGATTCTTACCAATCCATAATATGACAATCCATTAATCCAATATATTCTACAATAAACAATTGTAGAAAGAAACAGCACATCCTTATATTTGAGAGTGAATGTCAAAAGTTTTTCAAAAGTGTTGTGTGATTCAGTTTCAACGCTCACACTAATCTAAGTGTTCCTGCACTCCTCACACTCCAGCCAAAGAGTTGTCATTCCTCAGACCTTTGCGTAAGACTCATTTATCTACACGCAGGATGCAGCTGTGCTTATAACCCTCGTAAACCTCTCGGCCCCTCGGAACCACACAACTCTCCTTCTTTACAAAATGAATCATAATGATCCCCCAGGCATGCACACCACAAACTAACAAAGTATGCACACAAACAAATGAGGATGCACCTGTGCACACCGTTCTATACAAACACACATTCATGCATTTCCTTGTTCTTCTAATGAGCCAACATGACCTACTCCTTCTATAACCCATAGCACACATGCAAGCCTTCTCCCAGGAGTGCAGTAACCCAAGCCAGACTGTGTCAGCTCCACCTCCTGCTGCAAGGGACTAAACTGCTTGTTCCTGTGCAGATGGGCCCCACACTCCTGTCAGGTGCACTGCTGCCATGCAAACCAATGCCTGACGCTGGTCAAATGACTCAGGCAGATTGCCTTTGTTAACGTGAAGAGGAGGAGGAGGATCACCCCTGTAGTTAATTGACAAGGGTCGGACTCCGACCCTCTCCAAGTAACCCTGTAGGTGCGGTCTTTGAGGTATGAGGTGATGAGGGAAAGTGCAGAGCCTGAAACTCCAAGTTCTTGGAGAGTGCGAAGGAGGATCTGATGATTCACTGTGTCGAATGCAGCAGACAGGTCCAAAAGGATGATGACAGAGGAGAGGGAGGCTACTTTAGCAGTGTGCAGTTCCTCAGTGACAGCAAAGAGGACAGTTTCTGTGGAGTGACCTGCCTTGAAACCAGACTGGTGCGGATCCAGAAGGTTGTTCTGATGGAGGTAACAGGAGAGTTGTTTAAAGACAGCGCGTTCAAGTGTTTTAGACAGGAACAGGGAGGAGAGAGACAGGCCTGTAGTTTATAACATCAGACGGGTTGAGAGTGGGTTTCTTTAGGAGAGGGTTTACTCTTGCCTCCTTGAGACTGTTTGGAAAGTGACCAGAAGTTAGAGAAGTGTTGATGAAATGGGTGAGAAACGGTAGAATATCAGGAGCGATAGTCTGAAGGAGGTTTGAAGGGATAGGGTCCAGAGGACAGGTGGTAGGGCGGGCAGAGGTAATGAGGGTAAGAACCTCACTTGGAGAGAGAGGGGAAAAGGAGGTCAGTGTGTGGGTGAAAGGAGGGTCTGGTGACCCAGTGGGGAGTAAAGGTGAGTCAGAAAAAGAAGAGCGAATATCATCAACCTTTTTCTATATAAATGGATCAGGACAAAAAGTGAGTGAATCTTTTTTACTGAAACTTTCAGGATCTCTTTACACAGAGATGTTGATGTACAAAATACATTAAAAGTGGATTTTGCATAATAGGTGACCTTTAAGGGGCGTTGATGGTCAGCTCCTAATATGCAGGCAGGGCAAACATTTAGGCCTGGTAGAAGGAACCAGAGAGGGAGTGGGATGAAAGAGGGGGGCAGACTGACCACCTGGGGCTAGAGCCTCCACCCGAGCCCCCTGCTAGACAGCCACCTCCCACCCTTCTCTTGCCTTTGTCCTTGATACACCTCCTCACCTCTGCAGCAGACAGAAAAAAGATGTGCAGTGACAGGCAGGGCTTGATCAGTCCCAGGTTTCTCTCCAAGCCAAGGTCTTGTCCCTCGGTATTTACCACCTATTTACATTCAGCTCGCATCATCGCCATGGGAACAGAAGAGCAGCTGAAGCTACGAGAGAAACGGGAAGCAGGAAAGAGCTGATGTCTTATTGGCGCATGAAAAATGAAGGAGTGTGAGAAGAGGGGGAGGATTTATTGGGGGGTAAATCCTGTGTAATAGCCCCTCCAGTAGACAGCAGGGGTATATGCGACGGCCACTCGGTCACTGACAAAACTCATTATTAATTAAAAGCTGCCGTTAACATATGCTTCCCTCCTTCAATCTCTTTGTCCCTGGCTGTCCTCCCCTTATTCCTCCTTGTCATTTTCTCTCTCTTGATTTCACTTGCGTTCCCTCCTCTTTGTCTTTTTGCCCGCTCATTGTCCCCCTCTCGGACAGCAGGTGAAGCAGGATGAGGTCATTAATTATACACATAACCATTCCCTGGTCCCCTCACTAACACACACACACACACACACACACACACACACACACACACACACACACACACACACACACATACACACACACACACACACACACACACACACACACTCTCTCTCCTCCTTCCCCACCTGGTCCCCTCCACAAGCCCTTGTGTCCCCAAAAAAGCTGTACTGGCGTTGTCCAATAAAAATCTGTGTTTATTGGGGCCAAACGGCCAGCACACACACACAGGAGCAAAACAGCAGACCACTGCTCATTAGAGATGAAGGTCTCTGCTTATTGGCTCCATACATCAGACAGGACACAACGAGGAGGAGGCCAGTAGCCTCTGACAACAGCGAGTCTTAAGCAATATCAGGAGTTTTCCCTTCACCAGTGCTGACTGATTGATTGATTGATTGATTGAAAAGTTTATTAACAGCTTGTATATTGGGTACAGTACAGTACAGCTCAAAACATACAATTGTTAAGGGGATGCAGACCAGAGAAAGACTTTCGTCTTGTTTACATCAGGGTCCCCCATTTCCAATTCATCATGTCATTTAAGACATATAAGACATATTTGACATACAGATGGCTTATTTACAATTTACATACAGGTGGTTTTTTTACATACAGATTGCTTGTTTACAATTTTCATTTTAGATTTAGTTCTAATACATCCTAACCGGACATTTAAGACATACCAAGTCTACAGATATATATACAGGTAAATACATAGATGGGGGGGGGGAAGCTGTCCATTGAACGACAGGTTGAGATTTGTACCATTACCGGGGCCAGTTTTGCAATGCTCTCCCCCGAAGGTGCTCTTTAAGAGAGGTTTTGAAGGTAAGTATAGTTTTACTTTCCTTTACAGTTGTGGGAAGAGCGTTCCACCTTGATGTGGCATAATTGCGAAACGTGTATTCCCCCTGACCTTATCAAGACTTATTGTTGTGGAGGGATTCTTCACAACAGCTAGAGGAAGAAGTACAGACAGCACTACAAACATTGGGCGTAGAGGGCCTTCTCTACTTCAGTGAATGAAACTCAACTGGACCTCCAAGTTTTTAGGCTAATGATACAGGGAAGACTTGTGCTCGGCAAGGGTAATCCCATCACACAGTGCACTCTGGTGGTCGTAGGACGAAATGCAGCAACAGAGTCCAGTAAACATTGGTAGAGAGGTGGCTAAAATAACAAAAACAGCACATGAGAAGCAACTTAAAATACATTCAAACACCTTCACAAGACCTCTAAGAGGCCAAGACTTCTAATGAAGCAAAGTAATATCTGGTTAAATGTGCAATGATCTACAAACAGTCTCGTTATGTGGCATATTGCAAAATCAGACAATTTGAACATTGATAACCAGATAACAGCTCACATAGAGAAACAACACACGTTGAAACATACCACGGAATTGGATCAGTGCCTGTGGGAAAATATTGTCTTAACAAAGACTACATTATGATTTATAGAGGTGTTTTTCTGTAGCACTATTATTTCACAACTGCTTGTATTCATTGCAATTACCCAACTGCACCCACTTTAAGGCTTGTAGGACAACCTTGTATGTGAGATTCATAGTGCACTGAATTAAAGGGGCGGTCCTCATAATGATCTACTATATATTTATGGACAATTAGTTATTTGTTTGAGCCATGCACGAGTGCCAACATGTAGCTTAAAACATCCGGGAAATCGTTTGTCGCTGGAAACTATTTCAAGACCTATACATGTGAGAGTTGATTTAAATATCAGCGATACAAATATTCCCATTCCTAGAAACTCAACATGACTGATGCTATTGATGTAGATTTATTTTTGTATCAGTATTTACTAAATGCCGTTGTTGCAGCTTTTATTGGTGTGTGTTTTAAGTAGTGTTGTTAATGTGGTAATGTGTAACTCCATCATAAAAGGCCTAGGATCCAGTCATTTCCCACACGAAGAGAGGTCCAAATTGTCTGATAAATACACATGTATATTTAAAAACGTGAATGTCACACAACTTGCAACAGTGCATCTACAATCAAAGTATAGAGCAAAAAACAACAGCTGTTGGTGGAATAGCCAGACACATCCACATACAAACACCTCTGGACGTGTATTAATGGCCTTAACCACAATGGCAGATGCTCAGATCTGTTCACAATAAAACAAACACATTCACACACACATTCACACACACGCACACACACACCCACACACACACACACACACACACACACACACACACACACACACACACACACACACACACACACACACACACACACACACACACACACACACAGGGGTGAGGTATAAATCTGACACACTTCACACTTAATTGTTCTAACAAGCAGTAATGAGAGCATCGAGGGTCAGCAAGACACTTAGGATGAAGTAAGTATTCCTGAGAGGACAGATGAGCATCAATCTGGCAACCTTGATTTCATATTTGGGTTTAATTCAGCGTAATGGCAGCTGTCCTCACATGGGAGAAAGAGGGTAATAGGAAACCTGGCAACTACTGCAGTGTGTTTGTAACTACAGAAACAGATTGATGATGAGAGGGACACTATCTGACAGGAAGGGTCATTGAAAACACAAAGTACTACTACACCTTGGTGGGTAGGGTGAGATTGGAATGAACACGTGGTTTGATTTCCAACACCATTTTAAGTATGCTTAGCTAAATGTCTCCCAATATGGGGATCCAAATACAGCCACTCTCTGCAAGCAGTCCCCTATATGGGTCTAAAAGTCATATTTATGAAATGCATGTCTCACTGCGGATTTTCTCTCTAAGAAGCACCAATAGGATCACTAAAGCCAGATAGGATTGGTAAACTGCCATTAGTGTCATGGACTGCTGCTTCAGAAAATCAAGTGCTGAAAATCGGCTCTAAAGAATCACCTCCCCCCTCCACGTCCAATCATCCTGGCACCTTCAACCATCACTGTCTCTCATTATATCAGAGTATTCATCCAACTATCCATCCATCCATTCTGCCAGCAGCTCTCGACCTGCCATCCTCAGCCTTGCTGCTGACAGAAATACATCAATAAGGCTCACAGGTGGCATCATATGGGTCCATATGTCTCGAGCTGTGCATGGAGATGTTATAGAGCATGCAAATTGACCTGTGTCCATACATGTGTTCGTGGGTATGCACTTTTTTGTGTGTGCATCAGTATGACTGCTAGGGTGTGTGCATTGTCTGTGTCTCCTTGAGCAGTCGTGTATGTAAATCATGAATTATACTGTAGCGTGCTAGAGCATAAAAAGCACAAATGTAAAATGTTGCATGATCTGTGAACCCTAAACTGAAATGACTCAAGTATGAAAATGAGGCCATTCTACTGAACAAGACAAACAGGAAATATGAAGAATAAGAACGGTAAAATCTGAAACACATTGGTCTGTCACAAAATCGTCCACTGTAATCACTTTATCCTTTACTATTGAACAACTGAACAGACAAGGACTAAACCTAAATGCTGCTTTTTATTGCGACTGAGAAAGTGCCTTTTTGAAACAAATACTAGCAGCTTTTTTTCTGTGTTTTTTGTTGCTAACAACTCCCTCTGTTGGGCTGGGGAGGGTGATGACCTCTAATACATGTGAAATCACAAGTTGCCTCATGAACCCTAAATGGGTGCCCCAGCCAATAAAAGGCAGTTATTAATGCTAGTTACAAAAAATGATCTTTTATGGCTTCCTTATTGCTATTTTGCCAATTTGGCTCTAAGGCGCAGTAGCCAGAAACACCACAGCCAGGGATTGAACCAGAGTCTCTGTGGGGGGGGGGGGGGGGGGGCTACTCTACCTAGCGCTCTAGGCTGAATTTGTATTTGTAATAGAGCCAGTACCCCTTAGTGCATGTGAAAAGGTCCGGGGTTGGACGAGCGGAGTTGCTGCTGAAGAACATCTGCGATTATTAAATGCTGAGTTGTTTTATGGCGTGTTTTTTGTTTGATGGATGTACTTAGCACCTTTGGAAATTAGATTCCACAGTACATGCTGTTATTTTGCCTCCATCATCTCTTTCCTCTTTGTTTTCTACTACAACACACCTTGCTCTCTCCCCTCAGGACAGTGTTGACACTACTCCAGTTCTTGGTCAGCCAATCGTATTTCAGTAGTGCTGCTAGAGACTGCTGCCAGCTTCCTCTCTGCTCATGTAAAGAGGTCACAGTTCAGAGCCCATGGGACAAGGTCTACAGATGGAGGTCGGGTGGCTTGAAAGAGAGGAAAAGCAAGCTAGAAACGGTGGCTCTCTGGTGGGGTTGAGGTGAAAATGGCTCAATAAAGAGTGAAGGAAATGCTTAAGTGTATGCGACTGGATGAGATAAAAGAATAATAGGGTGAGGGGGAAAATAAACCCCTGTTTCCTGTGTGCGTGGATGTACCTGTATATGCATAAAATGTTCTGCGCTATGTAGATCTAATGATAGGGTGATGTATGATACCTGTTCAATGCTGGGTCACCCTTTGTCGCAGGGGTGACACTACCAATCCTCTGCTCGTTCATCAAAGTTTGTGTGTGTGTGTGTGTGTGTGTGTGTGTGTGTGTGTGTGTGTGTGTGTGTGTGTGTGTGTGTGTGTGTGTGTGTGTGTGTGTGTGTGTGTAATTTAATTCCAATATAGGAAAGTGTAATTGTTATTCTGATTCTCCGAAGGCTAAAAGCAGGGGAAGCTCTCTCTTGGGACTATCCATTCTATGCAATTACACAGATAGAGTCAATATACATAATAGGACTGCTATAGGCTCTTTAATCTAAAGTGCATGTTCTTTTTAACACACAAACATTTAATTGAAGCATGGTGTAACAGTGATTTCCTCATTACGATATTGCTGTGTCTTCTAACTATCTTTTTGGACACTTGGCTAATTTCCCCTCCTATCTTTCAATTGCCTCTCTTGGAAATCATTTTGAAAAATGCCTGTAGACTGCTAGCGGCCAACGAAGTGGAAAATCTGCACCCCGTGTTTCCATGACAACAACTAACATTAAGTGCATCACTTGTTTGCTTCTCTGGTTGCTCAATTGCGCTCTGATTGATCTCATCATTCGGGCCTCTTTAGGGGGACAAGAGTACATTTGACATGCTTGACACAGCAGGACAGGATCACAGGCGCACACACACACACACACACAATCAGTGAAGGTGTATCGCGGACAAGCAGCAGAGCCACATCTCCAATAGGGGAAAGAGAGGAAAAGCTTCAAACGTTATTGTAGGAGGATCTCTCTTTCTACATGGCATCCCACTGATCCTGTGTTCTGTAGTAAAGCCTCTCTTTATCTGCCTCCCTCTGTGTCACGACTGCATAGATTTTTGTCCCAACAGAGATGTGAGTATTATGTTCGGATTAACATGTTCCTTGTACTCTTTAAGCACACTGTATGGAAAGGGTCAGAAGCTAATCATCTTTTAAAGATCATTTGCTTTATATTATTACAGCATTTTAGCCACATGAGTGCTGCTTTAGCAACTTAACCTAATTTAAAAATGGACCCAATAATGAATGTGCCTCTATTATATTTTACATAATATCATAGGACATTATATCTGAAAATGTACGTTTTCTTTCATAATGAGGACATTTGCAACATAAAATACTTTGTTGCACTGTCCCTTACTGTGATATTGGTAGGCTGAAATGACAGCTGGGAGACGGTGTGTGTGTGTGTGTGTGTGTGTGTGTGTGTGTGTGTGTGTGTGTGTGTGTGTTTGCCTGTGCCTCAAGTGGTTCCAGACACCAGACATCCCCCATTTGCTGCTTACTTTGGCCTTTAAATGTTGCCAGCCAACCTGCTGTGTAGCGAATATATGTGTGTGTGTGTGTGTGTGTGTGTGTGTGTGTGTGTGTGTGTGTGTGTGTGTGTGTGTGTGTGTGTGTGTGTGTGTGTGTGTCAGAGTTGGTTTGCCAAAGGCAGCCCCACCTTCTGCAGCAAATCAAAACCCAACCAGTACTGCCTTTCTCCCCTAATTATTTTCATCCGAGCAGCGAGGCGGCTGGCTTCAGGGATGCAGGTCTGGTCACTCGCCTTTTGGCTGCTTCGTCCTCTCCATGCCACCCTGACCTTAACCATCCTGACAGCCGCCTGCCCGCTAATGAACCAGGTGTATGGATGGAGGGGGAAAGAGAGAGCGAAGAGGGGCACAGGAAGGGAAAAAGAAACATGTGGTACTCAGGGCATGGGGATTTACAGGGGGGGGGAGGAAACTTCTCTGACCGATGTCAAGAGTTTGTTAGGGTTTGCATGTGATACTGTAGGTTGTGTGTGTGTGTGTGTGTGTGTGTGTGTGTGTGTGTGTGTGTGTGTGTGTGTGTGTGTGTGTTCGTGTGTGTGTGTGTGTGTGTTCATGTGTGTGAAACAACCATTCGTTAATGAAATAAATACGTGTTTGTGGAAAGAGTGTTCATGTATGTCCAAGCCCTTGGCCATTTCAGTAATGGCTCCATCTGTCATGGGCAGCTGGACACACACATGCATGTTCACACTTTTGACCTGACGAGAACAGAGAATAGAAACGAGAGAGGCAGCGACAGTGTGCTTCAAACGAGAGAAGTGCGAGAGCAGAGGAGTCTCTCTGATTAGACTGATGGAGCATTGACAGGGTTAATCTCTTGATAACTACTTCCTATTGATCCACTAACAAGCGAGAGGAGTAGAGACACACATACACTAACTGATGTGTGTAGATGTACCACACACATGCACACACAGGTCCTCCAGAGGAATATTTCAATGAAGCTAGAGCTCCTTGTTCTACTGACCTATATGCATATGTTACATACTGGGGATACCAACAGGAAACTTGATCTTCCACTTTCAGATATGTGAGAGTGTCTTTGGGTTTATATATGCCTTTCTGAATCTGTACTTTCTCTCATCTTTGCCTCAGAAAGATAAGAAGTGGAAAGTGTGAAAAGATTTGAGAAGAGATGTGGAAATCTTGTGCAGAAATGTGAATTGCTAATGTACTGACTAACAAACTATAACATCCCATCAAAAAGACTGACATAAAGAGAGACTATACGATAATGAGAGTACGAAGTTCATGGAAGCTGAAGATAACAAATTGGGAACTTCTTTCAGATTCCCTTAGGATTGCTGTGCTGACTATACTCTGCATCCTCAGTGTATTGTGCTGACTTGCTTTTCCGTTGTTTGTAACTACAGAAAGGCAACACAGACACACAGCTCACTGATTCCTATTTTATTTCATGTTCCTGCTTCACTGCCCATTACTGTCATCCTAAGGAATAACACTGCGAGTGGTACAGAGAGCAAGGGAAATATAGAAAACGTGCTGGAGTGAGGTAGGAGAAAGGCAGCTTAAAGAGGAGATACAACTCTTGTAGTGCTCGAGATAGCCCACACAGCCATCTCAGCACAAAATGTCCCATTTTAGTGAGCAACGGATTAGGAGTAGTGCAGCTTTTACAGGCTATTGCTATTCCCTGTCTGTTATCTTGGGGCTGAGGTCACCTTTTGTGTATCCTTGAAGCAAGATTTAGAAGCATAGCCTACTGTCCTTCAAAGACAAGAAAGAACATATTTTTTTATTCCATTTTTTGTCTTGCCACCACTTTTGTATGGAATAAACTTTGAAGCAATTTTTTCTCAGATGTACCGAAGATCGCTGTTGTTCTAGGTGGCTGCGGTTACATTGCTCCACTGAGAAACACCCCGTCTTATCGCCGTGTTTCTACATTGATACTGCTCTTTACTTCAAATTGTTGCTGCTTTTTAAGTAAACTGAAAGATAGGATGAAAAATGTCTGCAGATCGATTACATTTCTTTAACTCGATTTCTCCTTTACCACCTGAGGATGAGAAAAGGCACATTGAAGGTAGATTATGCAGTGTAAACTTTGATAAACTCCTGCACTGGTTCATTATCCTGTGATGCATTCACATGAATCTACTAAGTGATGCCAAAACTGACATCCACACATCAACTGAGGGGCGTGTGAAGCTCAATGTGGCTGATGAAGATACATGCAAAAGTCATTTAGTCATTAGAAGTGATTCCCACAGCTCTTGGGCAAATCTGGCCTGGGTGGCAGACACATAGATATAACAGGCTTTGAAGCCAAGTCTATCTCCAAACAGGCCGCTAACACTCCTCTTTGGATTAGATCATGGGCCGATCTGCAAATACCAATTACGGTGCCCGTGTTAACTGCCAAAGACGTGGCGAGGGGTCGACAGACCGACAGACAGAGGGACAGGTGGGCGGACAAACAGGACGGAGAAGCGAGAAAGAGACAAACACACTCTTGGCTTTGATGCAAAAGGAAATGTGGCTCATCTTTCACAAGGGAAAAGAGCGCCAAAGCAATGAGGAGAAGAAGGGCAAGTTGTAAAGGAGGGAGGAGAGGTGTGGGTACTCGTGTGTGACAACACCATCAGGTCATATGGTGACTTTACCCTTTCAGCACTCACTCCTCCAGGCTTCAATACATGGATTTGAGATAACCCTATACTTAAGGATATGCTCCAAACATCTATACAAATATATGGGAATGTGCCCATAGCTGGTGGAGGATGCATCAAGGTTTTATTTTTGGTTGTTAAGGTCTGTAGTGATAAAATAAGGGGGGGAAGGGACGGTTGAATGAATAAGAGTCAGGTTGCTCAATCATCTCTGTTCTCTTGGGGATGAACAGGCAGAAGGTGAGGCAGACATTAGAGTGGAGGATAAGGAATAGCCAAAGAATATAAATGAAGGGAGGAAAGCTGATTCAGAGTGGCTATCATTCACAGTGGATCTGGACTACCCATAGTGGTAGCTGTAGGAAAAGGTAAAATAAAATCACCTTCCTCTCCTTCCAAAAATGCAATCATGCCTTTATAAATATTCATAACTTTATCACAGCTTCAATGTCACAGTGCTCCTCCCTCTCTCACAAATCACACACATTTACTCTCACTTTATTATCTCACACGTAAAATACCAGCTGGAACAAACAGGTTTTTATCTCAAATCAATGTGGGGGGGAGACACCTCTCAGGGTCCATTACTGTCCACACAGTTGTTCTGAAAGTCACATGCAGTCACAGGGATACAGAAAATAACCAAGTGTGTTATGACAGTAACACACACACACACACACACACACACACACACACACACACACACAACACACACACACACACCACACACACACACACACAGGCACACACACACACACACACACACACACACACCACACAACACACACAACACACACACACACACACACACACACACACAGACAGACAGACAGACAGACAGGACAGACAGACAGACAGACAGACAGACAGACAGACAGACAGACAGACACACACACACACACACAATTCTTCCTTCATTAGCCTTTTCTGTATGGCACAGACACAGACATTCACTGTCAGACAGATGCTCGCACAGTGAGACACCGACCTAAAAGCTCCCATGTTAGACACAGCCGCAAATGTCGAACACAGAAGGGCATGTATAACAAGAACAATAGTGAATCGCCACTTTCAGGATTTACCCAATTCACTGTACAAACTGAGCCCAGTTCCTCCCTATCCTAAATCAAAAGGACAGTGGTTTGTACTGAAGGGAGATAGGCACCATTCTGAAACACTGAGTCATTCTTTCAGAGCAACCCCTTGTTAATCTGTGCACGGACACACACAGACACACACATTTTGCAAAATCAAACTGCTTTTTAGCTGTTCTGCAATAATTAAATATCTTCACATACTAGCTGGGATCTCATGTGTCTCACACTGCTTCCCTTCATTCTGCCGATCGCCCCTAGCAACGCCAGCAGCTCGGAAACTTCTCAGCTCCAGTTTTAGTATCAGCACGGCGGCAGGGACTGATTCATTTCAGTCACGCTGTCTCCCTATATGCCACTCTGGTGATGGATTCCTGTGGAGGAAACAGTAGTTGGGATGCTCTGTAATCCCCTTGGTAACCTACCCTCGTCCTCATTGGAGACAGCAGTCCCTCCATGGCTGATTGTGTTGGTTCTGGTGGGCTCTGGTCCCCTCAGCTGTGTCAGTGTATTATCCCAGTCCGCAAATAGATCCTGTTAGAAACGCTGTCTCATCCTCAGAGCGAACATCTCCTCTAACAACGCGGCTCCCTCCCCAGCCAGAGAGCCCGGCGCACTGACAGGCACACAGAGAGAGAGCCTGTGTGTGTGTGTGTGTGTGTGTGTGTGTGTGTGTGTGTGTGTGTGTGTGTGTGTGTGTGTGTGTGTGTGTGTCAGTGACACCCACACAGGCACACACAGTGATGAGCAGGAGGTGACACGGCACTGCCAAAGTCCTGGTGCGTTCCCTCCTTTCGCCGACCTGTCAGTTGGTGTGTGATGTCGCCCTATGAAGCTGTGTGGTGTGAATGTGCAATGTCCATGGAAGGTCTCTCCCTCCTTGGCTTCTCGTTACTCCCTCTCTCCCTGTCTGTCCCCTCCTCTCTCACTCTCCCTCACTGCCTCCAGCTACATTTGTTCCCTTCAATGTGGCAAATGATTGCAGGTCCTTTTTTTCAAGCTACAGCTCTCCTGCTAGTGCTCTCTCTCCACTCCTCTCCCTCTCCTCTCCTTCTCTCTCTCGTCTGTCCCTCCTCACTCTCCCAGCTTCCCGTAATGCTTATTTTTCCGTCCTCCTTCTCACTGTCAACTCCTTGTTCCCGCCCAAGCCCCGAGCCGGGGGTCAGGCAAAATGTACATTTACTGTGTGTGAAAGAGACCAGAAAGAGAGGCAGAGAAAGAGAGGAGAGGGCACTCTTGGGGCTTCTATTGTCCTTCCAGACAATAGTGACTCTTAATCTCCTAGCAACCTGATCACCCTCTATTCTCTTAATACACAAGGCATGAGTCTCTCTCTCTCTCTCTCTCTCTCGATCTATCTCCTTTATTCTCTCTATCTCTCTATCTCCTCTCTCTTCTATCTCTTCTCCTCTCTCTCTCTCTCTCTCTCTCTCTCTCTCTCTCTCTCTCTCTCTCTCTCCCCCTTACACACATGCCCACGCTGCACCAATACCTAGAGTCAAAACATGTAACAGGTCATCTGGCATATTGTCGATTGATACATCAGCTGTTTGACGCCTAGTTATTCTTGTCCATCACGTCTTGTTTCAAGTGTGTGTGTGTGTGTGTGTGTGTGTGTGTGTGTGTGTGGTGTGTGTTTGTGTGTGTGTGTGTGTGTGTGTGTGTGTGTGTGTTTGTGTGTGTGTGCCGGGCATTGATGTTAAGTATGTGTTAATGTTTTTCACTTTTTTTTTTTTTAATGGTAAAAATACCACTGACAAATCATCACCTCTGCTCTAGGCTGCATCTTGCCGTTGCCATAGCAACAATGTCAGCCAAGTTGGGAGCATGGAGAAGCAGTGAGACCATTAAAACTGAAATAAATAAAATGGGTGCATTCCTGTTGGATCTAATGATGGAGGGGGAAGACGCGGGGGGGTGCAGGTGACAGCCCCCTGCCTGCAGCGAGCCTCACTGGACTGCCTGACACCAAGGGAAGAACTCTCTCTGCCTTCCTCTCTCAATTATTTTTAGCCTCGTTTCTCTGTATTGACCCATATAAGACAAAAAAAGCATTGACCAAATGAACCACAACATACATTGCTGTTCAGGATCCCTAATCAGATTATAAGCAAGGGTTGGGCAACACTTCACATACAATATTGAGATATGAGACTACATATCGTTATAGATCATGGGTATCGTCATATGGCATTAGTGTTTCCCTGGTAAAGGCTGCATTTTTGCAAATATTTGATCCAAGATTTAAAAGTCAACCATACCATATCATTAATATTGAGATATTTGGTCAACCAGTCCTGCTTTAAGCACAGTATGACCCAACCTTTCTCTGGCTTGTTCCACATAACCACTATTGTAAGGTCTCTCTGTAACAATGATGACCTTCAGATTTTAAATTAACCAATTTACATTCAGTCCTCGGATAACATCTGCTTCTTTTTTGCAAAAAGACACAAAAATGGGACTGGTGATGACTTGGTGTCATGTGTGTTAACATAAAATTGAATGCCCACAGCTGGTGGTCAATAATCGGCTGATTGATCGGTGCTGACAAGCTGGAAACGCATGGCGACTGTAACGCCATCACATAACCATTGCAGCGATAAAAAAGCAGATGGACTGGAATCGGCTGTCGCATAAAAGCATTGATCGGCCTGGACGACTCAGACATCTCAGCGTGACATCGTGTGGACCAGATCAATAACATTCAACCTGCAGGTGGCACGGCCACTGTGGACCTATGAGTGTGTGCTAAGGCAGTGTCAAGATGATCAATGTAGAAATAGAGGTACCACTTTACAATAAGACTACCATTATAAAGGATTCATAAAGGGTTTATAATTAGGTTGTAAACACTTTATTAATCATTAAGAACCATCTATAAACCAGCTCTAACATAGTTTTCATACATGAACATAGGCTCTCTATTTGGCAAGATGACTAAGCCTTATATTGGCTACTTAGCGAGAATCAACTCAGTGAACAACAGATACCAAGGATGCTGGCTGATGAAGAAGACGAAGTAAGCTAGGTAGCCAACATAAGACTTAGCAGTACAGATACATGTGAGCTCACTATTTGGCAAGCAACCGGTCACAGTTGCCCTGTTTATTTCATGTCTTATAAAAGCGTATTAATGATTTATAAAGTGTTCACAACCTAATTAATAAATGAATTACAAACTATTCGTAAACCCTTTATAAGGGTAGTTTTATTGTAAAGTGGTACCGAAATGTGTCCTGTGAAAAAAAAACAATATTATTTTATAAACCATTTTTTTCATGGGTAGTTGCCATTTCGATTTTAATTGAACAGCATGATCACAAAGTTTGAACAATGAATGAAGGAATCTTTATTAACGGAAACACTGTTCAGGATCGGAGAATATGAAATGGGATAATACAATATTTATAATCATTGAGATAATTAAACATCTAATCAAAATGAACTCCCGTGAAGAGGATTTCTAGTCATGTATTTCATTTGTAAAGCATATTTAAACAGGAGATTTCCCACAGGAGAACATTCCATGGTCCACTTCACATCATACAATGTACCACTTCACACGCAACATCACCATCAGACCATATGATTGTATCTCAACACACACACACACACACACACACACACACACACACACACACACACACACGCAAAGACACACACTATATTAACCCCTAACTCTCTCCTTATTGATGACGTTAAAATTGGATAAGTGCCACAGAGGTCTCTATAAGGAGGGAATTGGGAAGAGCTCAAATCTCGTTATTCAGCTGACCCCTGACCTCAGAGCAGTGATAGACCCAAGTTAGACTCCTAAACGTAGCCTTATAAATAACCCCCCAGCACCTTTAACCCTCAATTCCCAGGATGCCCTTTTTTCATATTTTGCCGAACAATGCTAGATTTAATACATTTCCTCTTTTGGTTATTTTCTTTTTTTCAAATGTTGGATGAATATATATTGCTACTTTAGCTTTGCTCTTTATGTATTTATGGGAAAGATCATGTATTAAGGCAGAACAGTATTTTTGCCAGGGTAGAAATATTGTTTTAGGATGGAGCAAGGTTTTTCCCCCCCACCAGGTTGTATGAGAATGTGTCTGGTAGGCCACAGTGACATACAGCCCCATATATCCCCATCACACATTACTGCTGACAGTGAATGTTAACCTGTCAGCGAATCCCAAATGCACACACACCAAACCCGCCAAACACACCTCGTCCCTGCCCCCATTTCTTCCCAGCCACCATTAAACCGGCACATAGCCATACATAAAAGGAGAGAATGGGTGGATGGGATATAGGGGGTGATAACCATTACAATCACAGGACAATACTGCACAGTGCGGTGCACACTGACTGCACTATACGGCACACTGCCCTGACACCCATCCCCACCCTCCCTGTCTCCCCATCCCCCTTCTCTCTTTCCCCTCTCCTCATCCTCACTGCTGTCCCTGTCACCTCAGCTGGACCCCAAAATGAATCCCTTGTGAGTTTTCCCATCACGCGGATGTTGTAATTTTCTGTTGTTGTAATGCCTTGTGGTTCCAATTCCCTTTCACTGTTTTGAGTTGTATATTGTGCAGTACTTAATTCTTGCTGCAAACTTTACAGTACAGTATTTACGACAGCCTTTGCACTGAGCAAATATCCAAGAGCCACATAGCTGACAAATGTAAAAAACGGTGTGTAATTTTCTCTGGCTGTTTGTGTTTCTACTGAGAGCGGCAATTACACTGCAACATGCAGACGTCCAATGGGCAGAGGTAATTAGCCGATACTGACAAATTGTTACTTCACGGGAAAACAAAGGAATTAATTGCAATGATACACAATTAAACTACATCACGGTAAGAAACGGAGCATTAGAGGTTCACTTCTTTCTTTCAGAGCCACTCCCAACTTCACGCTTCAACCCTCGCCATTGTGGCCATTCCAATACTCTGCCATTAACGTAGCCAGACACCATTTGTATAGTTTGTTTATTTGCTTTGGATATTGGATTTCAATAGTGGAATTTCATCCAGGGAAAACCTGTTAGAATACTTACCTGGTCCACTAACCCAGGTGACCAAATTAACAAAAGCAGGATGGCCACACCGTGGGAGAGCACAACAGAGAGAACGAGACAGGAGGTGGGGAAGCGACAGAAAAAGACTGAAGTCATTTTCATCGTTATTCACCGTGTGTGCCCAGGAGTCTGGCTGGTAACAGAGGGACCCATAAGTCAATGTGCAACCCTGTCACAGCATTACAGCTAAATCAATGCCACTAGAGAGCGAACTGCTGCCGACTCTCATACGCCGCACTGAGACTTCCTCTCTACGCAGACCAATAGCATCGACTCAGGGGGGAGTTAGACAAGATGTGTGCCTGTTAACCATCACTCTCAATACTGTGGGTGGTCTGATGGAAAACAACACAGACTGGACACTTACAGGTTTGGGCGAAGATTTCACTCGCCAGCATCTATCCTTCGTTGTTGTAGAAATTGGTTTTGCAGTGAAATTCATTTTATTTTTTGTCATAATCAACACTTTCTTCTTTGAATGCAATTTTTTATTTCAGCTGCCAGATTAAGTTGTTTACTGAGGCAAGAGAGCAGTTGGCTGAATCAATATTGGCAGATCTATGTGTATGTATCTGTGAGATTACAGTAGTAAGCCAAGAAAAGTGTTAATTACTCTCTAAATCAATTAGTCACATTATCATCATTAAATATTAAAAAACCTGGTTCCTGGTGGAGTCTTAAGGTAAGCGGCTGTACAGTAGATGGGTTAATCCAGCAATTACTCTAGCAGTGTTGGGCCGTTATATTTAAAAAACTCACACACATACTAAACGTCCGAGACCTGAGAGAGGTTTGTCCCTGCTCCAAGAGCTTTCAACAAAATGTTAACGCCATTGGTTACTGCTGTTTGGTGTCGGACTCACGGCCAAGGCTGAGATTTATGATATATTGGAGTGTGAAACTACTTCGGCCCATTCCCAGAGCCAGGGGTCCTGGCCATGTTTGAGAGAGCGGGGCTGATTGTTGCCAGAGGGAATTTGTCTGACATCCAATCTAGAGTTCATTAAACAGCAATCCCAGGAAACATGCTGCACATGCACATTGATACGGCCATGCACACACGTACACACAGGGGAAAATGCCCTCCACTAATATGCAGAGATATACATTTGTTATGTGTGGCTGCTCTCATTGGCCTGCAGTGCTGGAGGTAGTTAAAGGCAGAGAGGAGAGCCCCTCTTCTCTCACACCTCACCACAGCTCAGAGGGAGAAGCATCTTATCTCACCACTGCAGAGAGACAGAGAATTAGAGGGTGAGAAAGATGGATGGTAGAGGGTAATGTGAGCAGGGTTTTGCAGGAGAAGGACATAAGGGATTGAGAGAGAGAGTGGGCAAGAAAGAATAGCAGCGACAGAGAAAGAGAGCGAGAGAATACTTAATCGATCTCATTTCCATAGCTTCTTTCCACCAAAGAAGAGGCGTTTGTGTTCGGACTGATTAAAAAAATCTGTTTTTTTTTTCAGATTCCACAAAAACATGGCCATCAAACTGACTACAATATTACACTTCTCCCACAATATCCCATCTGAAAGCAGCCAAGAACAGCAGAGCGCAGCACTAACATGAGACCACTCTCTGCCCACTGCATACAGTCTGTGTACATTGATGGAGTTTCCCCCCCGTTTCAAAGCACATTTGTGTTTGAAGGAACGGCGAATTGGTTTTATTCATCGTGAGCCACGGCGTAAGCGTGCCCGATGCTATGAAGTCACTCCAGAATGGTCTCCAAGCAACTGTTGTCAGGGGCAACCTGCATTCTCTGCAGACAGCACAGCGAGCCTTGTAGAGAGCGAGAGCGAGAGAGAGAGGGAGAGAGAGAGGGAGAGACACACATGGAGAGTGACAGCGTGGTCGAGAGGTGACCGCGGTTAAATTACAGTTTGCGATATCTTCATGGCGACACAATCTTTGCATCCCTTATACAGTCATCTTCTACCTTCACGGGTCATTGCTCATATGATGGTTCATGAGAAGCTTAATGCACATGGAGCCCTGGCTTTGCATGTTTAGCGCACTGATGTTGTTTGCAGGCTACGACAGAAATCTGATCGTTTTCTATATTTCTGACACATGCCGTATCTACGGTATATACTGATATCCAAATATCCAGATCGTGGTCAGACACTCACTTTTGCATTTACCAGACATTAGCCAACCACATTCACACACTGCCCTCTACTGATGAACCTCCAACAGAACATGCAGGTTTTCCTCAGTTCAAATTCAATATGAGAGAATGTCATTAAGCCTGCATCACAGTGGATAACTAACAATAAGCATATTGTTCGCAAAATGGGATATTTTGCTAAAAAGACATGCATGGTAAAAGCAATAAGAGGACGAGATAATGGAAATACTGAGTTCAATCTGCTATTTCCATAATAATAGGATCTGGATTCCCATTACTGGAATATTAATACAGAAAAACAGATTTTTATTTATCACATTCATCTCTTTGCCGTCGTGTATCTTTGATCTGACTATAATTGAATCCTTGTCCAAGAGTCCGTAGCACTAACATGAATCCATTAGCATGCCATTCAGACGCCGATGATTCTTCTTGGACTGAAATGACTCTTCTGTTTCAGGATGTGATAAAGAAGCTGAATAAAAGACAAAGCTGATGGTAAATGTTATTAACTGGTTTGTACTGATAACATCGGGGTATGGAGAGGAATGTGAATGATCTCACAACCAGTACTGCTTGAATAATGTCATTCTAGTTAGACCACAGCCAGCCCTTTGATATTTAAAGGGATGAGCCTGTGTAGATGTACAGCAATCAAACATAAGAATAGATTACGTTTGTTGTATTGGAATTACCCTTCATACATAATCTAGATGCTGCTCATATGAACAAATGCGATGTTTTGTTGTTAAGATGATATTGGGGTTTATTATATTTCCGTTTAATAGCAACTGCTATATTTAAAAGCAACAGAAGGGATGGTAGCAAAGGTTTGTCATTATAATGTGAGTTTTTTAGAACTTGAAACAACATAAATAAGGTTGAAAAGATGTTATCAACCAAAGCAAAATGCAACTTATTGAAAGGGAAACAACATTTGTGAACTAATGACATGCAAACATGTGACTTACTGCTCCGCTGAAGGGATACAACATCGTCATCGCTCCACACATATCTGATGTAACCTTCCTCACATTTATACATGAAATCAACAGAAATGTTCAACCAGTTGTATACGTTGTCATTCACCTTTTGATGGTTGACTCGCAATCTTTAACTGTAATTACGCAATCCCCTATTTATGCTGATGAAGTTAAATCCTAATAAAATCCATCTTAATAATTGGATAAGAAAAGTGGTTGGAAAAAAGCATAAATTCACATTTTCTTTTGCAGATGTTCTCTTCATTTGGTGATATGATTCTGTTTTCTTCAAGGTTGTGTCTTCCTGGTCGAATGCACTTATTGTAAGTCGCTTTGGATAAAAGCGTCAGCTAAATGTAATGTAATGTAATGTTTAAATATCCGGGAAGATTGGATGGAAACCTGGCTTATGAGAAGCAATTCCCAGCAGCAGCAGCAGTCCCCTAGAAGCTGGAGAAGCAACCTTTTCATTCACGATGTTTAAAGGTTGCAGCTCTGGACCGGCTCGAAGACGATTTGATGAAAGCAGAAGGGTGATATGCTCTCTGTCATTAGCTCCTGCTTAGATGACCTTATGTGCTGCTGCTCAGTGGTGAGAGCTATGAGACTGTGGCACATTGGGCAGCTGGAAATGGTGCCCTAAAAATGCTTGCATGTGTAATAGAAACATATTATACTCACTTACTTACTTTAATAATATTATTGTGTGATTCTTATTTGCTAATGTTTATTTATATTTACTACTTCTCACACTTCTTAGCTAAGCTTGGGAACATTCCTTATTAAGAAGATTTGTTGCAATGTTGTTACACTCTTACACTGCACCAACAGTATGACCTTCAACTCAGGTGAACTGAGAACATCCTGATGTGTCCTCCTATACCTCCCAGAATGCTCCTTTCATTATCACCAAGCTCAACCCCTCCCTTTGTCCTCTCTCTGTGTTTGAATATGCAACCCAAACTCTATTCTTCGACTGTATGCTCTCTGTATGACTGACTGAACTTTCTTGCAAGAAATAAATAAATACGACAAAGACAGCTGAATGGTTCGATTCTCCATTTGATACATTTTTGTTGACTTCCTTATGCATGGATACAAGATTAACAACAAGATCAAAAAGGGGGAAGAAATGCTCTAATTCATGGTGTAATGGGCTTTTACAGTGATTTAGATGATGTATTAATACTTATTTAAATCTCATCTGAATAATTTGGACATAGCATCTGGTAAAAATGTGTGCATATGCTAAGATGAGAAATGGCTTTGAAGCAATATTGATATGGGCTGCTTGCTGGTGTGTGTCTGCAGGGTAATATACTGTAGTATGCATTGCAGAGGGGATTAGTGTGGCTAAGGTTGTGTAAAGCTTCAAATCAGCAGCTCTGATATCAGTCAATCAGTTGTCGGCCTATTAGCATTAACAGTGACAACAAAAACACGACTTTATTTAATAGTGACAGCCCGGAAACTGCTTTTGTGTGTGTGTGGATTTGAGTGTGTGTATTTGAACAGGCTCATGGGGAGATGCCATTTACAGTAACATGCTGAGAGAAGCATCCACTGTTGACCTTCCTGCTCCTGACTGCAGGGGTTCCTTGTTTTAAGCTACTGTGCAGCGACCACCTGAAGAAACGCCATTCGAAAGGACACAACATAACACACACACACACATTACACTGCCTGCAATTACCAAGATTCTATTAACCCTGCAAACATGCTGGAGTATCATGAAATGTACAAAGAAGGCATAATGTATTCTTTCCCTATAGAGGTCTTCATTTTTAAATCAAAGGGCTTTAACTCCCTCTAGAGGCCGACAAGAGGAACAACAATACACAGATTTCTGCATGTGTCCTACTCTTTCATCATCCTCTTTACGCCATCGCTCCATGGTGAATCATCTGTAAAATGTGTGGTGGTAATAACCCCACTACTTCTAAATCCTAACAGCTCTGCTTTCATGTTTTTAGTGGAACAACTTTGTAAACTGACAAATCCTCTCTAAATGTATATGCATCCAACTCCTGCACACCTCATCATAAACACACAAGACTAAAGTGAGTCACCTGACTAGTGTTGCAATTCTTTATGCAGATGATTATGAAAGCAGGTATCATGATAATCGCTAAATTGTTTGAGTACGTTTGAATGCAAACATATTCTCCTGTCTTCTGTATTTTTCCTCCAACAAATACAAATATTTGAACACTTCAAGTTGGAATATTAGAGACATTTGTAGAGTGATTTTAAAGACTTTGTTTTCAACCCATAAGTGATTTTGTGTAAACTGTGGCCATGTCTCGAATATGTGCATTAATGACCATGAGCAACTTTATGTCTGTACAATTATTTTAAGTAAATTGAGGGGTAATCATACTTATTAAATGATTTGCTTTTTTAAAGAGCTTTTCAAAAAGCCTTGTATTAGGGGAGCAACCAAGGTCACACTTTCGTCTCTGAGAGTGAGAAAGGAAAGAGAGGGTGCTGCACAGTCAGTCTCTGAGCTGGTTCATGCATCTAGCTTTAGGCTAATATACTCTTTACATAAACTAAAGCAAATATATTTCCAAATATAATTCCGACGGGAGTGTAAACATTTATATCTGCTGCTGATAGGAAGAGACTCTGGGAAAGAAGGCCAATTTATTTTTTCTCTCAGTTTATTTTAAATGGGCATACAGTACCAGCCACCTCTTTAATTCTATATGGGCAAGAAACTAATATACTGCTACGTTTTTACCATGGTGTACTTATCTGCTATTTAGTTTTATTTGTTTAACTTATTGTGTTCTCTTATTATTAATAACGGGTGCATACTTAGCCATTTCTTTATTTATATGCAAATCTATTCTCCTCACTTTATCTGCACCATCTGCCATCTAATGTAAATGTCCACGTCGCGGGACAAATAAAGGAATCTGATTCTGATTTCACTGTGACACATGTAACGAAGCAGAAACAGATTAGACAATAATTGTTGCTCCATGTTTAACCCCACATTAAGACACACTTCCCGTAAACCGTGCTGTTTCCTGTTGCGACAGGATGTTGGTGCTTGCTCCCCTCGTCCGGTTTCATTATGCACGTATTTTTAGTAAAGCTAAATTACAACATTAGGTACAGGAATTCTCCCCTCCAACAATTTACTATGAGCCAAGAACTCCACAAACAGACCATCTCCTTGATTTACTGAACAAAGTGTCGCAAGATGGCATATAAGCATACGTTCAAAAACACTGCATCACAAAGTAGGGGTTTTGTAATTGTTAAAATGCAATAGAATTTAAAAAGTATATTCATTTGTGAGGTGTAGAATTAAGCTATTATTTTGCACAACAGATTATGTATATTCATCCACTGTATGGGCTCTGGTCCTTCCTTTATTTCTTGCTTGAAGGTTTTTGTTTGTGATTCAAAACAACTGACACATTGGCTGACAACAAAAGAGAAATCAGCTAAATATATGCAAATATTCATCTCATGGGACATGTACTTAGTGTGTGTTGTATTTTGGACATTTTGCATTGTGTTTGCCTTTACGTTTTTTACAAGTATTTGTAAGAGACTCTCAGCTAATCCTGATGGGCTGTGGGACCCTGGTTCAAGAGAGGGTGAAGTGAAAGGTGAGAGATTAAAACCCTTAAAGCCCTTATTTCTCCTTTTCAACATGTTTTATATGTATTTGTTTAGTGAAGCTATTATGGCGGATATGTGATTGCCTGGTCATATCTCCCAGGCTGTCTATCCTGTAATTGCTGCTAACAAGACAGCTCTTCATTATGCCAAGGACCTGCTCTGTGTTAACTCCCTCCGTATGGAAGACAATCAGCCCCACTGGGACCTGTGTCAACCAGAGTGTGAAACGTCAGGAGCATGCACACTGTAGAGCAGACACAATTATACACATACATTTACACATGCATACACTTACAGCAAAAGACAGTATACACACAGAGAGAAAGTGCACTTGGAAGCAAAATGAGATTGGTCTTTCTACTCTGACATCTGCTCTGTGGCAGAGACAGATGGCAAGCCAATCAGACCGCCTGGTGCCTCTGCTACTCCCCGCGTCCCATGCCACCCTGCCGCCCCTCCCCTAAACCTGGCACACATGACAGGTGGCACCTTGCAAATGTGACACCGCCATCACCCTGGAAAATAATATATGTATTCATTAGATACAGAGCATGCAGCAGATAAGCAGAAAAACAAAAATGCAAATCCAAACAGCCACTTGCAAAAATGACCACTAATTAATTTTCTTAGAAATAAGACATTCCGCATGAAAAAAGCATCAAGAAAATAATAATGAATTGATGAAGGACCAGCCCTCGTTCACATCAGATCAAAGGCAAGAGATGATATCCACAAACACACAACAAATATTAAACAGGATATACTAACTGACCTCCTCTGCTGGTAAATGCAGTGCACATACTATAGAGCAGGGCTATTCAATTAGTTTGGAACGGGGGCCGGTTGATGAAAATGATCCAAAGCAAGGGGCTGGGAAAAAGATGGGTTGAAATATGAGCAATCATATTAAGAGCTTCAGATACAGTAAATACTACAACAGCATAGTGTGCATATTGTCTTTAATTAAATAACAACATAGCCCCAACTTGGCCTTTATAGATCTAAATGGCAAGTTCAGAACTCAGTAGGCCTACATGTGAAGCTAATTTAACCATCAACATCATTTCATTTGATTTAGGTCAAATGATCTGATCATTCACGCAGAGATGCAACAAATGACAGGAGTTGTCACTACAGTAGCTGGGTTCGAAACCCGAGCCCGCCGAAGTTTTCAGGCATTGTCTTCCCCTCTATCTCTCAATGTAACACCCTCTCTGGAATAAAGGCACTCAGGCCCCAAAAAAAATCTTTAAAAAAAGAAAATAACTTTTTAACATTATACTCAAAGGGCCAGTTAATATCACCCCGGATTTGGCCCGCGGGCCGCCAATTGAATAGCCCTGCTATAGAGGCTTGCTTCAGATTCAGACATGATTGATTTGACTAAACTGAACATAGTGTGTTCTGTACCCACAATACTGAGAAGAAAACCCTAATTTATCTACTTTGAGAAGGTTTTTTTACCAGCAGTTCGACCTTAAAATGTCATACTGTATGTGGGGGCTTTGCCGTGGGCAATATCCTGTCAGACAACTAAAGAAAGATGGGAATCTCCTGAAGCCACTGCTGGAACATTTCTATCTGTTTGTACCGGAAGCATTTTGGGTAGTGTGTAAATGTAGGAGTGTGTCGGCAAGAAGAAGAAGAAAGATGCGGCTATTTCTCGTGCTGCTGTTCGATCAATGAAATGGCCAGGATCGCACAGTGAATGCAAATACACTCCTCAGCCAACATTACACACAAATTACACCAAACCAAATATTGTATAATTAGGGAGTTTCTTTTGAGCAGTTTCAGCACATGTCAATGCACCTGCAGAGGTACCCAGAGAAAAGGTGGAGAGCCTTAAAAAACATCAGGATGAAGGCAGAGAAACAGCACAGGGAGTCACTGGCAGTCTTTGATGAGCATCTGCCAGAGTTCACATGCTGGGTCACGTCCCGGGCATTTATTCCTGTTATTAACCTCCTCCCCACATCCCCTTCACAAGATAAGCTCAGTTGATAAACTGGCTGACAGCCGGTCGGCCATTAGATGCACAAAGAACACTGTCACACTCCACTGAGAGCCTGCCGCATACATTAACATGCAGGAAGGGATGCACTGCGCACACACACTCTGCAAACACTTCACATATTCACACCTGAGACCTTACTCTGGCTACACACACACAGACACACACACAGACACACACCAACACAGAAATGACCACAGTTGAGCAAGCAGATACTCTGCTGCAGTCAATTAGAAATGAGGCGCCTTCACCTCTGCAGCTCATCAATAGTCTTTAAACAGGCTGCAGTGTAAACAGCTCAGAAGATGTAATGGTATGCTGTGGTCACACACACACACACACACACACACACACACACACACACACACACACACACACACACACACACACACACACACACACACACACACACACACACACACACACACACACACACACACACACACACACACACACACACACACACACACACACACACACACACACACACACACACACACACACACACACACACACAGAGGTGAGAACTATTCCCTCTCATTTACTCTCTTTTCTCTCATTTAAATGCAGCACTCTAGAAAACAGGGAAATTCTTAGTTACTCAAATAAATCCAAACAAAACCAAAGTCATGTTGTTACATCTGTAATGAACAAAGGTTACAGCCAAATCCAGCCTAAAGCCGAATTTCTAGATCATACCCCTTTGATCTTGGACAGGTCAATCAATACTGTGATCATGGACAACTTTCAAAGCTGCACACAAGAGAGTCAAAGTGTGGAGTCTATTTTTGTATAACATTACAAGACTGATTCTTATTATTACATGATATGCTTATTGTGGTCATGAAATGTTGCTATGACTTTGGAATAAATAGACACAATCACCAATCCCAAGTTTTGATGGGTTGGATAGGAAACGAAGGGAAAAGTCACAGAACAAAGTTTTAGCTTGCAATATTAATGTAGCAAGGTCAGGTGCACACTGTAGGAAGACAAAGAGTTATTCAGTACAGGACAGCGCTCCGGCCTTGAGATGTGGGTGAGCTTCGCTCCCTCTAATAACTGGGAATCAGTATAATGAAGGATTCCACTTCTTCTATAGAAACTTTAGCAAAACAAATTACGTACAGTAGGATAGCGTGACTAGAGTAGGGAGGAACCTCCACAGGCCGGCCGAATGCTGATAGGAAGATCGTGTTGCCAAGAGACTTTTGTCTAAGTCAGTGCAGAGAACCAAAGTCTAACCAAGGTTACTTTCCATCTAGTCTTAACCAATCATAAATGTATGGGCAAAGCCCTGTGTAATAAAATGTATTGACCCACGAGGTTCGGGGCTCTTTACGGAAATAGTGGTTACAGATAACAGCTTTGCTGCCTGTGATTTCTGTGACGTGACGAGTACGGTGGTCCTTAAAATTGAAAGTCGGAAAGTCTAAGCTCCAACCCCCAGAATTCCTTCTATTAGTCAAGAAAACTCTCCTGGTGAATTGTTTCCTGAATCTGACAACATTTACCCCTCCCTCATCAACCTTGAAGTTTAGCCTCAGTTGCAGCACAGTGGCTGCTGGTGTGTCAGCTCAGCCCAGGTCGATGAGGGAGGGGTCAATGTTGTTGGATTTTGAATAAAATTCACCAGGAGAGTTTTCTTGACTAGTATAACGAATTCCGGTGGTTGGGGCTTAAAATAAATGAATTTAAAAAATGTACCTCTCACGGAGGACCACCCTAGTGACGAGTCCTTGGCCAAGTGAATATATATTTTGCTCTCTTATAATACATAGTTAAACTTAGAAGTTGTTTGTCTTTCCTGGAATTAAAGAACACAACAAATGCCTTAATCAATATCAAACCTGAGATCAGGCCATGGCTAGTTTGACTCAGCAAACAGTTTAATATAACATCTTGAAGCAAGTAATTATGTAATGATCACCTGAGTTCATATGTAAACATTAAATCAAGTAACTTTGTGTAGGCTACTGACTTAGTAGGCTACTCATTGATAGCAAGGAACCCATCATTTATCGTCTTTTTTAGGTTTAGAATAAAAGTCTGCACTTGTATCTATTGAATGCTTCCGTAATATATTGGTTTTGATTATATTTGATTTATTATTGATGCATTAATGTGTTTATCAAACCTGGTAGACCGTATACTGCAGGGTAGTTTGTTAATTTAATCCAGATGTAACTAAAGTTGTATTGAATTAACCCTCTATGGCATGACTTTTTATTTTGGGAGGAAAAAATGTTTCACCATGTGTTTTAGGAGCTTAGGGGTCCCTGATATTATATCAATTATAAAATGTGACCCCCCCTCACCCCTCAACCAGGGGTTGGTTTGTTGCCTCAGGGCAACAATGTGCTATGAGGGTATTGAAACACCAAGGATTTCTACCAATTCAGAAGAAATAGAAAAAACTACTCTATATGAATTCAAAAGGTTTTCTTTGTGAGTGTGTGTGTGTGTGTGCGTGTCTGTGTGTATCTGCGTGTGTGTGTCTGTGTTTGTGTGTATGTGTATGTCTGTGTGTGTGTGTGTATGTGTGTTGTGGTGTCTTGTGTTGTGTGGTTGTGTGTGTGTCTGTGTTTGTGTGTTATGTGTGTGTCTCTGTGTGTGTGGGTGTGTGTGTGTGTGAGTGTTGTGGTGTGGTGCGTGTCTGTGTGTATGTGTGTGTGTATATCTGTGTGTGTATGTGCGTGTATTGTGTGTGTGTTTGTTTGTGTTTTGTGTATGTGTTTGTATGTTTGTGTGTGTGTGTGTGTGTGTGTGTGTGTGTGTGTGTGTGTGTGTGTTGTGTGTGTGTGTGTGAGTGTGAGTGTGTCTGTGTGTATGTGTTTGTATGTATTTATCTGTGTGTATGTTTGTGTGTGTGTTGTGCGTGTGTTTGTGTGTGTATGTGTGTATGTGTTTTTATATGTGTGTGTGTGTATGTGTGGGTATCTCTGTGTGTGTGTGTGTGTGTGTGTGTGTGTGTGTGTGTGTGTGTGTGTGTGTGTGTGGTGGGTGTTGTGTGTGTGTGTGTGTGTGTGTGTGTGGGTGTGTGTTGTTGTGTATGTGAGTGTGAGTGTGTCTGTGTGTATGTGTTTGTATGTCTCTCTGTGTGTATGTTTGTGTGTGTGTCTGTGCGTGTGTTTGTGTGTGTGTCTGTGTGTATGTGTTTTTATATGTGTGTGTGTGTGTGTATGTGGGTGTCTCTCTCTGTGTGTGTGTGTGTGTGTGTGTGTGTGTGTGTGTGTGTGTGTGTGTGTGTGTGTGTGTGTGTGTGTGGTTCGTCTGTGTGTTTGTCTGTGTGTGTGAGTATGTGTGTGTCTATGTGTGTGTTTGTGTGTGTGTGTGTGTGTCTATGTGTGTGTTTGTGTGTGTGTCTGTGTGTGTCTATGTGTGTGTGTGTGTGTGTGTGTCTATGTGTGTGTGTGTGTGTGTGTGGTGTGTGTGTGTGTGTGTGTGTGTGTGTGTGTGTGTGTGTGTGTGTGTGTGTGTGTGTGTGTGTGTGTCTAACCCTATCTTGACCTTCACTGTCCTCACTGTCAGGCGGAATAGCCCTAACAGCCTGATCGTGTCCCTTCTGCCCATAACATGTTTTGTTGTCCATTTCCTGTAAATATCAGTAGAGGTAAAAACATTGATTAGGTTTATCATTTTACAGCTGAGCACACTTGTATGATATTGCCTGGAAAAAAGTGGTCAAGTGGCACAGTGTTGCCCTGAGGCAACGAACAAAAAAACATAGTTTTAGCTAATTAATAAATACATAATAAGTCTTTAAACAATCAAATATACTTATTTACGTATTCATGCACATGCATGTATTTTTTATTTTAAGTTGTGTACATTTCTAATATGTTAAAAAGTGAAATGTATCTTACCAAGTGGTGGCTCTGAGTCCCCTGCAGCTTTGCTTGCAGAAAGGACTGCTCCACCCCCAGACAAAATGCCACAGCCATATAATTCCCTCATTTTATTGGACACCAGCATGTCAGGTGACATTGTGTATATTTAAAAAAATATATATATTTAGAGGGCCAGTGTGAGGTCAAAAAAAGTGGTTTGTTGCCTGAGGGCAACAGTATGCTGTAGAGCAGTGGTCGCCAACCAGTCGATTTCCAAATAATCGAGTGTGGTGCGGGTAGATCGCGGACCGTTAAAAATAAAAGTAACAAAAGAAAGAAAAAGAAAAGAAAAAGAATAATGTTTGAATAATACGTTTTTAGATGTAAACCTATCATCCACCACCCCGTTAGCAGGTAGCCACTTGATTGACGTATATTTGAGAGTGAGACACCTCAATAATATAATACATTAACCGTGCTTTACGTGAACCTCATCCTGACACAAGAGAGGACGGCAGGAATGCAATTTCCCGTGTTCAGTGAATGCAACAGAGGCAAGTCACCAGACCAATCAGAAAGTTGCATGGAAATACACGTGTGCTTGTGTCATTCAAGCTCGGCTCTGTGTGTGTGTGGTATGGGCATAGATATGTCTCATAATTATTTGTGTGAACATAAAAATAATTTGTGTGTAAATATGTGATTTGTAAATGTAAAACAACATCCACAAATGCATTTAAAAGATTTGCAAACTCACAAATACATTTGCAAGTGTAAAACGGATCTGCAAATACGCTAAATATGTTCACAAATTAAAAAAAGATCTGTGAATATCTCTTTAACATTTACAACTTTCGATCAGGCATTTGTGAATCCATTTTGTATTTGTGGACCAAAAATGCGCTTGCGGATCTCAAATCTCTGTTCACGGATCGTCTTTTTACACACACGGAATTTTGAGACATATTTTCCGCCGGTCTCGGCTAAAATCTACTCGTGTCACTCGGTTATTTTCGGAAACCACGTGATGGCCTGCTGATGACGACATTTCCGCATGATTTCAAAGTAAGAGCATGATGGTTTGTTTAATGCTCTGTTTTTGTATTATAATGAACAGCGGAACGTTAGATGCATTCTTTATCACCATAACCCTGACCTAAATACGGTGCTTTTCTACAGATTACTTTATTACTGCACTGGTAAGGTAAAATTAGGCCGATTAATAAGATGTGAAGTGCTTTGTAACTTCGACCCGCTTGACTGAATACACAATGAAGAAAGAGTTTTATCTGGGCTACTTCGCTGCCAGCTGCTCCCCCGGGACCCGAAAGTGGCGTATAGCCTGCACTTCAACATCAACGAAAGTGCTCGATATATGCTATATTGAACCAATAACACAAACTAACTGTATCACTATAACATGATGATGATGGTGATGGTGATGAAGAATGCATCTAACGTTCCGCTGTTCATTATAATACAAAAACAGACCATTAAACAAACCATCATGCTCTTACTTTGAAATCATGCGGAAATGTCGTCATCAGCAGGCCATCACGTGGTTTCCGAAAATAACCGAGTGACACGAGTAGATTTTAGCCGAGACCGGCGGAAAATATGTCTCAAAATTCCGTGTGTGTAAAAAGACGATCTGCGAACAGAGATTTGAGATCCGTGAACAGAGATTTGAGATCCGCAAGCGCATTTTTGGTCCACAAATACAAAATGGATTCACAAATGCCTGATCGAAAGGTGTAAATGTTAAAGAGATATTCACAGATCTTTTTTTTATTTGTGAACATATTTAGCGTATTTGCAGATCCGTTTTACACTTGCAAATGTATTTGTGAGTTTGCAAATCTTTTAAATGCATTTGTGGATGTTGTTTTACATTTACAAATCACATATTTACACACAAATTATTTTTATGTTCACACAAATAATTATGAGACATATCTATGCCCATAGTGTGGCAATAGCGCATTTCGTGTGATAGAGAGAGGGAGAGAGGGGGAGAGAGAGGGACGGTGCTAGCAGGGACCGTGATGTTAGCATCTGGTTAGCTAGCTGCACTAACGGACAGAAGGAGCTGTTTCCACAAGCTGGAGGAGAGTCCTTCCCTGTCAGACTGAGGGGCTCAGGTGAGCAAAATGACTCTTGAGTGTTTAGAACGGTTTTGTCACAAATTTCAAAAGATTATTTCCGCGGCACACCTTCATATCATTATAGTTATACAAACAATAAGAGAATAAATGAAAAACAGGTATGAAATACTATATGGCAGTAAAACAAGAATACAGTTTAAAAGGGGAGTGATTTGTAAAATATCCATAAAGAAAAAGAAAATCTGTTTACAGTTCTGTTTCATATGGTTGCTGAGAGAGGTATCCATAGATCTCTTCATGTTGCTCTCAAAGTGCACCAGATTGATGCTTTTAACTTCAATATATAAAAAAAAATCTTCCCGGGGGAGCATCCCCCCGGATCCCCCTAGAGGAGGTGAGGACCTAGAGGAGGTGAGGACCCCCCTAGAGAAGCTGAGGTCCGCCCCCCACTCATAAAAAAATAGAACTTTACCCCTGCCTATATGCCGGCCCGTCCACACAGCAGCTTTGAACAAATCTTGAAAATCTTGGAGCTGGGCGTGTCTGACAGCTTGGGGATTTTTTGCGAGCAACACGACCAACAACCAATCACATGAATCTCCCGCCCCCGACATACAAAGCAAAAAAAAACGAGGATTTTATGCGAGCAATATATATATATATATATATATATATATCCATCCATCCATCTTCTCCCGCTTATCCGTGGTCGGGTCGCGGGGGTAGCAGTTCCAGCAGAGAGCCCCAAACTTTCTTTTCCCTGGCGACATCAACCAGCTCTGACTGGGGGATCCCAAGGCGCTCCCAGGCCAGCGAAGAGATATAATCCCTCCACCTGGTCCTAGGTCTACCCCTTGGTCTCTTCCCAGCTGGACGTGCCTGGAACACCTCCCTAGGGAGGCGCCCAGGTGGCATCCTAACTAGGTGCCCGAACCACCTCAACTGGCTCCTTTCGACACGAAGGAGGAGCGGCTCAACTCCGAGTCCCTCCCTGATGACCGAACTTCTAACCTTATCCCTAAGGGAGACACCAGCCACCCTGCGGAGAAAACGCATCTCGGCCGCTTGTATCCGCGATCTCGTTCTTTCGGTCATGACCCATCCTTCATGACCATAGGTGAGGGTAGGAATGAAAATGGCCCGGTAGACAGAGAGCTTTGCCTTCTGGCTCAGCTCCCTTTTCGTCACAACGGTGCGGTAAAGCGACTGCAGTACCGCTCCCGCTGCTCCGATTCTCCGGCCCATCTCACGCTCCATTGTTCCCTCACTCGAGAACAAGACCCCGAGATACTTGAACTCCTTCACTTGGGGTAAGGACTCATTCCCTACTTGAAGTGGACAGTCCATCGGTTTCCTGCTGAGAACCATGGCCTCAGATTTGGAGGTGCTGATCCTCATCCCAGCCGCTTCACACTCGGTTGCGAACCGATCCAGTGAGTGCTGAAGGTCGCAGACCGATGAAGCCATTAGAACCACATCATCTGCAAAAAGCAGTGGTGCAATCCTTAGTCCACCGAACTGCAGACCCCCTCCCCCATGACTACGCCTCGAAATCCGAACCATGTATATTACAAACAGGATTGGTGACAAAGCGCAGCCCTGGCGGAGGCCAACCCTCACCGGAAATGGGTCCGACTTACTGCCGAGGACCCGGACACAGCTCTCGCTTTGGGAGTATAGAGATTGGATGGCCCTGAGTAGAGACCCCCTCACCCCATACTCCCGCAGCATCTCCCACAGTAACTCCCTGGGAACTCGGTCATACGCCTTCTCCAAGTCTACAAAACACATGTAGACCGGATAAGCGTATTCCCAGGCCCCCTCCAGGATCCTTGCGAGAGTAAAAAGCTGATCCGTCGTTCCACGACCAGGACGGAATCCGCATTGTTCCTCCTCAATCTGAGGTTCGACAATCGGCCTGACCCTCCTTTCGAGTACCTTAGAGTAAACTTTCCCGGGGAGGCTGAGTAGTGTGATGCCTCTGTAATTGGCACACACCCTCTGATCCCCCTTTTTAAAAAGGGGAACCACCACCCCGGTCTGCCACTCCTTCGGTACTGTTTCCGACTTCCACGCAACGTTGATGAGACGTGTCAACCATGACAGTCCCTCAACACCCAGAGCCTTCAGCATTTCCGGGCAGATCTCATCCACCCCCGGGGCTTTGCCACTGTGGAGTTGTTTGACGACCTCAGTGACCTCCCCCCGGGAGATTGGTGTTGATCCCCCGTCATACTCCAGCTCTGCCTCTAACATAGAGGGCGGAGTTGTCGGGTTCAGGAGTTCCTCAAACACTCCATCAGTTGAGGTCAACAACGTCCCATCCTTACTGTACACAGCTTGGATGGTTCCCTGCTTCCCCCTCCTGAGGTGTCGGACAGTTTTCCAGAACAACTTTGGTGCCGCCCGAAAGTCCTTCTCCATGTCTTCTCCGAACTTCTCCCACACCCGCTGCTTTGCCTCGGCCACGGATGAGGCTGCTGCCCTTCGGGGCTGTCGGTACCTTGCAACTGCCTCGGGAGTCCCCCGGGATAACAAATCCCTGAAGGCCTCCTTCTTCAGTCGGACGGCTTCCCTGACCACCGGTGTCCACCAGGAGGTTCGAGGGTTACCGCCCCTTGAGGCACCTAGGACCTTGAGACCACAGCTCCCCGCCGCGGCTTCGGCAATAGAGGCTTTGAACACCGACCACTCTGGTTCAATGTCCCCAACCTCCACAGGAATGCCCGAAAAGCTCCACCGGAGGTGTGAGTTGAAGGCCTCCTGAACTTGGGCCTCCTCCAGACGTTCCCAGTTCACCCGAACTACACGTTTGGGCTTACCAGGTCTATCCAGAGGCTTCCCCCGCCACTCGACCCAACTCACCACCAGATGGTGATCAGTTGACAACTCCGCCCCTCTCTTTACCCGAGTGTCCAAAACATACGGCCTCAGGTCCGATGATACGATAACGAAATCGATCATGGACCTTCTGCCTAGGGTGCTCTGGTACCACGTACACTTATGAGCATCCTTATGTTCGAACATGGTGTTTGTTATGGCCAATCCATGACTAGCACAGAAGTCCAGTAACAAACCACCACTCCGGTTCAGATCAGGGGGGCCGTTCCTCCCAATCACGCCCCTCCAAGTGTCTCCATCATTGCCCACATGTGCGTTGAAGTCTCCCAGCAAGATTAAAGAGTCCCCTTCAGGAGCCCCATACAGGACTCTTTCCAGGGTCTCCAAGAAGGCTGTATACTCTGAACTGCTGTTGGGTGCATAAGCACACACAACAGTCAGAGTTTTCCCCCCCATAACCCGCAGGCGTAGGGAGGCGACCCTCTCGTCCACTGGGGTAAACTCCAACAACGAAGCACCTAACCGGGGACTTGTGAGTATCCCCACACCCGCCCGGCGCCTCACACCTTGAGCAACTCCGGAGAAGAATAGAGTCCAACCCCTATCCAGAAGTAAGGTTCCAGAGCCGACGCTGTGCGTAGAGGTGAGCCCAACCAGATCCAACTGGTAACGCTCCACCTCCCGCACAAGCTCCGGCTCCTTCCCCCCCAGAGAGGTGACGTTCCACGTCCCCAAAGCCAGCTTCTGTCGCCCGGGTCTGGTCCGTCGAGACCCTCCGCTTTCACTGCCACCCTTCTGGCAGCGCACCCGACCCCATCGATGTTTCCCGTAGGTGGTGAGCCCGCGGGTCAGAGAAGCGGAGGTGTTGCCCACGTTGCCTTTTCGGGCTGGGCCCGGCCGGGCTCCGTGGCAAGCCCGGCCACCAGACGCTCGCCGACGAGTCCTCCTTCTGGGCCTGGCTCCAGAAGGGGACCCCGGGCTTCCTCCGGGCCGGGTATCCTCACTTCTTTGTTGTTCTTTCATGAGGTCTTTTGAACCAATCTTAGTCTGGCCCCTTGCCTGAGACCAATTTGCCATGGGAGACCCTACCAGGAACACAAGGTTCCAGACAACACAGCCCCCAGGTTCATCAGGGCACACAAACCTCTCTACCACGGTAAGGTGCTGGTTCTTCAGCATATATATATATATATATATATATATTAGGGCCGGGACTCGATTAAAAAAATTAATCTAATTAATTAGAGGCTTTGTAATTAATTAATCGAAATTAATCGCATTTTTAATCACATATAAATATTTGACCTGAGAACAGTGAGAAGCAATTTTTTTCACATGGATTTTAGTATACCATTAGGCGCATTCACACCGCAGTACTTTTCCCACAAAGGTTCATGAGAACTTAGTTCATGAGAACTCTTTGAACCTGGGGGTGGATTAGGCAAATGAAGCCGCTGACGTCACTTCTTCTTCTTCTGCTTTGGGTTTACTGGCAGGCCGCAAACCACTTCACGGCGTATACTGCCACCCAAAGTCCCCGGCCGGAAGTCCCCGGAGTTGGGGACTGGCTTCAGTAGAAGCTGCTGGGAGTCCCTGCAGCCTTCCGAGTAAATCGCCAGAACGCCGACACCTCCTCATCTCCACCGCTCCCATGTTTTATTTTGTGTTGCCATAAATTAGTCTCTCTGCGTTTCTGCGCTGGGCTAATGCTAATAATGCTAATGCGAGGATAATCAAATGGCGGCTTCACAAAACTTTTTGGGAGTTTTACGGGGCGTGGTTTGCAATCCGCCCAGCCAATCAGACATATAGCTCTTTTCTCACAAGAGAGCCGTACGAAAGTCCCTGCTCTCTAGCAGCTCTCTGCTCTCTAGCAGGGACTTTCGTGGGGGTAAAAAGGTTCTCATGAACTAATTTTAGTACCGGCTCTTTTTGGTGTGAACGCGATAAAAGAGGCTAACGTCCACGCTAGCTGCTATATGTTTTGCATTGAGGTGATACTTGAGGCTTGGTGTGCTGCGGTGATATGCGAATTCCTTTTTGCATAATTTGCACACAACCGTGCTCTTATCGACGCTTCCATCCGTCCGTTTTTTAAAACAACATTTCCCACTGTTGTTCACTGTGGTTTGTTGTTGTCTGAAGTCATGAACGTTAGTTGGTGCTCCAGTATAATCGGTACGCCTGAAACTCATCCAGTGAGAAACGTTCCGCGGTGCAAAAATAAGTGCGATTAAAATGCGTTAATTTTTTTAACGCGTTAATTTTTGTGTAATTAATTAATCTTAATTAACGCGGTAAAGTCCCGGCCCTAATATATATATAAACTCCCCAAACAGGCGAAAACCTACCAGTTTCACCCACTGTCTCTGGCACCTCCCTCCATGCCTGGTTCCTCCGGTTTGTATCCCGGTAAATAGTCTGGTCGTAAAGAACCGGGTGATTTGCTACCGTAATTTCTCGTTTGGAATATGGAAATGAACTGTGGTCTGGCTCTCCCTGCTTACACGCGGTTTGATTGGCTAGCGCTTGAACTGTCAGATTTGCATAAACGGATCTGATTGGCTGTCGCTTCCAGCTCAGCCTCAAAAGTTGAACATTGTTCAACTTTGGAATCCTGAACATCCTGGAAATCCTGGAAATCTTCGCCTCGCCCCCCCACAATGCAGTTCGGCGACAAGCGAGGGAAAGTGACGTCATCCCCATTCAAAATCAATGGGCGGAGACGCGCTGGAAGCGGTGGACAAATCGCCAAAAGCTGCTGTGTGTACGGGCCGTCAGGACAGTTCCGGTGCAGACCTCCACTCTCAGGACACCTCCACTCTCAGGACAAGAAGTGCACGCTAAGAATTCCAAAATAAAATCACCACTATCAGTACAGTGCCACTTTCCTAACAGGAAATGCAAGCAAATACAAAATAAAATCGGATCTTGACGGATCGTGACACTTATTATATACATATGTATATAGATATATACGGACACCTTGTATTGTTGTTACTATCAGTACAGCCGCAGCGCCACTTTCCGAACAGGAAATGCACGCAAATACAAAATAACATCGTACTGACACTTATTATCTATATAGATATATATGTATTTATATATATAAATACGACATCTTGTATTTTAGTTACACCCGCTAGACAACAGTGGAAGGTTCGAGAAACAACCGTGTTTGCCGGGTGCACAGCGGCGGAGGTGGGGAGGTTCCAGCTGGGAACCTTCACCCCGCTGCGGGACCCGTGGGACCAGTGGTGTAGTGGGGATTTTTTTACTGGGGGGACGCTATTTTAATTAGGTCATCCCAAACAATGCCACACAAGTGCGCATGCGCGCAGTGCACTCACAAAACGGGCAGACAGGTCCACATAAACTACCGGTATGCTTAGTCCGACTTTAGTTACTGTACTGCAAAAAGCAGACGGCGCTGCGCTCAACACACACACAGACTCAAAACCATGGACACACTGGCACATAAGTTACATAAACAATGTATAGGCCTAAATTGCATAAGCTACAGTATTGCAACTAAGCAGACAGTGCTGCTTCTCTCTCTATCTCTCCACTTTCAACTTTAAATCTATTTAAAACTCATAACAAACAAACAAAATGTCCAAAGTTGTCCTGAAATTAACTTATTAAATAAACAAAACGAAAAATATAGCCATACTTATGCAAACAACATTGAATCTGGACTTGACATTATTCTGATTATAATTGCAAATAAGCAGACAGCGCTGCCGCACTGCCACACACACACCTTGGGTTTTGAAGACTGATAAATCCGAAATGGATTAACAAACTTTGCAGCCCAGTTTCCCAGCTTTGCAGTCTATCCACGGGTAAGCCTCTTGTTTCCTCCGCCACATCTCCTCCGTCCATACCTCTGGGAAAGGTGAGCTTGAGCTAGCTAGAGGAACGTTGCTAGCGCAGCTAACGTGCACGTTAGCTAGCATTATCCACGTCTTTAGGCGGCTCTTCTGATGATGTATTACTAGCAGCTTCACTTGTAGCTTCGGTGCTGCTAGCCTCTTTCTTCTTGTGAATTATATTCTTTTTAGAAAATAAGTCAAGTAAAACATGTTAGCCTGCCATTATAGAGCTTTTTCGTTAGTGTTCTTGAGGGACGGAGCTGCCGCAAAATCGGCGGGCGCGGCGAGCTGGCTCGCCGTGGGTGTGTCAGTGACCGCGGGTCACGAGCGTGATGATGAATCATACTTTTTTAAGGAAATCGTTTTTATTTTTTATTATAATTACTGCGAAATGTATTATGTTTTCGTCATTATTACAACAAATACACACTTGCAACTGATAACACTGGCAATGATTTTATATTGATTAGACTTAAAAAAAAGATCATGCTCCAAATAAGTGGGGGTACGGCGTACCCCCGCGTCCAACGCCCACTACACCACTGCGTGGGACCCCTGTACGGTTTGTCTTGGTCACGCTTCATATCGGCCGGCCTGGGAAGGAAAAGACACGCAGAGTGGGGGAAGTCCCCCACCCCAACGCAGCACACCCTCCCGGCCATCAGAGTCGAACCCGCAGTTTGGAGGAACCGACCGCCAGAGCACCGGCACTAGGCCGGGCCGGCGCGGAGGCCCTCCGACAGTGGGTCGCGTTTGCCATTCGATTAGTGAGAGGAGAGGAGAAAAATGCAACAAAAATTGTCAAAATCCGTTAATATATGGATGTGGGAGGGGGGGGGCTGGACACAGGCCGTGGGGGGACATCCGAGACCGGGCAATGTCCCCGGTAGAAACCGGGTGAAATAGCCAAAAAAATAATAAAACCGGGGAAAAGTCAAAAAAAGTGTCCGAAAATAGGCACTCGTGAGGTGGGCAGAGTCCCCTGTCAACTCCCGTTACATTCCTCCATGGTGTCATTTGAGCGAAAAACTTTTACAAGAACCAGGCTGGGGGGGTCAAAAGGGCTTGACCAAGGCCGACCCAAAGTGCATGGTGGGCGGACTCATCACCTCCGTGATGAGTCTACATTGTGATTTGAAAACTTCCATCAAACGAGTCCTTCGGTGGGCGGGAAAAAAAACGCGTCAGAATCGTCACTTCCTGTACTGACAGTGGAGGTGTCCTGAGAGTGGAGGTCTGCACCGGAACTGTCCTGAGAGTGGAGGTCTGCAGGCAGGCTCCCATGATATAAAAGGCCTCAAATTGGAAGCACTGTCTGGGCCGTCTTTTTCACTCAATTCTGCAATTCTTTCACACACAGTGACGTCACGAGCTACCCACAATGCAACACGCGCCATATATATATATATATATAAATACGCCATTTTCATGGAGGTGCAAATATCCTGGAAGTGCAGCTAGCTAACAGCTAGCTAACAGCTAGCTAACAGCTAGCTAACGTTGCCAGGCAGAGCGCACTAGGTTTTTTTTCTGAATTCACGACCGAAGAAATCGCTGCATGTCTTCGGATTACATCTCTGGATTTGAGGGGTGAGCTCTAGGTCGTTACCCAGCGTAAACTAGAGCTGTGTGGGTTGTCGGATTGCCCTTACAGACTGCCTGCAGATGTATGTAAAAACGACCCTCGAAAGTGTCCTTCGTCGATTTTGGCTGCATCTACGTCTAATTTCATTGCATATATGTGGTATTTTAGAGTTGACTAGATATTGATTAAGGCAATAGACTATGATATTCCGTACAGGAAGCTTAGCAACACCTAGACGGTGTACGGCTAAACCCTTGGCCTGCTTGCACTTCGCGTAAAACGGCGGATACCGGAAGTACGGTGTCGCCCTCGGCCCAATACCCGTATGTGTGTGTGAAAGAATAGGTAGATCTCGCCTTTCACCTAGGCCGAGGTCGGTGATCTTGGGCTTAAAAAGGTTGGTGACCACTGCTGTAGAGGGTTAATAAATATTGTATATCATTAATCCTAATCTGCAAAGTAACTAAATTAATTAATGAAATGTAGTGGAGTAAAAGTACACGAACAAACAGCAGCAAATTGAAATACTCAAGTAAAGTACAAGAACTTCAAAATTGTACTTACGTACAGTACTTAACTAAATGTACTTAATTAATTTACATCACTGCATATATCTTAAATAAATCCACTATGCTTTCTATCAGGCAACAGCTAATGCAGACTTGAATCTTAGCTTGTTAGCTGCTTGCCAACGTTCTCTGATGGGGAAAGTCGAGTAGCTAGCATGCTAAAAACAGATGCCTATTTTTCTCAGGAGTTTGAAGGGGCCAAACCAAAGCTAAAAGGCGAATAATTGACAGACTTACGTTTCAGGAGGGCAGAAACAGCGCTCCTGTGTGGTGACAATGTTGTTCCATTTCTGCTCGATGTTAACTAACATAACAACTTCATTAACAACTTTATCAGGCGTCCACAGCCCCGCAGTGTCAGTATGAGTAGCCTATGCAAGATTGCAATGATGAACATGTGTTTTGGGGTTTGGGTTGATCTTAAGTGTCTCGTATTTACCAAGCCAGTTCCTTTCAGGCCATTTCACTTTGCCATGTAAAAACAAGGTAAAACATGAGGACCAGCTCCTAACATCACATCAAGCATGGCTGACTGTCCAGTTCTGGCAGTAGCCTAACATACATTTGTCCGCATCGCCACAGCTCTTTTCTAAGATCTCTATCGCCTGATTGAAAATAAGCCAAAAGATGTGGACCATCACATTTCTGTAAAAACTGCAAATTTCTGCAACATAATAGTGATTTTCAGGGCATGCACTTACAACTTGCAGTGGGTATTTAAAAAATATCTAAAATAAATCAAAAAGAGGTTAATCATTTATTAATAAATATAAAGGCAACATTGTGATATTGCATATCAATCATACAGCAACACAAGTTAATTAAACAGTTTACATTTTTCATTTTATTGTCTTAAGAGTGTACAATGTGTACACCTTTGAAGTACCTTGAAGTAAAGGTGTTTATTTCCCCCTGCAGCAACTACAGAGCTTTGGTTAGCTGACATCAGCAGAACCAGCTCCAACATCACTCAAGCATGACTGTTCTGCAGTCAGACTGCAGCTTGAGGAAAAATGATTTACTGGGAAATTATACAGATTTAGTTTTTATATTTTAGAGAAACTATAGCAGTGGAGGGTATAAAGAAGCACTATACATGTCTGCAGTAGGACAAGAACATTAAGTGGGAGATAAAACATCAGTAAAAAAAACAACAATAAAAGGCCTTTTGTACGTGTGCAAAATCATTCATAGCCTATGTTAGAAATTAAAATCAATGTTTTGATGGTATATATGTAGTTTAAACATACCGTCAGTTAAATGCTGTTTTATACTGAAAAACCAGAAAATTATTGTGCACAACCAGTTGTTAAGCTTTTATTCTGAAAATCCTTCATCTCCGGTTAGCAGTTAGCATGTGGCTAGTTTACCATTTCTTATAGAGGTGAATTTAGTAGCGAAATGACATGGAGTGATGCACACCGAAACCTACTGATTTTAACACTGCAACTATAGACGTATTATTATTGCTGAATATTAAATGAAGGTACAGTTTATTTGAATAAAGTTATTGTTTACAGACGTGGGTAAAATGTGACAACATCCGGAATGACCAGAAACCAAACCAGCCGTGAAGTATTTTCTGTATTTTTTAGAATATTAACTACAACGTTTAGAATGTGTTAAAGGAAAAGTGATGAAAGACAATATGAGGAGAAGAGGCGTGTTTAAGTATATATGCCTGAATCCTCTGTTTAACGTAACAACGGACATTAAGATGTGGAGGGCCGGCCCGCAGGGAGGAGCCAGCAGAAGATAATAACAGCAGCACCTGAGCGGTTCGGCCTCTCTTTTCCCTCTGCTAGCGAGAGCCAGAGACAGCTGCTTTTCTGTCGGACAAAATCCTGTTTGTGACTTTACCACGCTTTTTATTAATTAAAGTACCAATTTGAAAACATCTCAGAGACTCCATTTAGTCTCCTTTTAAGCTTCTCTTTCCTGGACACGAGAATAACCATCACAGATTAACACCTATAATTACCAATAAGAGGAATCTGGTTTTGGTTCAGCATGAAAACCTTGAGATGACTTATCTGGCAGGCAGCTAAAAAGGTGTGTCTGTTTCTGTGTACGTTTATTTTAGTAGACCATGGACTCACTGCATTAGAAGTTGCACTGTGATATCACCAATTGGTTTGTAGTCGAGTGTTTTGAAGCATAGAGTCTGGCATTTAGGCGGAAGTATAAACATGACATTTTTATGGGACGACAAAATGTAAGTTTCATAAACAAAAAAATCAAGTGAGATAATTTTCACATTACTTCCAGAAAATCAGACTTATTTAGTCTAGTGTTTAGTACAAAACAGTAGAATTGCCCCATTAGGGTAAAATTCAGGTTTAAGGCACTTCAAGAGGTTGGCCCTTTTTTTAAACCTAAGTGTGCATAGTGGCTGATTTAGAAGTGAAACAAGAGTCGACTCAAGTGAAACAAGACTCATGTGTGTGTCTGTAACATACAGACACACACATATACACAAATCTGCTTCTCCCCCTCTGCTTTTGTTACAAGGCAGTAATCAATTATCTCAGTATGATGTCATTCTTTAACCCTCCCCCATACTGTTCAACCCTTTTCCTTGTGCACACCGGCTGCTCTTTTCTAGTGTTCTTTAGATCAGGAATACAACTACAATAACTTATATTTATATTGCTTTAAAAAAAATCCAAACACTGATAATAACTCATGTTTTATTGTGACACAAGCTAATGCACAATGCAATTAAGTCAGATGTATACACACAAACAGTCAGTACATTACGTCATCGAGCAGTGATTTCATTACCGCTGAACGAATCCTATGGCTTGATCACACTCAGTCATCTGGCCTCCATCCTCAGTGTATTAATGAAGAGACATGGATGCAGAAATGAAGGGCAACGTAAGGTCTTTGTTTTTGGGTTGCCTCTCTTTCTAATTGGCTATCGGTTTGTATAGCTGGATGTTTGGCAAAATATAAATAACACCTCCATTATCAGCACGACGTCCCAACAGGCAAAGTTCAAGCCACACATTTGAGCCAATGTAGAATGATGTCATCCACCGGACCAGAGCATTTTTCATGCAGGAACATGTACGTACACTGCTGTATCTCTGAGGAACAGTGCAGCTAAGAGCTGCTGTTCCCTCACTCTATGCAGAGCAGATCCCTCCAGCATTATGAAGATAATCCACTTAGCTTCTGTGTGTGTCAAGATACCAACTTGCCCTGCTTTCTCTCAGCTGCCTGCCCCAGTTACAGTGTAACAGATAGCAGAATGCATATTGATCAACTGCCCCTGCATATGGAAAAAGACAGCCACTCAGACAGAACAAGAGATTTGCAAATATAAAAACATGATGAGCTAGAGCAGAACATTGAGATAAACTGTTACCATTTTTGATACACTCATCTCCGTCTCTAATTATGATTCTACGTGACACTTTATCAGCATGTGTTCAATTTATGATAAAACCTGAATAAGCTGCATCAAAAAGCTAAACCCTGTGACTGAAGCCTGCGAGATGTTGTTGGATTCAGTATTTAATCAACTGCTATTTAGCTCCTATTTTAATTCTGTACATCAGGGCACCCCTAAGGTACTTTATATCCATCTTGGAAATATCTCCCCTCTTTGAGCCCAGCAGAGCCGGCTCAGTGATGAGCATGCAGCAAAGACTATAGTTGCTCCATTCTGATTTAAAGTAGAAAAGGAATCCTCCAATCAAGAGCACGTATATTAAATGTAGACAAACAAAATAACGAACTGTGTGTGTGTGTGTGTGTGTGTGTGTGTGTATGTAATTGCATTGATTCAGTCCTGAAGATGGGAAATTATCACACACTATCTCATACAGAGCACACCCCTTTAGCAACTTATTTGCATGAACTGCAGACACAAACACATGTCTTTATCACTCCATTGAAACAAGGTATATTATACGACATCCGTCTCTGAACTTACTCACTGAGTTCAGCACGGCATCCAATTGCCTGCAGCAGTCTGTGAGGGATTTCTCCCACACTTCACCACTGCAGTAGTTGAACACGTGGAGGACTTGGACAAAAATCATTTTAATTCTGTACATCAGGGCACCCCTAAGGTACTTTATATCCATCTTGGAAATATCTCCCCTCTTTTGAGCCCAGCAGAGCAAAGCTAATCGGCTCAGTGATGAGCATGCAGCAAAGACTATAGTTCTGATTTAAAGTTAGACAAAGAATCCTCCAATCAAGAGTACGTACATTAAATGTAGTCAAACAAAAGAATGAACGTCAGTCGACTCTTGTGCTGTATAGCCGACTGTTCCAGTTTAGGTGAAAGATAAAGTTAAGAGACGTGAAATCCCTGTGAAAGACATCTCAGCAGAAAAGCTTTAACACGTCTTATTGAGGTCAGATGATACCATCTAGTTTGTCCTATATCAAATGACAGCATGTCTCTGTGTGTCTTAGCTGGAGGCAGACTTCTTATTGATTATCTCATCCTTTGCTCAAATTAAACCCATCAGAGCAGGCAGACAGAGATGGAGATGCTATGTCTGTCCATTAAACTATAGCTGGCATGAAAAAGTACCCATATTTAATTAATCTTTAAAGATGAAGTGCATTTATAAAAAAAAGTATAGTTCCCCTAAGACTCATTTGTCGATTTCTCCTTCCAGTCATAATATGTTATTGATCTAACCCATTCATAACCATACAGTATAATGATCCTAGCCATGATTCTTATAGGCTCCCCACTTCTATAACAGACCTGAAACCATTTGGTTTTATAGCTGAGCTAGTGTAAGTCTGGGCCAATCATATTAGTTCCAGACCTATAAAGCCCAAAGGAGAACTAAAACCCAATTTACTGCATTTATTTATTTGATTAACCATAACAGATATATAGGAAACATATCTATCTACGTATCTATCTATCTATCTATCTATCTATCTATCTATCTACGTATCTATCTATCCATCTATCTATCTATCTCTATCTATCTATCTATCCATCTATCTAAAAACAATTATGTAAATGTTTGATATGAGTTATCTGTTTTGCTGTCATTGCACATTAATGTCATAAAGCAGCTCCTGTGACTAATGCTAGAGATAATCACTTATTCACCTGAAATATTAATACACACAGATGCAGGAGGCATGATCAATATTAATCTTCGCTAACCCACGAATACACACAAACACTCACCCTCAGACCTACACCCACACTCCACAATTTCCATTAATAATTAAGATAAGTTCAAGCTGTGAAATTGTCAGCATGAATACAAATACCATGGATTTTTTTGAAAAAATCACTGAGCTCTTAAATTAGTTATTTAATGTCAGTCTGGTTCAGCTTGTATTCAAAGGAAAATTCAACACAGACCAGATTTACGTTTTGATATTCCTTAGCTTTGGTAAGTCCAGCAGAAAAAAAAAATCTCTGCCAAAGAAAACACAAATCGAGCCAGTGATGTCCATATTGAAGTGTTACGTTTATCGCCAATGGGCAAAGAGCTATAAATGGTGGGAAAATTGTAAGTGTGGCTATAATACTAAATTGAAAAGGTAACGGTAAGAAGTTGTGGCAGTAAACGTGTTTGTCTGTGTGAGCTGAGGTGACAGTCCGAAAGTCAGGCGTGTGACACCTTGGGTTGTCAGCTGTGACAGTAAGAACACTTGCAAGGGAAAGCCCTCTATGCCAACGCTACCGAATGTATTCTTGTCTCCACACCATACAAGTTCAAAAAAATCCCCTAAGGGTGGGTCTATTTTGGAAGGGACAATTGTGAAGGTGATCATACTGCTGCTTTCTGTGAAAATACAGCTCACTTCCCCTTTCACTTTCTCTTCATTTTCTCTCTCACTCCTTCACCTTCTTTTCCTGCACTCATCAGAGGCGGTTCTAGGGGGGGCAACAGGGGCCAATAACCCCGTAACACTGACTAGGAACCCCCCTGTGGCCCCCCTCCAAAAAAAAGGTTACAATATTATGATTTATTTGAACTAAATAAAATCAGAGATGCCGATGCACAGTGGAGATTAAACTGTTCATTACCTTATATAAAAGCAAATACTGTTTATGTTTTTTTATTAAATTGTCACTTAAAGTTAATAAAGCAAATCTAAATGAAAAAAACTACTGAAACAAAGGACTGTAACTTACATTTACTAAAACAAATACCTTTACAAAAACAAATACCAATTACTTTATTTTATGTTTATTTTACACAATTACTTTATACTGTCTTTGTCTTTTTAACCCGCGTGCCCATCTCATGAAATAACTGGCCCCAGCCTGGCCCCCCCAGTCAAATTGGTCTAGAACCGCCACTGGCACTCATCACTCACACTTACTTTTTCTCCTTCATCCCTTTGCTCTGTCCATCATCATGTCACACACACTTCTCCCACCCTTCTCTTTTTACTGCTGCCTTTCCCCCAAGTGGGGTGCATGGCCTATCGCCATAGTAACAGACAGCCATGACAGGTGGAGATAGCAGGTAGTGCGGCGATGGGTGACTCCCCCTGGGACTGCAGGATGCCAACACTATAGAATGAGAATGAGCAGAACATGCTCTCTTATACAAAGTCGGCCTGCATGCAGGCTGTACACTCGATTCATTAAAGCTTATCCTAAGAGGGGTCCATGCCTTATCTGTATTCTACAAAGGCAGCCAAGCCACACAGCCATTGTTCCACTGTGCGGCTGGACAGAGGGCTAAGAGGAGTTCAATGGATGTACGCATGTTGTATGTTTCTATTTCAACACTCTCTATGGCCAGATCTAAACCAGGCCAAGCCAAGCCAATCTGTTTCGTGTCATAGAGGTACTGGTGTCTAGTCTACACTAACAAGATCCTACAAATCCTCTGCCATGGGCTGCAGAAAAAACATTTGTGTGTTTGTGTGTGTGTGTGCGCGTGTGTGTGCGCATGTGTGTCCTGTGTGTGTGTGAGATGGGAAATTATCACACACTATTCTCATACAGAGCACACCCCTTTAGCAACTTATTTGCATGCACTGCAGACACAAACACATGTCTTTATCACTCCATTGAAATAAGGTATATTATGCGACATCCGTCTCTGAATTTGCACACCGTGTTCAGCACGGCATCCAATTGCCTGCAGCAGTCTGTGAGGGATTTCTCCCACACTTCACCACTGCAGTAGTTGAACACGTGGAGGAGTTAGACAAAAGCTTTCTGAGTAGGACGCAAAAGCCAGACAATTCTATAGTACGGAAAGCGGCTTTAGAGCATCACTGGGATCTTTTTAGAGGATTTAAGGCTTGCAGTAAAGTAAAGGGGAGGAGCAAACAAGCAACATCCCATTTAATTAGATGACAGCTCACCTCCTGTATTAGTGTCTGTTTGAGCTTTTATTCCACCAGGAGAGTGATGAGAGAAAGCCACAGGAGAGAAATAAACAAACAAAGACACACAGTAGACAGCAGCTGTGATACGTTACCCCTCTGAGACTTACCATGAGCAAGCACACGGCTGATTCAGGCATGTGTTGGACAGCCATGATGGGATGCTCCTATGGATTCTTGTGGAAAGGAAATCTTCCTTGAAGGACTCTCTCCGTTGTCCTCTTCCCTCAGGAATCTGCTCACCTTTGTCCAGATGAAGTCCTGTGACTGGCCCTCCCTCTCTGTGTCCTCACCCACCTCCCTCTGTCTGTCAGTCAGTGCTGCAGACAGCCTCTGCTCTCCAATTGTAGTCCTTGGAGAGCCTGTGACTCCCCAGTCTCTCTGTGACTCTTCAGACTGAGCGGAAAAGCAAATCTCCTTCCAGTTCTTTGATCTGAGAACAGAGCAGACCCCCCCCCACTCTCTTCTCACTTTTAAAACACTCCCCCCAGACCCCACACCCACCTCCACCAAACCCCTTTGACTCTGGCACCTCTTTTTAAATGCTCCCCTCCCTCTGTTGCTGGCTCCTGTCTTACTCTCCTCACAACACAAAGCACATCCAGGCGTGCATGTGGGTTTTTTGGTCTATTCAGTTTAGCCTGGGGCTGTCCTGCCACTGCTCCACAGGATGTAACCTGCATCAGTGATGCCCCTCAGTCTAAAGCCCTCCTCCACTGTGGTGGGAAAGACGGACGCTCACCTCACCTCTCCACTCAGGGCTCCAGCGCAGAGAGCTCTCCTTCAGGCGAATCCCCTGCCTCATATATCATCAGCATGCGACAAGGGCAGAGAGGAAAGCAAATAAAGGAGAGTATAATAGACAGTTTTCAGAAGGACAGAGGATGAGGTAAAAGGCAGCCGGGGAGGATAGAGATGTAGTGGAGAGAGCAGCCACTAGTGAGAGAGGTCCACACTGTGCTGAGTGTAAATAAGGGTGGGTGGAGAAGAGGGAGGGGAGAGAGTGATGGAAATGCAGAGAGCGAGAGCAGACCGCGCCTATCGATGCCGGCTGAAACAGCAAGGCAGCATGGGATGTAAGCAAATACACCAAGCTCTCTTAATGAACAGGGTGTGCATGTGTGATTGTACAGGTATGATATAGTGCTGGTAGCTGTCAGGTTCACAGACTGAGATTTATATTTTTTAAGCACTGTTTGGCATTAATTATTCAGACTGAAAACAGTCTGAGCAGCGTGGCTTTTGTCTTGTGTGCATAAGAGAGTGTGCATGATGGAGAGATACAGAGAAGTAATGAGAAAGGGCTGTAGCTGAAAAGAAGGGGTGAGGCTCAGAGCATTGGCATCAGCTCAGCTTTACCTTTTGAGAAAATGTAATTATGATGGAGGAGTTCACAGTCTTACTTGCAGGTTAATAACTAGTTGAAACTAATACAAATACATGTATTAAATGTTGCTTGTTTCTACTGTACTAAAAGGATTTCTTTAAATAACAGTGCTCTAACAAAAGCAAAGGGCATGTTCTATTCCTAGTTTAGGAAAAAAGAGTGAGAAAACATATATGTGTCACTCATTGGCCTGATAAGAGAGTTTATTGTTCATCTATATTGAGGCTCACATACAGACATGAAAACAAAGCAGTCTCAGCAAAGCCTCCCTCCTAATGATTTCACAGAAAGGTTAACATGTTATAGATGAGAGTATGCCAGATTTGCAAAGTGTATCTTACAGCACCACTCTATTCAGATACACGAAGAAAAAAAGAAAAGGTGTGCCCTTCATCACTTCCTGTCACAGTGCAAGATTGCTACCACTCATGTGCTATGAGGAAATGTGTCACTGCTTTTTATAACCACTCTAAAATAAGTCAAACAATATTCCAATTTATATTTCACCAAATACAAATTAGTAGTTAATAAAGGGTTAATACTGTTGTTTGGTATTTGAGTCTTTTTAATATAGTTATTTTTTTAGAACAACACATTTCTGCAATACAATTAAATAACAATCAAAAATATATGGTTAAAAGTATTAAAGGCTGTGTTTACTCAGTTAGATTTATTTTGATACACCACTCGTGAATTGTGTGTTTCACAGGAAGTGTGCATATCTTGCCAACCTCTTTTTTATCAGCTCCTCCCTTTTGTTCCTGTGTGGTGAAGAGGGACATGAACAGATTGTTCTTGCTTGCTTTGCCACGGTTTTAGTATAAACTAACTTTTAAATCTGTGGGTTTAAAACACATCAGGGGATACATGGTAAGTGAAATGCAGCTTTAACATAGAGGTACAAGAACAACATTACAAGGGAAATGTGTTTGGAAAATGTTTGTCAGTATCTTTACAAACCGAAACTGTACTTGTTTTAATGTCAGTGTGTAAAAGAAAGGGCACAATGTCAGCAGTAACTAAAGTATCTGTATGAAAAAGAAAATATCTAAGCTGTCATTAAGCCACTTTATTTAAGTTAAGCAGCTTTTCTTTTCAGAATTTATTTCCATGTTTAATAATAGATTTGAGGTGGCTCTACCGTAGTTCAGCAGGAGATGGCGCTGCGGAGCCGCAAGATTTATGGTGATGAATGCTTTGAGAAATGGGAGTTTGTCAGCTCTGGGGGATTCGGTCAAGTCTTCAAGGCCAGGCAAAAGGACTTGGGAATTGATGTGGCTATTAAAATACCCCATGATGGAAATAGGTAAATATAAAAATACCTAAAAAGGTCATGCACATTCTGAATAGAAGTTCAAAAGGTACTGCTTTCCCATATCTCTTTTCAACAATCCCCTACCTTAACTATCGTTTCCAGCTCCTCCATGATACTGCGTGATGAGGCCAAGTATATGGATATGGCTTCCTTTAAGTTTGTGGTGAGGCTTTATGCAATGTATCAGGGCTGTCCGCCTGGTAAAGGACCATTCACACAACATCAGGGAATAGTGATGGAGTTCATGGAAGGAGGATCTGTTCAGTCCCTGCAGGAGTATCTCCGCGGCCCTCCACGGTGGCCCCTGGTTTTCCGCTTGTCCCATGAAGTGGCTCAAGGCATGAACTTCATCCATAAAGAAAATCTCATGCACCAAGACCTTAAGCCAAGTAATGTACTGCTGAATGATTACCTTAATGCCAAGGTAAAGTGCCTAACCCCCTATGTTTACATTAGACAAAAGGAGATTTAATAATGTGTTTAATACTATGTTTCCCTTCTTTCTCTGTAGATAGCAGACTTTGGTCTGTCCAGAGTTTCCGCCAGCACTTCGAACAGCAACAAAGAGAAAACAGGGGCGATTGGTGGCTCATACAAGTACATGCCCCCAGAAGCTCTTGAATCAGCATCATATGAACCTGTTCGTTCTTTTGATGTATACAGGTAAGAAATGAACAAATAATACTACCCAATATGGAATTAACCTTAAAAGGATACTTTACACCCAAACCAATCATTTGTATATCTAATACTCACCCTGTGTTATCTGGAATTCATGAAAGACGGATGAAGATTCTAAAAAAGGAATACATCCTTGATAAATTGAAGTTATTAGGGACTGCATAAGAATAGCAAAACTATTTTAAAATATCTGTGAACAAACTCAGATGTTAACAGAGGAGGCATGCAGGAAAGTTGTATACAATGAGTTATTACTATACAAATGGTAGTGTAGGGGTGAAGTATTTCTTCAACAGTGTTACTGTGTTGTGAAATCCCTTTCTCTCTCTTGATCAGCTATGGTATCCTGCTCTGGACCATTGCTACTGGTAAAGATCCCTATCCATGTAAGTGCAGTTTATTTTGTTGTCCTATCATTTTCCACTCTGTTGTTTTTCCTTTTTTGCCATGTAGGTTTACAATAAATTATTCAATTAAATCAATGTTTTTTTTATCACATGTACTGCAGTGGGTAATTACGATCGTGTGGCATCGAGTATCCCTCTGGGGCACAGACCTTGCTGTAAGGGAATTGAGCAGATGAAGGTAGATGGGCTGAAAGAACTAATTCTCCTCATGAAGCGGTGCTGGGATGGCAGTCCCAACAAGAGGCCTACCTTTATACGTAAATATTTGTTTTTGTTGTCAGTAAGTTTGAAATGTTTCTGAACTAAATGAGCTACACATTAGCTTAGATACCTTTTGTATACTAGCTTGACACACATATTTACAATGTAACGGTGCTTCTGTTTTAGAGTGCCTGGACGACACTGAGAAAATGCTCTCAATGCACAGCACGAGAATTCATGGTGCCGTGGGTCAAGTGAAAAGACTGGTACAACTCATACATTTAATTTCATTAAAGGAATAAGTGCAGATAAGTTGATTTGTAACTTAGATACACTTTTAACAGGTTTATCTTCTTTCTCTGACATATAATATGTTTTCCCTGTTTTACTTTAGATGTCACCAAACAGCAAAACATCAAACACAAGTGGGGCGACCAATGTTTCCCTTCAGACAGCAGGTAGATTGTTTAACACTGTTTGTGGGTGGAGGTAGTTTAATCTAAGTTATAAATGATTACTTACTTTTGACAATAGAATATTATGATTCTTTCTCTTTTGCAGAAGAGTCAACAAATGATTCTGTGGACTTTGGCAGGATTACAGAAACCGGAAGGTCTTTCAGCCAGGTATGCCAAATTCACTTTGACCCTTGCCCTCACAAGAAGTAGAATACATATTACATAACGTTGACTAAGTTGCAATAGAACAAAACAAACAAACAACAAAATGTGTCATGGAAAACATGGTCATTTGAACTATATTTTGTTGTATGTCTTTGATTGAAATGGAAATCACATTTCAAGGGCTTCATTGTCATAAAGGAAACATACAATAACAGTCCTATTGTTTTACATTGGGATTCTGAAACTAGTTAACAACACATTTAACACATCTATGAATGAGTTGAATTTTTTTGCAATAAAGTCTGAAAGAGTTTTTTGTTTTTCATCAGGTCTGTGCTTCTACTAAAACAATGAGCATTAAAGATAAAGGTGAGTATTTTGCACCAAAAATGTATTAAAAAATGTGTTTTAATTTCCTGTTAAACATAAAATCTCAATAGAGCATTTTATTGAATGACAGCATTTACTTCATACAAAATGAGTTAATTATGCCTTTTATATGTACATTATTTTCTTCTTCTATATTTAAAAACAGCAACGTTTGTTGATCGCAACCAGGTAAAGTTGATTAAAGACGTTTCAGAGGTAATGGCAATAGCCGAGGCGCTTGGAGACATGGTCCACCGTGAAACCTTATCCAAGATTGGAAGACAGGACACAACAAGCCATGATAAAATGAGAGAGCTTTATCATGGGTCTCTACGTTCAGGGGGCGATAAGGTCAAGGCAGCCTTCTACGACGCCCTCAAGGCTCAACATCCCCACCTAGTGGAGAGGCTTGGTAGGACTTCCTTCTGTAAATGATTAACATGGGAGTTTATCTTATGACATATTATCATATTTTTTTCTCTTTCTTTACAGGTGGTTAATTCTGAATACACTGTGGCCGTGCACATTCCCCCCAGGTGCAGAATACTTTGCATGCCTCACCTACTTTCATCTTTTGTAAAAAAGTTCATATATTTTATGCTTTTATACATATTGTTGAGATTTTATAAAACTTTTATATTCTGTAACATATAAAGTTTTACATTTAAGGATCTTTGAAAAACAAAAATGGTTCTATACTGTGTCATTATGGCTTCATTATGAGTTGACAAACACGTTGTTCATTTTATAAAGAGGAAGTTGCTTTTATTAGAGAGAGAGAGAGAGAGAGAGAGAGAGAGGAGAGAGAAAGAGAGAGAGAGAGAGAGAGAGAGAGAGAGAGAGAGAGAGAGAGATGAGAGAGAGAGAGAGAGAGGAGATCGAGATAGAGAGAGAGAAGAGAGAGAGATATAGCGGTGGGTTGTGGTTTTGTGGAGGGTATGAGAACTGGAAGGGGGGGGGGAGGGTAGAGACTGTAAGAGGCTTTTCTGGTTCAATCTCCCAGTAACTGTCAGAAGCAGTCAGTCAGTCACCTGCAGATGATGGCGTCAAGGGGGTATCTTGGCCAATCCAGTTACTCATGTTTCAGTTCCTTGCAAAGGTTTGTTGTTCACCACTCTCACACTGAGCTGATGAAGAGAAAAAACATGAAGACAGTTCACACGTGTGTAGTGAATCTTCAAACCACCTTTCGTGCATTAATTTACCTTAATTTTACTTTAATTGTGAGTGCTTTTCTTTCACTCGTTTAACTTCTTTTCTGGTGATAAAATGTTGTATCGGATATGATTGACAGTATTTTCAACATGTGATTTTCTATGAATTTCAATAAACAGATTTTGTGACATTGCTATGACAGAAAATAATTTAACTGACTTAGATATAAACAAATGTTTCCCTTTCTCTCACATGGACACTTCTGTCTGCCTGTCTCTCTATCTGTCTCTCCCCTCTGTCTCAAAGGAGCTAAACTGGCGGCATAAAAGTATTCTGGGATTTGACCTTTGTCTCATTCACAGCTCTGTCTCTCTGAAAAAACAACACACCTCTACAACATGTTAATCCTCAGTGGGGAAAGTGCGTTCAAGTGTCATCTTGACCCATCCTTCTCCTCCTCAGTCCTCCTGCCTCACTCCACCCTACACACCCATCTCACCCCACCCCATCCTGCATTAATGCTCCCAATCCTCTTTGTAGGAGAGTGACGTCTGCTACTGTCAGAAACAGAGTTAAGCTCAGCAGGCACCAGGAGAACAGAGTAGAGAGAAGCTTCATAGATAATCAAGCAGCAGTGCACTCTGGGCCTCTAGAGGGACACGTCTGTGCCACCTCAGCAAGAACTGACTCTCCTCCCGAGGGGCTGCTCATGCCTCCAGCTGGGAGACACGGATTTCTAAATTCAGTGTGCTAAGACTTAATCAACAGGTTAGCTGAAAGCTCTGTGCTCCTGCCTGAGGGCCTTACTGGCCTCAAACTCCGGTGACCAGAGCTGAGAAACAGGAAAACAAACTCTGGACTTTTGTTGCTGCTTCTTCTGCAGTTTTGGGATTATTGAGAAAAATCATCTGGCCATACTGGATGTAAAACAGATGGCAAAACTGCTTCCTCCCAAGTTCAGCTGTGCATGAAAGGTATTTATGTGAACATACACTCAAAGCTGTTTATCAGTGCTGGGAGCTGCTCGGACCACTGTTAACTTGCTGGTAAAGGTGTGAAGCTGTGTGCATGAAACAGGTCAGAAGTGCCGTGACTGTGTGTGTGTGAGTGTGTGTGTGTGTGTGTGTGTGTGTGTGTGTGTGTGTGTGTGTGTGTGTGTGTGTGTGTGTGTGTGTGTGTGTGTGTGTGTGTGGTGTTGGGGCCCTGTGGAGGTCGTAGCCCTGGATTTATTAGAGATGGAAGGTCATGGTTATGACCGGTTTGGAGAAGGGGACAGAGACACTTACCAAATCGACTACCGGAGGATCGTTGGGGATATGGAACCAGAGCGGCCTCACATCTTAAACAGAGATGGGGAACAACCTCTTCCCTACGGGGCCTATGTCCCCCCCTCACCACATGGACATGGGCATGAGACTGCAGCCCAGCGCTACAGTGCTACACGTATCCAAGCTGGATATGAACCAGAGAGGTCAGTCTGTCACCACATGGCTTGGTTGTGTGCTTTTAAAAGCCTGTTTATCAGCTCCCTGGGCAGAAAACCAAATCCTCTTACCTGCACTGCCGTCACAGGTGTATATAAAGAGTGTTCACAGACAAGAACAGATCCCTTTTGTTACTGTTTTGGGTCACCGGTTCAACATTTGCAATAGTCTGCAGCCTGTGTTTAAGAAACAGAGGTGAAGAAAGAAACAAGATAAAACAACATGTTACGCACAAGGGATACATGCATACATGCACCAGTAACTGTGGTCCAGTGAAATATGTGATACATGGTTTGGCGGTAAATGTGTGAATACCAATCAGAGTGATTCAATGGTTAAATCCCCAGCCTCCAGTCAACAAGGGCAAGATAATTAACCCCAAATTATTCCGTGAACTGCATGTCTACAGTGTTGAAGCGTATGTAAGACCCTCTGATAAAAGTGTCAGCTTGATGACATGTAATATAATGTCATGTATTATAATATAACGTTTGTGTCATCTATAAATTGTCCTGTATGTATACAAAAATATTCACACTTGACGTCACACATTTCAGGTATATCATGTTTGCATGTGTGTGGCTCTCTGTGTGTGTTTGTACTCCAGCATGGCAGACTACTTGATCAGTGGAGGCACAGGTTATGTTCCTGAAGATGGACTAACAGCACAACAACTCTTTGCAATCGGCGATGGACTTACATACAAGTAAGAAATGCAAAAAAACACAAAACATAACCGATACATTTTACTACCTCATTTCATGGTATCATACACTGGCATGCATGCATTTGCTCACATGGTATGCTGTTCATGTGCATATACAGAAATACACAGTAGAATTATGCAATCAATGCCTTCCATTAAATGTTTAGTAATATCAGTGATGACACATCTGCCTGGGTATTATATTGTGGATTAGTATGTGTAATACTACTTTCAAGGATGGCTTTCAGACATTAATAGCAGTGGGTGAGTGTGTGTGCACATATCAGTGTGTTAATGGGTGTTGGTGTGGTTTCCTTAATGGAGGCTATATGCAGGGTTTATCAGTGTGCAGAGGATAAATGCAGACCAGTTCAGAGGGTTGACAGATTATGTCTACTCACAGCAACCTCTAAAAATCTGATGCATTGTAGGAATAGAATTTGCTCTGCATAGTTCATCTAAAGCTACATTCATCTTGTTTATGGAGGTCATTGTACTATTAATATGGATTTTTCATTCATGTCATACTTTTTCAGTTCACAATATTGATATTCACCTGTGTCTGTTTTGTCTTTCTTCTCAGTGACTTCTTGATCCTGCCTGGTTTCATAGATTTTACTTCTGTTGAGGTGGTAAGTGTCACAACCCTCTCTCGCTTATCACTCAAGTGACAAACTGTTCCCTGGTGTTTGTTTTGTTAGATTTGTTTTATAGGTGATGCACACAGAACACTTTCTTCATTTTTCATATTTCCTATTGCCCACAAATATCTTCTCATCCTTGGTCTCAATTAAAAAAAATGTTTTGCTGGTAAGTCAAATTCCTGACAATAATTCACAAGAACAGACAAGGTTTGCTGTAATGCTTGTAATGAATCCCTAACTCGTTGTTATGTTCCTTAGAGCACAGGGTTGTTTATTTCACTTGCTTTGTTTTCGTCTTTGCAAGCTCTGCTGGGACTTTAAATTAATGTCATGCCTACTTGCCTAGATCACATGGGTTATTGCTCGATAGCAGGTGTTAAAAACAGACACACCCATGCGTCACCTAACACTCAGCAGGTGGATTCAACAAGGCGGCCTCTAATCGGCCAAGCTGGCTTTTAGGCTCTTACACGGCATACAAAAACCAACCTTAACTTTTGGTTAACAAATGGGTCGCATTGTCCTGTAGCTGCAACACTGCAGGACCTTGCTTCTCAGTAGTATGCCATGTCATTTTAAATGTGTATTTATATCTTTGATTAAAGCTGATGTTTATTTTTTCCAAATGCATGTGATTTTTAGGATCTTACCTCTGCATTGACAAGAAAGATAACACTGAAGACACCTCTCATTTCATCTCCCATGGATACAGTCACAGAGTCATCCATGGCCATCGCCATGGCAGTGAGTAAAAACCCTGCACCACCTTAGACACGCCATACAATGTTTTACACTCAGCTTAGCATCGTCCTGCACCACAGACTCTACCAGGAATATTGAAGGCCTTAAATACATTTTCAGTGTTCATTCATTCATCAATTAATCCTTTCCTCCCATGTCCCTGATTGGTTGTTTTCAGTTGATGGGTGGGATTGGAATAATTCATCATAACTGTACTGCTGAGTTCCAGGCCAATGAGGTCCGCAAAGTCAAGGTAAGATGGACCAAGTTGACAAAATCATAGAGTGACTATTGACATAGTCATCTGTGACACTGTAGCACTAGGGGTGTAACGGTACACGTACCCGTACCGAAATTATTCGGTACGGGCCCTTCGGTTCGGTACAGGTGTGTACCGAAGTGTACCGAACGAATATAACGTTAAACGTAAAAAATTGAGAACGTGAACAACTTGTTGGAAGTAATCTCAGGTGCTGCGTCGCAGCATTCAGAGTAATTTGATCACATTGGGTTCAACGCGTCATAGAGCGAGCAAGTCATTTCATTGGATGAGATGATGCGTTCAAATGTAGTCAGTAATTTGAGGAACTGTCGAAAATTAATGGCGAACGCAGATAAAGTTGAGCTCGAAAATCCTCCAGCATCATTGAAGTCTCCGGTTTGGGAACATTTTGGTTTCGCAGTTACGAACAAGGATGAAGGACAAAGACAGGTGGACCGAACCAAAGCTGTTTGTCGGCATTGTTCAACTAACATTGGTTACGCGGCTGGCAATACATCAAACTTGCACACTCTTGAAAAGGCATCACCCGAACTTGAATATCACCGGTACCAAAAGAAAAAAAGACTGAAGTGCAAACCCAACTCCCGCTAGCATGTAAGCCTCCACCACTCGCAGAGAGTTCAGACCGAGCCAAAGCTATTACAAACGCCAAATATCCTTATGTTGCCTCGTTAGCAAAGCGCTACCTGGCTGTTAGGGGTGTAACGGTACACGTACCCGTACCGAAATTATTCGGTACGGGCCCTTCGGTTCGGTACAGGTGTGTACCGAAGTGTACCGAACGAATATAACGTTAAACGTAAAAAATTGAGAACGTGAACAACTTTTTGGAAGTAATCTCAGGTGCTGCGTCGCAGCATTCAGAGTAATTTGCTCACATTGGGTTCAACGCGTCATAGAGCGAGCAAGTCATTTCATTGGATGAGAGGCATACTATGAGAGCTGGTCAGAGGGATGCGTTCAAATGTAGTCAGTAATTTGAGGAACTGTCGAAAATTAATGGCGAACCCAGATAAAGTTGAGCTCGAAAATCCTCCAGCATCATTGAAGTCTCCGGTTTGAGAACATTTTGGTTTCGCAGTTACGTACAAGGATGAAGGACAAAGACAGGTGGACCGAACCAAAGCTGTTTGTCGGCATTGTTCAACTAAAATTGGTTACGCGGCTGGCAATACATCAAGCTAGCACACTCTTGAAAAGGCATCACCCGAACGTGAATATCACCGGTACCAAAATAAAAAAAGACTGAAGTGCAAACCCAACTCCCGCTAGCATGTAAGCCTCCACCACTCGCAGAGAGTTCAGACCGAGCCAAAGCTGTTACAAACGCCAAATATCCTTATGTTGCCATGTTAGCAAAGCGCTACCTGGCTGTATCTGCTGCCTCTGTCCCTAGAGAGGGTGTTCTCCACAGCAGGAGACATTGTTAGTGCCAGCAGATCTGCCCTTTCAGCAAGCAACAAGTTCATCTTTCTTTAAAAAAACATGAAAATACAATGACAAGCAAGTCATTATGTCAAGCTGGCTGCTTAGGAACTAGTACAGTTCAGTTCAAATACAGATTATTTCAGTTCATCGAAAAGCTGCACCTTAATGTTTATTTTATTTTATATTTTTTTTAGTGAAGATTCACAGTTTAATAAAAAATAAAAAACCCAAAACTAATAGTTTATGTTTTGTGAGTACTAGTAGCCTACAGTAAAGTTCAAATACAGATTATTTCAGTTCATCGAAATGCTGCACCTTAATGTTTATTTTATTATATTTTGTATTTATTTAAGTGAATACATTATTCACAGTTTAATAATAATAAAAAAAAATATATATATATATGTTTTATTTTGTGAAAAAAAATTCTGCTGTACCGAAAACGTACCGAACCGAACCGTGACCAAAAAACCGAGGTACGTACCGAACCGAAATGTTTGTGAACCGTTACACCCCTACTGGCTGTATCTGCTACCTGGCTGTATCTGCTACCTCTGTCCCTAGAGAGAGGGTGTTCTCCACAGCAGGAGACATTGGTAGTGCCAGCAGATCTGCCCTTTCGACAAGTTAATTTTTCTTTAAAAAAACATGAAAATACAATGACAAGCAAGTCATAATGTCAAGCTGGCTGCTTAGGTGCTAGTACAGTCCAGTTCAAATACAGATTATTTCAGTTCATCGAAAAGCTGCACCTTAATGTTTATTTTATTATATTTTGTATTTATTTGAGTGAATATTCACAGTTTAATAATAATTAAAAACCCAAAACTAATAGTTTATGTTTTGTGAGTACTAATAGCCTACAGTAAAGTTCAAATACAGATTATTTCAGTTCATCGAAATGCTGCACCTTAAATGTTTATTTTATTATATTTTGTATTTATTTGAGTGAATACATTATTCACAGTTTAATAATAATAAAAAAAAATATATATATATGTTTTGTTTTGTGAAAAAAAATTCTGCTGTACCGAAAACGTACCGTACCGAACCGAACCGTGACCAAAAAACCGAGGTACGTACCGAACCGAAATGTTTGTGAACCGTTACACCCCTATGTAGCACCCATAACAACACTTTCTCCCAATAATACCTCATTCACAACGGTGTTTCAGGGCCGGTTCGGAGCTGGAGCTTGAAAAGCACCGGGTTTTCCTCTTCACACCGCAGCGGAGCAGCCTCTTAGCTCCGGAATCCGGTTCATTTCAAGCACCAAAAAATTGTCCGACCAGAGCAAAAGCACCACATAAGTCACGCTTACGTCGAGGCGGGGGCAGGGGCAGAGACAGATCAACTCCTGAACAACAACAAAAAGCCCGCGTTTTATCCAGTTTGTACACAACGATAGAGAAACTTAACAAGAGTTTCAGAGTGTCAGTGTTTCTGCCATAAACTGTATATATAAAGGTTTCTGCTCATGGTGAAGCAACGTGTCTGCGTGTTAAAGTGGAACCTGAGCATTCACGTTGATCACCTCTCATTATAAATCTATAAATATTAAACTTTACTTCACGTGTTCATTTGAGAACAGCTGTTACATACCTGGGTGAAGGTTACAGTTCATTTAAATGAAAGATACAACATTACTCCACACTCATGGTTCAAGACCGACCTCGGAAGCAGTTGTGTTTTAAAAAAACCTTTATTGACACGAGTACACTTTTTTATAAGAATATAACTAAACCACAGAAATGACTCCGGAAAAGCTGCAGATAGAGCCATAAAAATGAATGCAACTGATTTCATCCAAGCGGTTTGGCTTTATGAAGCAGGCACGCAAACGGTTACGTCATGACGCAAACGATGACGCAACGACGCATTACCAGTCGGACTCTGGGCGGTGTGAAAAGAGCCAGAGCTAAACCGAAGAACTGGTTCTGAACCTGAAAAGCTCTAGCACGGAGCTTGAACCGGAGTTGCGTTGGTTTGAATGAGGTATAAGAAGAAAACGACTTACATTGACTGGCCTCGCTCTAACCCCTTAAAACTTGTGTTTTTGTTCTTGCCAGAAATTTGAGCAGGGCTTCATTACAGACCCAGTGGTGATGAGTCCTCGACACACAGTGGGGGACGTGTTTGAGGCAAAGACACGCCATGGTTTCTCTGGGATCCCTGTTACAGAGACTGGCAAGATGGGCAGCAAGCTGGTCGGTATCGTCACATCCAGAGACATAGACTTCCTGTCTGAGAAGGACCATGACAGACCCCTGGAGGAAGTAGGTGTATGGCTGTTCATTTGTTCTATACTGTATATTTCGGCTCATTCCCAAACCGCCCCCTACCCTGAGGTATGAAGGGTTAACGTTACATCTTAGGATAATTGTTAGTCATGTTCTGTATACATACTAACATATAAGGGTATACTTAGTGTGGTTACTCCATGTTTACTAGCTATAACATTAACGTTACATCACTCTTTTTCACTTCTTACTCAGTCAGCCAGAGTGCAGATATCACCATTAGATTAACAAACCTGAAACATCATCCATTTCTTCACTGCTGGTGATGACATTGTTGTCAGCTGCTGATACTGCTGCTGCTGCAGCTTGTGGCCTGCTTCAATAACTTTCTAATATCCATAACTGTATAGGCTATTAGCTTAAAACTCGTCAGGCACTAGGAAGGATCACTTCTTCTTCAGGGCAGGCTACGCAGTACGCAGGCTAATGTCCCACAGTGGCTGCCTCTCTTGTGGACTCCGGTACTGCACATTACTCCCGAGACGTTTTCAAAAAAAATTGTTTTAGTTAACATTTTTTTTATTTTTTTTAAGTGAAACATCCGGGGCTTTTCAGAAAACATCCGGGGCTTGAGCCCAAGTAGCCACCCTCTAGCACCGCCACTGTCCGCCATATTGAGGGCTGTTCCAAAGCAACGAGTGTGGAAGTGTGGAGCGGTGTGGAGGGGGAGTGGGCTATCAAGCCCTCAAACAGCGAGTCTGCAGCGGTGCTGACTTGAGACCGGTCTCTACCATAGACTGGGTTGCGTTCCGATAATCCAAAAATCAGCTCCTAAGTTCTAACCCTATCTCCTATTCCTTGACCTCTGAGTGAAACGTCACGGGGTTAAGGGATAGTGGATAGGAGAATTCAAAAGGACTTTGGAGAAGAGACCGCGGTACTTTAGAGAATCCGAATGCACTTTCACTATCCGACGTGTTTATGATGCGCCAGCGGACGTCATGAATGTGCGTGTGCTGCTGTGGGGAAACTATGGAAACTACAGTTTTCTACACAGCGGACTACAACATGAATGTTTAATAAGAACGAGGGACTACTGTAAACTCATCTAGAGACTCTGCACCGTGCTCTGATGCTGTTGCTTTATGCTTTATGAACGTGGACAACAGAGAAACATATTCATCATGACCAAAGTTGGAATTGAAATAAAAAAGGAAAGTGAAACGTATGCTCGTCACCCTCTCCCTCCGGTCCACATTAATACAAATGATCCCAATACGTATGATTGTATGAAAATATCTTAAAATCAATACAAATGTATTTATTATAAACGTTAGTCCTTAACATCTATCACTGTGTATATCACCATTCAAACATCTTTTAAAAGTTGAACAAACTCCACACAGCTCAGTAAAGACTGAGATGTTGACTTTATTTGATAATTTCAGTAAAAACTAACGTTCATATTTCTCTTTTTGATTATAATACTGATGAACGTTCAGAAAAAAGCACTTTGGCAACTTACCACATACGTTTTAAAATGCTTAATAAGCACCGTAACTTTCATGATATAATTTATCGGTCATAATCAGTTGTTTCCGTGAACGGCCGACTGTTGTGATGGCAAATGCTGCGGCTGCAATGCATTGTGGGGCAGCATTTTCTCCTCTCCTTTCGGTTAGGGAGGTCCAGTGGTTCCTAAGCTAAAGGAGGTTATAAAGGAAGTTTGAAACCTCCTTTCCTTTCATTTGGAGAATTGGAACGGCACTTATCATGGCTGCCAGTGACGTACTTCCGGGTCATTTCACTCCGTTAGGAAGGTTCCTAAGCTAAATGGACTATTGGAATGAACATCTTTGATAATGTCTTCTGGCCAATCAGAATCAAGATAACGGCTTGGTGTTGTTCCAGGAAGTCCCGACGGAGAATACTTTTGCTGTAGTACATCTCTATACATCGATACAACATTACGTGTTGATAGAAATCAACACGTAATTAAATAAGACCCCACGGTTTGATGATTGATAGGTGCAGGGACGTGCACAGGTACGGGCTTTTTGGCTGACCTGCCCCTCTGGAGAGAGCGAGAGTTTATTTTAATTGTTTCTGTTGTGGCCGAATCAACATGATAAGCCCACAATTAGTAGCGTCTCGCTGCGGGAAACACACTTTGTCAGCGCTGTCATCTGCCGGTGCGTTAAGACCACCTCAGTGTCGGATTTTGGAAACTTGATTTTGAGTTGTCTCATCATGGCAGTTAGGGACAAACCAGGGGACTTTACTTCCTCTTGATACCGTTGGTTATTTACAAAAAAACACCTAAATATCGCCTACTTGTTGTGATTGTGTGTCTTTTCATCTGTAAACTCCGTCAACGGGGCCGCTCGCTCTCTTTTCTTGATCGCCCTCTCATGGGTGAATACTTCACTGTCCCGCTTCATTGTAGAATTTCTGCCATGTCTCTACCACTTTAGTTTGACCATCTCTGTTATTAAGTTACGGTATACTAAATAGCCTAAATAAGTAATTAGATACCTTACGTTACTGGCTGCGCTCATAATGATAAGAATAAGAATAATGCGTATTGAACTGGTTTCATTAATTAGTGAGTTTATTTAAGGTAGCCTAGTTAGAAGCAGGGGTTAAGTTGGGATTTGATATGTAGGGGGGGGGCTCTGTGTGGAGGTGCGAGAGGGGGGGGGGGGGGGGGGGGGGGGGGGGGCGGAGGTCGAGGATCTCATTATTTGACCTTAAGGGATATAGGCCTACACTGTTGCCCTAAAGCAACTGCTCCATTATCTGTATCAAATGCAGACATTGATGCCACCAAATGTCACAATAAAAATAGAAAGTACTACAAATAAACTGGAATTCATTTACATCTTAAATTATGAATATATATACACAAAAAAAGGTTTACAAATATCCAACCTTCAAATTGCTTTTTTAAATCAACACTGCTCTGCACACTTGCTAAAGAACATCTGTGTGGAAATCTCAATTCATTTGTAGGGCTGCGTGAGTATGGCCAAAAGTATGGGAGTAAATCTCACTGTAAACTATTTAATCATCACCAAATTCTGTGTTATTATGACCGATCATAACTCAGCTTTATGCAGACATATTTAGCATGGTGTACAGGGCCGCTTCTTGGCGCCAGATCTGGGGGGGGGGGGGGGGCGCTGCGCTGGCAGCTCTGGGAGGGAAAAAAACATTTTGACTGTTTGCGCTCATCCTAATTTTCGACCTTGATGTAACAACATTCATAATTAAGTCAAGGTAACACCCTTTTCACCCCGGTTACACTTTTCATTTGCCCTGTACGATGGGCGCTGTAAGTGATGAAAGTGGGGGGTGATGGCTTATCAGGCGTCCGCAGCTCACAGCCAAAGTGGGTGTGGGATCGAGCGAGAGAGATAAATGCAATTTATGTAAACAAATATTTCCAAGGCACTCTTTTATAATTATTGGGGTAAACAGGTTTGAAATCATTTCAATGTATACTATAGGACAGAATACCAAAAATATCGTTTAAAACTTGAGAGATACAAAAATATGCATAAATAAATGTTAACTAGGTAAAATAAGATATGAATGAACAACAAAAATAAAATAAGTTGCATTTATTTGCTATTGGCTATGGTAGGTTATTGGTTATGTTCACATACTTATTTGATTATTAAAATGGAAACCAATCTTTTTCATATGGGTGTTTTACGGCCCGTCCACACAGCAGCGTGCGTTGAAAGCTTCACCATTCACTTTGAATGGGGTGACGTCACTTTGCTGGCGTGGCTCGCTGCAAAAGTTGAGCAATGTTCAAGTTTTGAAGCCACGGCAGAAGCGTCAGCCAATCGAATCATATGCCAGTACAAGCTCTAGCCAATCAAAACGATGCTTGTATGTCAGGGGCGGGAGATTCATGTGATTGGTTGTTGGTCGAGTTTCAGACACGCCCGCCGGCAAGCTTCAACGCACGCCGCTGTGTGGACGGGCCGTTAGAGTTGTACCCCCTAGATCAGGTCTCTAGTAATGTGTGCTCTAAGTGCACCAGATTGAAGCATTTTACTTTAAATGTTCAAACATTTCTTCCCGGGGGGGCATACCCGGACTGGTTAGAGGCCCTATTTTATCAGTATGTCTGGACTGCACAGCAGTTACAATGGTCAAACTACATTAGAACAGAATTGTCCCCATTTTGTCTTTAATAGTTACTAACATTAGATATTTTAATGAGATACGGACCGCAAAACAAAAAATGTCCCTGATTTTCATTTTTGAAATTAAGTCACCGAATGCAAGTAGTCGCCTTAGCTTATTTTGTTATGAGATGTGAATTACGGTTCAATTTAGTTGATGTAATAATCATTTGGTTTATTTTACATTAAAATAAGGTCTTATGTGTTTTTTCGGGGGGAGGCCCTTTTTCCAGTTTAGAGCAATAGACCCTCCAAATGTCTGTGCACGTCCCTGGATAGGTGTGTGGGCTGTCTTTCATTTTGACACACAGAACAATGGGGGCTATCCACCCTTATCCACAATGTAAAGTAATTCACACAGCCTCTCCCCTCTTCTCTCTGTGAGGAGCAGCAGGTTCAGCTTTCAGAACAAAGTAACAAAAAACTAAAATGGCATTAATTTTTTTAATATGTCGTGTAGTAATAGATTTATTTATTTTTATTCTCAAGAGAGTAACAGAATGTGTATTTTATGTTAGTAGCCTATTTCAAAACTAAAACAAAAAAAATCTCCTGGGGGAGAATCCCCCCAGACCACCTTGCAGGGGTTGGGTTTTCAGCATGTCAACTATTTCATCTGTGGAGAAATTGCAGGATTGGCTCCAGGTCGCCCTTTTTATAAGACTAAATGTGCCTTTTTATTTCATACAGTTCAATTTGGATTGAGACAGGGAAATAATCTAAACCTCACGCGTGGCGTTTCACTGTCAAGGGGAGCGTGTATGTAATTACATTGCAAATACTGACATGAGCCCCACCACTGTATGGGTTAGCCCCAGTGGCGGCTGGTGGAAAATATTTTTGGTGGGGCTTTTGATATAGTGAATAAAAAAAAATGTTTTGGGAGAAATGACCCCTTAAATTAGGACTTCTGGTGATGTAATGGCGCGTTTCTAGTGCAGCGCGGAGCTCGCTTTAATGCTGCGTTCAGACCGGACGCGATGCGAATATTCGCTTCGCTCTAAACGCTCCTATCGCATCGCTCTAGTCGCTCGAGTTTCACAGCGGCTGCCAGCTGTGTTTACTCGCATCATTCAAACAAGACGCGCTGGCTCGGGAGCTACAACTACAACAAAATGAACATATTTTACCGTGATTAAATTGTAATACACGTTTCTAAATGATGCCGACGTAACAACATACTGATACCGGTTAGTAAAAACCATGAATTAATGCTTTGACAAGTCTGCAGACAGACGGCAGGCGAAAAACCTTTTAGAATGCTTGTTTTCTGAATGGAGCTTGGCTAAGCTAACGTTATATATGTTCCGACCGTCCACACTCGCAACAACGGCCTATACAGACATAAATAAACCAGCGACTGTATTCTCCATGACACAGACAGTCTGTGGTTTGTACTTGTTTAACTTTTGTCTAGTTTCTGAACAGATCGTATCTGTCCCCGGCTGTTTGAAGAGCAAGCATGGGAAACAAAAGATAGCATTTACCTGTTTGCATCGTTTGCATCCAGCTAGCCTCGTTGATACGTTTTGTCTTTTTCACGAGCTTGCTGTGATATATACAAATCGGGTTGGTCCGGTCCAAGGTCTTTAAGTATCCATTTATCTCCCAAACTTCTCCTTTGGAAAGGATTGGAGAGTAGCTCTTGCACGGAATTGGGTGCGGACCGAGGTCCGGCGACTCCACCTGCACACCATTCTAAATACTGCGTCACCTTGGTCACTCACGAGTCTAAAAAACAACTCACGTCACTTAAGCAACGTGGGCGCCAACGTGAGCGCCCTCGTGACCAAAATATTTGACGGCGCTGATTGGCTGAAATTATGTTTCGGCGGCACAGTTTACTATTGAGACTTTTGCAACGTGCTGGTTGCTGCTGTTTGTCTCGGGGGCTCCGCCCGGTAATGATAAACTAATGCCATGGGCAAGGCCAGGCAGGAAACATGTGACTTATCAGTAACTTTAGACATCGTAACACAATTTTAAACGAGATTTTATTGTAGATTATACATTTTACTGATACCAATTGTATGATATTTACCTTGTTCATTAAAAATAAAAATATAAAATATATATATTTTTTTATATATTTTTTTTTAATATATATTTTTTAATTTAATATTTGTTTTTATATATATTTTTTAATGTGGGAAGAGGTGGGGTGGCGCCCCTAGCGCCCCTATAGGCCGGCCGCCACTTAGCCCTACCATAGATTACCCAACAAAAATACTCTCTCGCAACTGCTCATGCTCAGATCTAAGAACCAGTAGAAATGATAAAAAAGTAAAAGTCTGCTGCTTATTGTTCTACTAGGCCAAAATAGAGTCAAAGAGTATATGAGAGTGAGAGTGTGTTAATTAATATATTTGGCAGTTTGGAGTAAGTCTGTAGATTTGTTTGTGTGTGTGTGTGTTTCATGTATAGCTCTCACGATAATTAATTTTGTTGGATACATTTTCCCGGAAATTATTGCGATAAACGATAATATTGTCGGCACCGTTGTATGACCATTTTATACCACTGACATAATGATAATATATAATAATAATTCAAGTACATCCTTTCAAACTGCTAGTCACATCCTCATGTAAATGGCAATTTATCGAGTTCATTTTTATTTATCGTACGATACGTCAATTAATTGCTTATCGCGACAGGTAGGCCTACACAATAAAACAGTGGAAACAAACATGTGTTTGACTTTCAATAGTGAATGAAACTTTCCAATATTGTGTATTTGTATATATTGTATATATATCCTATATATATATAGACTATGCTAAGGTCCCGCTGCTGACACGATAGCAGTAATTTCGTGCGCATATGTAATTAAACCCATGATATCAAAATCTCACTCCAGCCAGGTACCCAAAGTTGGCAACCCTGATGAAAGATGTTTGGAGTTTTATTTGAGTTATTCATTTAAACTTTTTGTCTAAGAGATGCAGATTTGAAACCGTTGTTACATACAGTTACGGCATTTCCTGTTTCTGCCGGAGAGAGGGGAGGCCGTCCCAAAGCTTGCTGCTGTATTTACTCCCTCCATCTGACAGGAGGGAGCCTCGTTGAGCTGCGAGTGTGGCTACAGACGGAGTTCACTCCGTCACGGAGGGGTAGGGTCGAGGGAGTGGTTTGGGATTGGGCCATATACACAGTATATTCAGCAATTATGTCAAAGAAGTGGGTGGTTTAGCGATGAACGTGTACTTTACTGTTTGAATCATTAAAATGTCTTTTTGATTCAGGCAATGACAAAAAGAGAAGATTTAGTTGTTGCCCCTGCTGGAGTCACACTGAAAGAGGCTAATGATATACTGCAACGTAGCAAAAAAGGTAAATATGTGAAGTAGGCCACGCTACTGTGAGGCAAAAGTACATTTATCTTAGATTCAAAAGCACATTTTGGAATTTCTCTTTCGTCCATCACTCACTTTCTTCCCACTCTGGCTCTGCTAGGTAAGCTCCCCATAGTGAATGACAGTGATGAGCTGGTTGCAATTATTGCAAGGACCGACTTGAAAAAGAACAGAGATTATCCTCTGGCTTCCAAGGACTCTCGCAAACAGCTGCTGTGTGGAGCTGCTATTGGCACGAGGGAGGACGACCATTACAGACTGGACCTCCTCATGCAGGCTGGAGTAGATATGGTCGTTCTGGTAGGTTGTGACTATAATATGATTAATCTCTGGGTTAGTTCTAGACTGGATTCTGATTGCATAGAACACAACAGTCAGGATAATTCCTCAACCTCTTTATATAGGTATAGGATTCATGTCAAACTATTTGTCCTTGATATTTAATATTGAATATGAACTATTCCAATTTACTTTTTTTGTTTAAATTTGAGATACAGTTGGTGCCTGATCGCTCATTGAAACAAATGAACTTTCTTTGCATAACAGGATTCCTCCCAAGGAAACTCAGTGTATCAGATCAACATGATAAACTACATCAAACAGAAACATCCTGAACTACAGGTAGTCGGAGGAAATGGTAAGCTCTCTACTTGCCTCAGGGCTTTCTTGTGCATTTATGGTACTACATCTCCCTATTTATCTTCCCTATTTATCTTCCCCATATCTCTCATGTTAAGCTCTTTTCTTTGTGTCTCCCTCTAGTGGTGACAGCTGCTCAGGCCAAAAACCTCATTGACGCTGGTGTAGACGCCCTAAGAGTGGGCATGGGATGTGGCTCCATCTGTATCACACAGGAAGGTATGATAAATAATGCAGCCATGTCAACAACAACCAGTCTATTTTTATTATTACATGTAACACAGGTTTATACCATACACTATTGCTCTTGTTCCTCAGTGATGGCATGTGGACGGCCCCAAGGAACATCGGTGTACAAGGTTGCAGAGTATGCTCGACGTTTTGGAGTGCCAGTTATTGCTGATGGAGGCATTCAAACTGTTGGACATGTTGTGAAAGCTCTGGCTCTGGGCGCATCTACAGGTAGAAAAGCGTTCTAGTGCTTTCTGAAGTCTTATATGTTATAATTTGACTTTTTCCTCAAATAAAAACAGTATAGTATTTTTGACCTTGCCTGTTGTCTTCTGCAGTCAGCATAACTTTTTGTTGCCCTCCATGTTTTTGCCCTCAGTGATGATGGGGTCGTTGCTCGCAGCAACCACTGAAGCCCCAGGAGAATATTTCTTTTCAGACGGTGTGCGTCTGAAGAAGTACAGAGGAATGGGCTCCTTGGACGCCATGGAGAAAAATAACAGTCAGAAACGCTACTTCAGGTGAGGGATTGAGGTTACAGAGGCCCTTTGAAAAATGTACAGTCATTGGATGTCAATGTGATACATTTATGTCTCTCTTTATGTGAATTGTGTATCCAGCGAGGGAGATAAGGTGAAGGTGGCTCAAGGTGTCTCAGGATCAGTAACAGATAAAGGCTCCATCCATAAGTTTGCTCCTTATCTCATTGCTGGTATCCAACATGGCTGTCAGGACATAGGAGCTAAGAGTTTGTCGATTTTAAGGTAAGCATGTGTGCGTGTGTATAAGCTATTTGGTGTATAAGGGATTTCGATTTTTAACGAGGTGTCTTTGCACCAGGTCCATGATGTACTCTGGGGAGCTGAAGTTTGAGAAAAGAACCATGTCCGCTCAGATGGAAGGAGGAGTCCACGGCCTTCACTCGTAAGTCTGAACTTTGACCCCTAGATTCTGACCTTTCCCCTTCCTCTTCAACACCTGTGACTTTAACTCTGCAGTCCAATCTCTACAGACTAATTATATTAGTGGCAGAGGTAGTTTGTCTGTCCTCACCTGTTTCCTCTCTAAATATGTAACATTGACTTTATAACAGTTAAGGCACTAACAATCTAAGTGTGTATTTTCTCTTCCTCTTTTCTGACCCATGCTATCACATTAGATATTCTTTTGTGCCATGTAAGTACATCCCCGTCATAATCCCACCTCCATCTTCTTCTTTCATTCACTCATCACCATCCAAGTTTGCTTTGTTACTGTTGAATTGTTATGGAAACATAGAAAACACTTACATTCTTTATTTAATTTGTCATGCTTAGTTACGAGAAACGACTTTACTGAGAGTGGAGGAAGAGGAAACACTCGCCTAGGACCAAATGTCCCGATCCCAGCAGCTATGAGCAGAGGCACCGGGCGCATGTGATCAAGCTCAACACCATTCACACTCCAACACTGTCTTGTCTCCTCATTGACCCCTCCCAAGATAAACAAAACAAAACACCTTAAGGTGAATTTGAAGATTCATCTTTGCACTCTTTCAACCACTCATGTCCCCACATAAACTCATTATCTGTCTTTCTACCCGTGGGGCCAAGGTCTAGTTAAGGTAATGTAATTAACTATTCTCTTGATCCCCTTCAACAAGCAAACTGATTTAATTAACTACTTTAGGACAAGCTTATCATTGCTGACGTAATAAAAGGCCCCTTTCTTGTTGACCTTCAAACTGCACCATATAGATACTGGATTATACAACAAGGCTTACAGAGGTGCAGCCCTATGCCTCCATGCACATTTTGTATTTATAACAAGATATTTTTGCAGAGAATCTAGCAGTTAGATATTTTATTAACAAAAGAAGGATAAAAGGTATTTGGCATAAAGTTTCAACATTTTATTTTATTAAAAGAATAAAGAACCAATATATTTGATGGTTTCACTATCAGCTCTCTGCTGACACTTTGTGTATAAAGCTAACCAAGCCTGAAAGAAACTCATAGTAGGTCAAGTAAAATGTTGTTCTCTTTAGCTTCTCACAACAGTTATATCTTGTTTAAGCAAATACCTTGCATGTAATTTCACCTCTAGCCGATGAGCTACCTAAATGTACTGCTGCTGTTTCAGAAGGGACCAAAGCATAGCATCAGCTTTAATTCATACATACATATTTGTAACAAGGAGCGCTTTAAAGTGATAATGTGAAATCGCACTAGATATTCCGCTGTTCACTTTATTTGGCACAGAAAATACTAATTAACACAATATGTGATTGACAAGACTGAAGACTACACATTTTAGTGTGATTATAATTGACAAATATCACTGTCATTTTGAATTTCCAATACAGATGAGTCTGTGTCACATTGGTTCTACGTGTTTTGATGTTCCATAGTTTCATTTTGCAAAAAGAACATGGTAAATTAATTAAATAAAAGGTTTATATTTGTATATAATACATAACATAGGTAGTTATTTGTCCTTTTTTCAGGCTCAGTCTTTAAACAATTAAATGCTGAGTCAATGAAATAGAGCTATGAAGTCAAGTTGGATTTATTTCTTGATAAAATTGTGAGCAAATGTGAATCCAAGTTAATTTATCAGTTTTTAAATGTGATTTATTTGTCTGGGCGGTACTTACCATCTTTGGTATTACACATGTTGGTCCACGATTAACAGTGGGACTTTATTAGTAATGACATGCAGCTAAAGAGCTAAGCTATTGAACTGGCTGACCAAATTATTTTACAGTTCCTAATAATTTAAATATATATATATGACTTGTATCTTGTAATGTATATTTTCTTCTATCACTCATAAGGCTTTCAAATTAAAATCTCTGTAAATAGTGTTGCATGAATAAAGACAATTCTGACAAGGTCATATTCATATTGTTTTATTTTCTCTCTTATATCTCGAGAAAATCCCACATTTGACTTATTTGACTAACAAGTGAAATGTGTTGTTACCACTAGATAACACTATTTTCAAAATGTTACTACTTCAATTTTAAATTCAAGCCTCTCACATTAACTGTGGGCCCAGTGTTTGCCTCCCTCCGGTAGATTAAAAAAACCTCAGATTATTGCATATCACTGTAGGTGCTACAACATTCTTTACATGTATCTTTTAAAAAGATAATTCTGACATTGTTGGCCAAGCAGGAAAAACATGGAAGAAAACTCATCCTGTATATGACTTTGTTTTGAATTTCCAAATGTATTACATCACGCTGAAACACATAATAATCAATTTTATGAATGAACTACATGCCAAAAATGTTTGCTCATAGTAGTTAATGTTTGCCCACTCTGTACACAACTCAATAAACAGCTAGATACTGATCATGTGTTGGCAAAATATTATGCTTCAAACACATCTGGCACTCAATTATATTTGTATTTGTCTACCTTTAGGGTTAGAAGTCAAAGAAGCGTATCTCAATATTTGTAAAATGTCTCACTATTCACTATTGAAAACAGAACAGTAGATTAATGGTGTAGAACGAGCCTTTGTTTGATTCAATATTGTCTGTTCTCTCTATTAAAGAAGGCTTTCCTTTACCTGTTTATCCCTTTAAAAAAAAAAAAAAAAACCTCAACATGTCAGTTATATAAATATTAAAACTCCTGCTTTAGATGAAAGCAAAGCATTTGCAGTCTTGAGCAATATATTGACATTCATGAACGTGTGAATGGAATGACAATTTCAGTTAAAATACCACAAGCTGATAAAGACAACCTTTACAATCACATTTTGAATATCATATCAACAGTACAGTATTTATACAAAATAAATTAGATCTACATAATAATGTCCATATCAATATTCCCCAGTTAAGGTAGATATTTCCATCCGTATAACTTATATGATTTACAATTGAATTACTTAATCTAACAATATCAGGGTCTGCTTTTTCTGTACAATGTCAAGTGCATTTAAATCCGAACTGGACATTTATAATTCAATGGTGTCACTGCAAACACTCAGAGTGTCAATTTGTCTGCACACGTTGACAAACTCTGCCTGAACAGCCATATCCCATTCAAGCTGTTTGCTTTCACTCAGGTGTTTAGTCTCTGCCAGTTGTCCTGATCCACGACTGTCCTGGGAGGCTAAGCTCAGGGTTCGGTAGTGCCTGTAGTAAGACAGGTGGGGAATTGCTTGTGGGAGGCTGCTCTGAGCAAAGTTCTGACCCCTGTTTGCCCAGGAGTGCAAGCGTAGTTTTCCGTTCTCTTTGGGATTGCTGCACAGACCCTGGGTTGAACCAGAGACGCTTTCTTTCCAGTCCCATTGCTCTGGTGATATTGTTTGCTTGCAGTGAGATGTCAAAGAGCTTTGTGCCTGGGAAGCCCCTGATCTGGATAGGGCATTCTCTTGATCCGCATCACCACAGGAAGAGGTTCGGTAGAGGGCATTTTCCACAGAGCTAGGCCCTTGGTTAGACGCATCTTGGCTAGGAGAGCTCAAAGAGAGGCTGGAAGAAGCGTGATAGAGTCCTGGCAAACCAAAGATACTGTGAGAGAATATGGATTCACTGAACAGAGCCTGGTCAATGCTGCGGGACAGGTCTATGGGAGAAGGGGGCCGCAGATCCAGTGTAGTGTCTGCATCCAGTTCCAGGCGATCCAGTGATGATAGCTGGGACTCAACTGCATTTTTATGCTTGTGCGGTGGGGTTGGGGGTGTAGGGAGCGGCAGTATGGTGATCTGGGTTTGTCTGGACTTGGAGACTAGCCCATTTCCAGTAGAATCCAGCATTGAGAAAAGAGGAAGTGCCTCTGACTGTCCTTTTGTGGAAACATCACAGACCACCAGCTTTTCTTGCTTACCTTGGGACCAAGTATCGTGAGAGGAGAGGATAGGCAAATCTGCATGTCCCTGAGAGGGCAGGGTGAGCCCTCGTGAAGGGGAGCTGCAGGAGAGGCGGGACCAAGACCCTGGCCGGGGACGAGTTATAGTCTTGATAGAGGAGTTACTGTGACAGAATATAGGGTGTGAACCAATAATTGACAAGCCCAGACACACCCCAACCTCACAGAGTCTGCAGCCTACCTGGTAACCCCACCAAGGCCAGGGCTGGAACCCATAGCCATCGACCCCTCCTAAACCAAGAGCATGCAGGATCCCATAAAACTGGAGGCCTCCACATCCTAACAAACACAACGAAGCTCCTACTCCAGCCCCTGCTGCCCTGCCCCAGTCCTCCACTTTGGCAAAGGGGCAACTCGCAGGTCGCATCCCTTCAGGAGATCCTCCACTCTCTTCGTTGTCATTCAGCCTGTAGATGTGTTTGGTGTTGAATTGCATCAAGCAGTAGAAGATTAGGTAGGAGCCAGAGAGAAAGATAGTAAGACATACAAACAAACCCTGAGGGAATAGCAGGATCGCAAAGGGGAGGCTGTGGAAGAACTGAAGCAAGCCAACACACCCCAGAGAGACCCCAGAATACAACAGGGACATACACAGTAACAGGCAAGGTTTAGGCAAGGCTGTGAACAAGGTGGAGTTAGCAAGTGGGAGTGAAAGATGTGAACGGGAGCGCAAGGAAAGAAGAAGGAAAGCAAGGGAGAAGGCGGAAATCAAACAGGGGAAGGGCAGATTCGAGAGAAGCAGAGAGCTCAGAGGGAGAAGACGATCTTGGTGATTGTAAGCATCATAGAGCAAACAGAAAGCTTGGATCCCGGCAAATGCTAGGAGGAACAAGTGCAGAAGGGTGAAGTAGGGGCTTCCCGGAGGACATCGCAGGGGCAGGCCTAAAAGGCAAACTACAGAGATTAGGCCGAATATGGTAAAGACAGACCCCAGTCCATACACATGTGCTTCCCATGCAAATCCCCATGTAGCGAGGGCAGAGTTCCAGTCCGAATACAGAGGGACAAACAGCACAGGGCTAAGAGGCAGAGAGGGGCGCACGGACTCGTCAGGGGTAAAATCCTCCGGGTAGGTGGGAGTCCACGACTGGTTTGAAGGTTTGCAGATTGTGCCATTGGTGTTTGAGAGAGGCGGGTTATCTTCTTTGAGGTCATCTGTAAAGAAGTATAAATAAAGGAAACATTACCGACCTATTTGTTGTATCAACAGAGAACCACAAGGTAGACATTTTAAATGCACACATAACTGATGTTCTCAGTTGGCAAATGGCAGAAATCACCTGGGGAACTTCAGCAGGCTGATTATGACATTTTAATAAAAGGGACATTCATTTACAAATGAACTAACCGATTGATACAGGTCAAAGTAAATTATACCCACAGTCTTTATTTTCCAAAAAAGGGGAGAATTTGCCATGTTGGAAGTTAATCCATTATAAAACAGAGCATGCTTGTAACCGAGAATCTCTAACTGGGTCACAGAGAGAGAGAGAGTGTGTGTGTGTGTGTGTGTGTGTGTGTGTGTGTGTGTGTGTGTGTGTGTGTGTGTGTGTGTGTGTGTGTGTGTGTGTGTGTGTGTGTGTGTGTGTGTGTGTGTGTGTGTGTGTGTGTGTGTGTGTGTGTGTGTGTGTGTGTGTGTGTGTGTGTGTGTGTGTGTGTGTGTGTGTGTGTGTGTGTGTGTGTGTGTGTGTGTGTAACATAGAGAGATGTGTGTTGATTAGCCAGTATTGACCTCATTGCTGCTCTCATTCTGTGTGGCTATTATTAAGCACGGTCAAGAGGTGCTATCATATTTGTTACATACTTTATTTAAGAACAAGCAGTCATATTAAATGTACATAATGCACCAGTGATTGTGTAACTAATAAATAATGTAGGCACTTTATCTCTTGGAGGAAATCATTCAAAGTAAGCAGTATGGAGCCTTCTGGTTATAACTGGAATGTGTCCTATTTCTGGTCCTCCATCATAAGTGATTGTGTCAACACAAGCAGAGATATATTCTAAGCCCAGGATTTTGTCAGTAATATTTGATACATTTACTCATCAAACAGTAGATTTGGCTGACAATTGTGTATTAAATGTGTAGGCAACTTGAAGAAGGCTCACTTCTCGCACAGTTCTGTTAAAGCCCTCCTCCCCTTATGCTTGTGGACAACACATCATTTACTTTGACAAGTGAGTGCCATCATTTGTGTGTGTACAGTAAATACTGCAGATGTGCACCACATTATCTTGTAACCTTTGAGTGTGGGTAATAAAAGCTGTCGGTAATAAAGGAAATGTTTTTATATCAAAGAGATAGTGGAGGAATGAGTGGGAGAACCTGTGATAAAAGGATTGAGAGCGGAAGAGAGGGGAGAGAGGGTTTAGGGACAGTCGGGGGGAAGTTTCAGGAGAGTGAACGCTCGGAGGAGTGAAGTGATGCAAACCATTCTGTGAATGTAAAATAATTGTGTCTGCAAGCAGAATACATATTGGAAACACTGCAGTCACAGACCTGGAGTCTTGTGGATTTTATTTTAGGTATTTAATGAGACTATAAATCTTACCATTCATGATATAGGCTATAAGGGTTTGTTTAATCATGTTCAGTAAATCATGCATGCTCCAAATGCATTACATTTCAAGGCATGACTCTTACCTTTATCTTCTTCTATTCGGACCGCTCCTTTGTTTAAATTAAGTCCTGTAATATCAGTCATTCCATCTTTGCTCTCTGTCACTGGGACAGTCCCCTCTTGTGTCTCTCTCTGCCTGATACCAGGGCCCGTGGTCCATCGCCATGTGGCTGCTGTTGGAGTTGGGCGCTCAAGGCCAGGCCAAGGTCCACCAGAGACCGTTGTTGTGGAGTCGTGGCCTGATGGAATTGAGCCAGACAGAAGAAATGGTAACTGGGGGACAATCTTCTCATTATTCAAAGCTGGGAAAATCGGCCGATTCTCTCCAGTCCGTGTAAAATGCAAAGTAGATCCAGTACTCGTTTCAGCTGGCTGATACTTTGATGTCTGAGGTGGTACGCCTTCTGGTGATGGTCCTACTGGTTGTGTTCTCTCCTTGGAGGTCGTATCTTCTGTAGGACTCGATATGACATGTCCCTTCTCCTTAAGAAACACATTCGATTTCTCTACGCTGTCCTGTAAATCCTCATATTCTCCAATCACTCCTTGTCTATCTAACTCCTCAGATGACAATAAAGGCAAACTCGCAGGTAGACCCAGAAATGTGACATTCTCAGTCCTAAACATAGGATTCCTTGCTGCTAAAGCGAATCCATTATATTTATGTGGGAGCTTTGATAGATGCTGCACTGCTGTATCTGGCTGTTGTGTTTCCTTAACATTTTCTCCAGTAAATGCTATGACATGGAAAGAGAGAGGCAAGTAGAGGGGGAGAAGAAGATACAGATTCCACAGAGAGAACATGGTGAGGGTCTACAAACTCCACCGCAATGTCACATGATGAAGGTTTCAAGGGATGTTGGCCTATCACATGTTTGACAGATCTTTAACCCCGGGTATCTGAAGACCTGATGCCTAATACACCTGTGGGAGAAAGAAAGGTTACTCTCATGCAGGACACTATAAGTACAACCACATATCAAACATTGTGTATATGATATCTCAATAAATAGCTTGAATTTCTTCATGTTACTAAACACCTATACCTCCTTCATCTATAATGTCTTCTGACTTAAACACTGTACACACGTTACAATAAAAAGATTAATTCTTAATAACAGCAAATACAAATCAATACACAACTGCTTTCTTGTAGCCGGTCTCAGTTCAGCTTTCTTACCTCATCAATCCACTCTCTGCTGCATCCTCTTTAAACATATATGCTCCTCCATGTTGCTGCATGCCTGCAGTCTCTCTCTGCGTAGTGCTCTGTGTCCTTTCATACTCACTGTGCTGTGCCCCTCTTCTCTCCATCCGACAATCAACACATGGGACGGACAGACCCCACCTCCCAGAGACAACCCCCGCTGTCCCACTCTCTGCCGCTGCACTGATCTGACAGCCTGTTTGCACAATCCCGTTCTCCTAAATCTGAGGCATCATACACACCACACTAAGTATCATCTCTTACTGCTGTCTCTGTTCATCACACCGCTCACACACATCCCTCTGGTACGTTATAGGCTGCATGTGATATTCAGTATGAAAAAATAAGTGAAGAGGAAGGGGGGAAAAAGGAAATAAATATGTCATAGGGGCCATAACACGATCGTCAACCATCCGGCAGGCAGTACCCTGCACTGAGCGAACCAGTGCTACGGATCAATACATCCTATTGAGTTTAATCTACAACTGATGCTGTGCCCTTCCTATTAAAGTAGGGTTCACTCAGTTGGTGTCACAATCAGTATATGCGAAACGAGAAAATTATCTTTGAATAGCAAACATGCGTAATGAATGCTAGTGGTTACTTGTGTGCATTTATCTGAACATCTCAATTACCATCTGTCACCTTGATGCAATGCCATTACTTGACATGAATGACAATTTTCTGGTTGTGCCATGTTACTCTCTTCTTTTATTTTCTTGTTCGTGTGTGCTTTTTTGCCCAATGGGGGGAAATCCAGTAGCCTCGTGGCCTAATTCAATTCTCGAGGACAGTCCTAAAATAGACACTGATCCACATACCTTAGGATGCATTTAAAGTCGGAGTTTAAAGCATATTAACACGATGTGTCTGTGTGGCTGATGTAAGGATCTGAAAAGTTCTCCATAGGCCTTTGCTGAACTATCAGGAGACATGAATTTCTAAACCAGGATTAGTATTTGCGTGAATGAACATTGATTCTTCTTCCATCCAAATGATTTAGATACATTTGGATCAAACTGCATACCAAATCAGTTTGCCAAACATATATTTAACACAATTATGCAAAAACAAACATTACAATTCTGCCTGCCAAGATTTCTGGCTGTGACTGCAAATCCTACGCCCAATAATGAAGAGAGCAGTTTACCTATCTCCTACATTTTCATCTTGCACAAGCTTCCTTTTGCAGGATTACATCTATTTACTCATAACAGTGGTATTCAGATGAATGTGAACAAAGATTGAAAGACAGTGAGGGCTATTTTAGATAATTTGAGAGACACTCAGTGATGAAGATAGCAACTTCCCCGAGGGGTGTGATTAACCCGCTGTCTGATGAGGACACAGGAAGGTGCCAACCCAGCCGTAACTAAAGTGACTGCAAAGGAACAATGACAAGCCAAACATATGAGCTCAGTGAGGGACATGGGGTAATTATTGCAGCCACACACTTGCTATCTTAATTCTTTGGGCAACTGGTTTCTGTTTAGACAGGTCATACTCCAACAACACAAAGTCAGCAGGGATTGGGCTCCAGCTGGTAATGTGGCCAGTCAGGACAAGAAACAGAAACAAAGCTGCACAAGCAAAGATGAGGACGAAAACAAACCATGGCCATTGTTAGGATAAAGGGAGGAAACAAACACATTTACCTAGCCTTTTCAAACAATATTCCCAAACATTTTTCACTTTTTAAGTTTGTTACTGTAAAGGGTTAAGGGGTTAACAGACACAGTCATATTCTTGAATGACTTTGGATGTAAAGTCAAAGGAGGACACGCAAGTGAATACCTTGAGAATAAAATGCCACACTGGAAGCCAGACATCAAACTTGTCCTTTTTGCATAGCGAATTAATAAAGACTTTCTAACAAACAATTTATATGAAACTGAAACTCGCTCAACACTACAATAACTTCAATTAACTGTGCTGTGACGAATTTCTGCGAGGAATTACACATTCAAACAGTTACAAACATAGTCTATACTACAGCTATAAATATATGTCAAAATCTATGGATGTTTTAGGACTACTTTAGGGTTTGATGACAAGCCTATAATAGAGCTTTTCACAGCAAAGCATTTAACCTGTCATTGTTGGGAAAACACAGGTTTAGTTTATAACATCAATGACTAGTGTTAACTGGTGTCATTGTACTGTGCTGGAATAGCTTTACAGTGACACTAAATGGAACTTAGGCATTCTGTAATCAACTTTACTTGTTAGACTACTTTGTTTACATTGACATGTCTAAATGTCATGGAAAACGACATATTGTATGAATCATATTATTTGTAAGGTTATGTCACCAGGACTTCTCAAGAAAACTAGCTATTGTGGTAAGTCATTGTGTGAGTAGTATTTTGGACAGATATGTAAAAGACACAATGTGGCAGACAAATGCTGTATCCTGCCAAATGTTTCTGGTAAAAATGTATAAAATAGAATAACACATATTTGCTGTTCATGCTTTTTGTGTGTGGTAGGCCTAAAATGCTCTTGCAAGTTGTAATATTGTAAGTAATGGGTTTGAGGCATAGACTGTATATATAAAGGTGGAGGGTACATGTGGGTGAGCATGCGCAGTGTGTGTAGACGTTGTTGTGAAGTGGACTCCACAAACGGAGGCGCTGTCTGTGTTACTGACATGCCTGAGTTCCTGAGTTCGTATTACACAGTAGAAGCCCCAATATCTCGGACAGTTACAATATTATACAAGGCAGTCAAAAGTCTCGTTGGCATTGGTTATGAAAGAAGAAAATGGAGAGAACACTAAATAAAAGGCATTTTCCAAAAAGGGACCTGGGATCATAGTACCATTTTGTATCTTGTAATAAAATAAAATGCAATGGGTGTTTGCTTTCGGCTCTTCGCCTAACATTATGTATGGAGCTCATTTCCTGCCATAACTCCACAAACAAACTAAACAAGTTTTACAAATGCCTTATGATTCACTAACACAAACAGTGTGGTTAGCAAATGCAACACACCATATACTGCTGTGGTGTTTTGTGAAATGCTGTAGTGTTTTGTGAAATGCTGTGGTGTTTTGTGAAACGCTGTGGCGTTTTGTGAAATGCTGTTGCGTTTTCTGGCGTTTTGTGAAACGCTGTGGTGTTTTCTGAAATGCTGTTGCGTTTTCTGAAATGCTGTGGTGTTATGTGAAATGCTGTGTTTTTTTTTTAATGCTGTGGTGTTTTGTGAAATGCTGTAGTGTTTTGTGAAATGCTGTTGCGTTTTGTGAAATGCTGTGGTGTCTTGCACTTCAGGCCCACCGTAGATAAAGGTAAACAAAACATATGTTCAAACTACTGTACTGTTAAAACATTATGCTTCTTGTGGCACAAAATAATATGTTGACAATGTTTTATTTTACCCTGGCAAACTGTTGTCCATTCTTGGAGTGCTCACTTTTTGAACATTTGGAATGTCCCACACCTGCATACACACAAATGACTGACTGAAATAAAATAGATTCACTTTAAGATTCAGAACGCCGCTGCTCGAGTCCTCACTAACACTAAGAAAGTGGATCACATCACTCCTGTTCTGAAGTCTTTACACTGGCTTCCTGTGTGTCAAAGAATAGATTTCAAAAATACTGCTGCTGGTTTATAAAGCACTGAATGGTTTAGGCCCAAAATACATTTCTGATCTCCTGCTAAATTATGAACCATCCAGATCTCTCAGGTCTTCAGAGACTGGTCAGCTTTCTGTCCCCAGAGTCAGAACTAAACATGGTAAAGCAGCGTTCAGTTATTATGCTCCAAATATCTGGAACAAACTCCCAGAAACCTGCAGGTCCGCTGCAACTCTTACTACTTTTAAATCCAGGCTGAAGACTTTTCTTTGTGTCGCTGCTTTTAATTGAACTATTCATATCTTAGACTGCACTGTAACTTTTATCCATGTATTTTTTCTTTTAATGTTTATTTTATTAGCTTTTCTTTTTAATGATGCCATTTTCTTAATGTCTTTCATTTTTTGTAAAGCACTTTGAAATTGCCTTGTGTTGAAAAGTGCTATATAAATAAACTTGCCTTGCCTTGCCTTTAATTAAGAATAAATGCTACGATAAATCCAAACTGACCAAGGTACATTATATTATTGACCGTCCTTTAACTCTCACATTAGGATTTACATTGGGGCGCAATAAACCAACTCCTCTCTGCACCTATAATATATCTATATGATTTCAAGAGTTACATTTAGGTGCACAGTGCTGTTTCTTGACTTGCAAGCTCTTTTACCAAACAAGCTAACGCTAGCTGGGTAAATATGACGCTCTTTGTATAAAAACAAAACTTACCTTCTTATATATCGACTTTGTCCACTTCGATCAACTTTGTTTCCTCCGGCTTCAATTTCCATCACTCTCGTTCATTCTCTCTATGTCTGGTCAGACCAGTGGTTGCGCTAGACTTTTTCGTTGTCCGTCATTTTGACGGACAGGATCGTAACATTTCCGTCATAATCCATTATTACCCGTCATTTTTTAATTGTATTTATTCATTTAATAATATTAGCTGCTAATTGTAGCCACCAGAGTATCGCAGCTTCAGGTTTTGGCTATGCGTCACTCTCACTCCTTATTTGGTAACGTGTGTGTATTGTGTGAAAAAAATATGCGTGCGGTCACTTTTCACGTCAACACGAATATGAATGATTTATTTTTTCCTGCACTGACAGCACAGCAGAGGGGGGCAGAGGCCACTAAAACACAGCGACCATTGTGCCTAAACAGGCAAATATGAACAATGCCATTGTTTTAAATGAGACAATTACAATTAAAAAAATATGAACAAAACATTTACAAGAACAACTCAATTGACCTGCTGTAGCCTAGCCTGAACTCAGACCTTCCTCCTGGGCCGCAGGGATTTAAACTGGGTGCTCGCTTGTGCGTAGTCAAATGCATGAAGGGAGATTGCTGCAGAGGCGATTGTCATTAAGCGTTGGGTCTTTGCCTCGGACAGACAATTTCTCATGGCCGTTTTGATGTTGTTCTGAAGGCTGAACCCGCGCTCTGTTGCTACGCTGGAGACTGGAATTACCAGCACCACTTCAGCCAACGTTTTGTAGTCGGGAAACATTTCTCCCAGGGAAGTGATCAGAAGTCGGCAAGACTCTCTGAACGAAGGATTTCCCGATGCTGCAAGCACTCGCTTAACTGGGAGGAAATCCCGCAGCATGCGCTCCTTCTGCACCAGTGGCGCAGCTGCATCCCTTTGTGACCCGTAGTGGTCACAGACGCGCTCCAAGGCCTCCAGTCCGTAGCTCTTTAATGCGCTGTCAGCACCCGGACAGCGAGATGCATTGATCACGGTGTCGAGATCAGCAATGATGCCTATACATGCTCCGAAGGAAATATTTTTTTGATGGATTTATTAACCTCCGCGATGTAGTCTGTGCGCACACGTGAAAAGGTCTGAGCGTCTGCCTGGGTGAGCGTGATGCTACAGAACTTGCCGTCTTGTAAAGCCTCGTTAAATGTGGTCTCCGCCTCACCTGGTCCATTCATCAAGTCCTCGAGGCTGGCAAGGGTCATGTTCACGACGGGCTGGATGGAGGAGATGTTGACATCTTCTTTTTGGAATGTGAGGTTCATGCGGTTCACCACGGCCAAGACGTCAGTCAGCAGGTGAGTCAAGGCAGGGAATATGAGCGTTTGTAGGCGCTTTCTAATCCCCTTAGCGACCGGACAGTCTTTGTCAGCTTCCTCCATGGACTACATATTTTTCATCTGAACACTAACAGCCTGAGACACAAACTGGCTGAACTCAGGCAGCTATTCATGAACGGTAAGGCAAGCATATTATGCTTTTCTGAGACCAAATTGGACAATTCCATTACAGATTCAGAGATTGCAATTGAAGATTATCTTGTAGTGAGAAGGGACAGGAACGTGAATGGAGGTGGTGTCTGCATGTACATACATAAAGACACCAATTTCAAAAACCGTACCTGCATCATGAAAATATTGAATCTGTGTGGGTTGAAATTCTTTTTGACAATGCTAAATCTGTAATAGTCAGGACAATCTATAGACCACCGGAACAGAGTGACTTTTATGATACATTAGATGGGTGTTTGGCTGATGTGGGGGATGTAGAGACAATTATTATTGGAGACTGGAACACGGATATGCAACGTAAAGACACGTCCGTCTTCAAGTCCTTCAGTAGGATTTGTGATCTGCACGGCTTCAGCCAGCTAATCACCCAACCCACCCGGGTATGTGAAACAACACAAACTACCATTGATCTCATTCTGACCTCTGACAGGTCCAGGATCTCCAGTAAAGGGGTTATAGCATGCGGTTTAAGTGATCATTATATGATATTCTGTACCCGCAAAAAGCTAAAACAAAGGGCCGGCTGTCACAAAACAGTCATATCTAGAGACCTCAAAAACTACTCTAGCGAGGCCTTTAATCTAGAACTGGAGAGCCTGGACTGGTCAGATGAGCTCAGTGGTACACAAGTTGAAGAAACATGGCTTGGTTTCAAAAACAAATTCTCTGCAATACTCAATGATTTGGTCCCCCTAAGAACAACCAGGGTAAAAAATCGCGCTGAGCCGTGGATGCACTCCGGCATACTGTCCGCCATGAAAACCAGAGACAAAAAATGCTCTGAGCTTCATAAAAGTCAGTCAATGCTTTCCAAAAGCACGAGCAGTGAACTCCAGGCCCACGTGACTGAACTAAAAATTGAAAGAAACAGACTAAGAAATGACGTAAGCTCCATGATCAAAACTGCCAAAAAGAATTTCATCAATGTCAAAACTGAGGAAAACAAAAATAAACCCTGTGAACTTTGGAAATTACTCAATAACCAGCTTGGCTGCAGTAAAAAACTCAAAACGAGATTTTCTAACTTAAACATAAAGACAGATAACAGGCTCATCACAGACAAACTGGATGTGGCCAAGTACTTGACATTTTTTTTCACAAACATAGCCACAACTCTTGTAAATAAATTATCCTCCCACTCAGGGCTTTTTGGAGTAGATCACATCATGACCTACTACAAAAACCTAGGGGTACGCAAAGATGATTTCAGTCTAGCAAGGGTAACAACAGCAGAGGTACTCATTAAACTGAGCGCCCTCCAACCTAACAAGGCCACTGGCCACGACAATATCCCCTCCAAATTCCTCAGAGACACAGCAACCGCCATCTCACAAGTCATAGCTCACATAATTAACCTCTCCATAAAACAGGGAAAAGTACCCAAAGACTTCAAAATTGCAAGAGTAACCCCCCTGCACAAAAAGGGCAGCAAATTGGACCCAGGCAACTACCGCCCTGTTTCTATACTTACCTCCATCTCGAAAGTCATGGAAAAAATAGTATATGAACAGGTCGAAAAGTACCTTGCGGAAAAGAAACTAATCTATGAATTTCAATCTGGCTTTAGAACATCCCACTCCACTGACACATGCCTTCTTTATTTGAGCGACCACATCAAACAAGAGGTGGACGAGGGCAAATACTGCGGCATGGTGATGCTGGACCTACAAAAGGCTTTCGACACTGTCAATCACCCCATTCTGATTGACAAGCTAAAAGCAATTGGTTTTGATAAACTATCGGTGAGCTGGATGCAATCCTACCTGGAGGGGAGAGAACAGATGGTGGAGGTAAACGGTACTCTGTCCCCCCCCCTCCCGGTGAGCTGTGGTGTTCCACAAGGAAGCATATTAGGTCCGTTACTGTTCCTAATTTATGTAAATGACATGTCATCAGCATGTGACTGCAACTTGTTCCTGTTCGCGGACGACTCAGCCCTGCTGGTCTCTGACAGGAGCAGATTGCAGGTTGAAAAAACCCTCAGCTCCGAGCTCGCCGATAATAAATTATCATTACACCTGGGTAAAACAGAGTCCATTCTCTTCGGTTCGAAACATAATCTCAGAAAATCCGACGACTTCTCAGTTGCAGTGGGCGACATTATTGTCACAAGTAAGAAGGAAATTACATACCTAGGATCTATTCTTGAGGCAAACCTCTCCTGTGACAAAATGGCATCCAATGTAATAAAAAAAGTCAATCAAAGAACTAGATTCCTATACCGGATCTCCTCTCTGGTAAACAAAAACACCCTGAAAACTCTGGCAGGAGCACTCATTCAAGGGTACTATGACTATGCTTGCACGTCATGGTACCATAGCACCTCAAAGGCGCTAAAAATAAAACTTCAAACATCGCAAAATAAACTGGTCAGACTACTGCTTGACCTTTCATCTAGAACCCACCTCACCTCTGCCCACTTTGACAACCTAGGATGGCTTAGAGTAGACAGAGTACAGAGTACAGCTACTTGCAATGGGCCTGGTCTACAAGATCCACTACACCTCTATGGTACCCATGTACATGTCAAAATTCTTCCCAAAGGTCAAGGAATACCATGATCATAACACCAGAGGGAGCTCCACAAATCATGTGAAACCCAGATTTGGCACAAAAAAGGGGGAATACACGTTTCGCAATTATGCCACATCAAGGTGGAACGCTCTTCCCACAACTGTAAAGGAAAGTAAAACTATACTTACCTTCAAAACCTCTCTTAAAGAGCACCTTCGGGGGAGAGCATTGCAAAACTGGCCCCGGTAATGGTACAAATCTCAACCTGTCGTACAATGGACAGCTTCCCCCCCCCCCATCTATGTATATACTCGCATTTTAGACTCTGTTACTAACTGTATATCTGTAGACTTGGTATGTCTTAAATGTCCGGTTAGGATGTATTAGAACGAAATCTAAAATGAAAATTGTAAATAAGCAATCTGTATGTAAAAAACCACCTGTATGTAAATTGTAAATAAGCCATCTGTATGTCAAATATGTCTTATATGTCTTAAATGATATGATGAATTGGAAATGGGGGACCCTGATGTAAACAAGACGAAAGTCTTTCTCTGGTCTGCATCCCCTTAACAATTGTATGTTTTGAGCTGTACTGTACTGTACCCAATATACAAGCTGTTAATAAACTTTTCAATCAATCAATCAATCTCCTCCTGCAACTCCAACACCAGAGCAACCCAGTTGGCACGTATGCCCTTAACTGCCCTCTCCAGCGATAGCCAGCGTGTAGCTGATGGTTGTTTTAGGCTCAGCAGGTCATGTTCCTCCATTTCGTTTTGGAGTTCATTTAGTCGGTGTGTTCGAATGGGGGAATTCCTGTAGTAAGTGTATATGTTATTAATTGTCGTAACATATGCACTTATTTCACGCACAGCCTTGGAGGCATCGCGCGCAGCCAGTGCCGTTCTGTGCGCACCACAGTGAATGTTTACGAGGTAGGGACAGTCATTCAGCCACATCTTTTGTGCAACTCCAGCCTTTCGACCCACCATCACATTCGCTCCATCACTTCCCAGACCGACGACCCGAGCCATAGCTACACCACGGCCCGATAGCACATATTTTATTTTTGTTGTGATGCATTCTGCAGTGCAAGAGGGTATTACATAATTGCCAATAAACACGGTTTCAGGCTCCCCTTTATGCTGAAGTGCCAGGTATGTGATCAGCATTTTCTCAACCGTGATATTAGTCGTCTCATCTACTATTACCCCGACGTATTTACTGTTGGCGATGCGGTCATCGATAGTGCTGGTTATGGTCATTGCTATCGCCTCCTCCATCTGATTGACTGTCTCATGGTGGGTGTACGTGTGTGCACTGTTGAGGTCTGGACATCCAGCAGATTGTAATAGCTATATTAGTTTGGGATATAGGTGGCTCGGGGTGTTTGTGTTTGCCATATGCAACACAACCTTCAATTGTGTTTTTAATGCCTCGTTACAGGCAACCTGCGATTTCTCCACATGTTTTACCATTGCCACGCTCTGGTTGACCACCCTTGATGCTTCGATGTGGCTATGGCTGCGTTTGTGATCATTCAGCACTGATTTCTGCATCGTCGTGCACCCTCGGACAAATCCGTTACTCGTCTTAGCTTTTCTACAGATGTCGCAGAACATTTTGCCATCTTCCCTCCTCAGCCACTTAAACTCTTGCTCCCACTGAACCCGGTACTCCCGCTTCAACTCCTTGCCACTTGCTTGTCCCTCTGCTGCTGGCTGAACGTTGTCAGTTGTAGTCTTACTGGCTTGTCCTTCATCCTCCACTGCACCAATCCCTCTTTTTTCACCTCGTTTATCCACAGAAACACCATCACAATCGCTGGGCTTATTAAAAAAGCTTCGGACACTCAGCTGCCGTGACATTTTGCGGTTGCTAAAGCCGGTTCAACAACGAGGTAATCAACGAGGTCAAAAACAAGACTAGACAATAGCTACTTAATATGCACACACTCGCCACCAACTGGACAGGGGTGTGAATGACTAAATAATAGTTACACACTGTAGAGTACAGTAGATCGCCCTCAGTCTACCTGGCCACTAAGGATGTAATATAATATGTATATAAGAGGACTCTCCTCCACCTTGTTGTTGAAAAAGCTCCTTATATCCGTTAGCGCAGCTAGCTAGCACCAGATGCTAACAACAACAACAATACACGTAACCGGTGCGCGTGCTTTATCTCACTGCTCGCGCCACACATAACACACACCCTCCCGAGCTTGAATGACACACAGAGACGGGCATTAGTATGATCTGTATGAAAGTGGCCATGTCGGCAGGCCACATCATGTAGACAGCCAGTCACCCTCTGTGAGGCAGAGTCAGACCCACATTTGCGCAGCGTTGCGTTCACGACATACATTAAAAAAAAGAAGTCCTCAGGCCAGCAGGCCACTTAGCAGGCCAGGCCATCGGGAAACCTCCCGGATCTCCCGATGGCCAGTCCGGGCCTGGTTGTATTTAGTTTGCAGCATTTCTGTAAATGCAGCGTTTCCTGCTTATGTATGCGTTTTTGGCCATTGTTCCTGCCGGCCACCACAGATTTGACATGTTATAAGGAGAGTAGCGAGTGACGCAATTTATAGTTTTAATTTGTACGTCACCAGGTGTAGGACTCAAAGGACTCGGGTTAATCGAGAGGGGAGACTCGTCACGACCAGCTCATTACTAGGATCCGGGTTAATGATCCGGATGAATCAGGATTCACCCATCTCTACCCGGGAGTTCATGCTGTGGCGGGCAAGCATGAACAACAGTAAAGAGCTTATATCCGTATCCTCTGTCCCGTGGTTCATTAATGTATTTTTACTAGGGCTGTCAGTCGATTAAAATATTTAATCGCGATTAATCGCATGATTGTCCATAGTTAATCGTGATTAATCGCAAATTAATCGCACATTTTTTATCTGTTCTAAATGTACCTTAGAGGAATATTTTTCAAGTTTTTAATACTCTTATCAACATATGAGTGGACAAATATGCTTTATGCTAATGTTTATTATCATTTGAACAATGACAAATATTCTCATGAATATTAAACACAACAACCTCTGAACATTACAAATATTCGCCTCAATTCAACCTGGAACCTCTCTCATACAATAATACAATACAAATGGTGTGTGTGTGTGTGTGTGTGTGTGTGTGTGTGTGTGTGTGTGTGTGTGTGTGTGTGTGTGTGTGTGTGTGTGTGTGTGTGTGTGTGTGTGTGTGTGTGTGTGTGTGTGTGTGTGTGTGTGTGTGATGGATCATTGGAGCTATGTGCAACTCAAGGCATATGCTCGAACGGGAGCTGCCTGGACGCTGCAATCATGTTGCGCGCACTATCCGTGCTGAGTGTGCTGACTTTTCGTACAATGTCCCACTGTCTGGCTACCTGCATAAAGTCAAGTGCTCGGCGCAGTTGTGTGGATAGAGCGCTCCTCTGTTTTCATTTAAACAGCTCCTTATATCCGTTAGCGCAGCTAGCTAGCACCAGATGCTAACAACAACAATGCACGTCAGGTCTCTCTCTCGCTCGCTCGGGCCACACATACACACACCCTCCCGGTCCTCCCGATAGCCAGTCGGTGCCTGCCGGTGAGCGTGGAAGTGTGGTCTGCCACAAGCGGGCGGCAGGAGCGGGGCTGTCAGCATCAGCTTGTAGATGGTATTTTAAACTCGATGCACTCTGAAACTACGGGGCGGCCGAGGAAAAAAAATACACATGCGTTAATCGCGTTAAAATAATTAGTGGCGTTAACGCATTATTAACGCGTTAACTTGACAGCCCTAATTTTTACTAATACACAACAGTTTGTTGTGGGGACATTGAGACGGGTAAAGCTGCACAGCTAATTGTAGAAAAAAAGGAGACCGCTAGATCCTTTGGGCAAAGAGAAAGGTACTTCAATGCAGAATGGTACAAAAACAGAGAGTGGTTAATTATTTGCAAAACCACTAAACGAGCCTTCTGTGAAATATGCACATTTGCTGCTGTCAAACGGCTTGTAACTTTCTCCAAATGTGGAGATGACAGCTTTGTAAATTCCGGAGTTAATACATGGAAAAGGTGCCCAAGCCTCCTGGAGAGCCACGAAAAGTCTAATGTTCTCAGTGTGTTCAAAAAAAGTGCATAAGTGCATAAATTAATGTCGTCTGCTTCTGTTTGCTTTAATACAGGCTACGTAGTTATGCAGCGCCCCTTGTAAAAGTATAGACTAGATGAAAACAATGGCAAAGAGAATCACCTACTGATATACTGTCCTTTGGTTTCTTATTATTTTTATTTTTTTATGATACTATTCATCTGAAGTGAATATAATACGGATAGTTAACATTTAACTTCAAACAACATTTAAAATAACCTTGTTTTGTGTTATACATGTGTTGGGTGATTTATGAATAAGTACTCCCACAGCTCCTTTTTATTAACAACGAACGTATATGACTTACCTTCTAGAAGTCTGGTGGATTTTTGTCAACTCCATTCCAGTCAGTAGAAAGAAACACAAGTTTTGCTGCAACCTGCTGCTGACTGTGCCCGCGAATCTCAGAGTGGTGGGCGCGAGTATCACAGTGTTACCATGGTAGCAGTGGGAGAGGGCTGCAGTAAATCAAGCGACTCGCTGGCTGTGTATTTGTTGTTAAATATCTGATCAACTACTATGCATATGTGACTGGCGAGGCGGCGTGTGTGGTGGGGTGGCCAGTGGGGGGGGCAACACATATATCAGGGTGGCCATGGCCCCCCCTGGCCCCCCCTGCTGGCGCCACTGAGTGAATCATAAGGCATTTGTAAAACTTGTTTAGTTTGTTTGTGGAGTTATGGTAGGAAATTAGCTCCATAATTGCGTTTCAGTTCTTGACCTCTAAAGCAAAACATTTAGACACTATTATCGTAGATAGTGATGGAGATGGCCGGGTGGATTGGTCAGCAGCCAAATCCGTTGTCTGCAGAGCTTGTTAGTGGAACACGTTATCGCCGAAGGAGGGCAGCAGTTCGCTGAACTGCTCACTGAAGACAACAAGCATGAAGAAGGAAGAGGAGGGAGCTAAAGTCATTGAGGGAGGATTACTCAAACGGAAAAAAACTGACTTTGCCGACAGTAGACTATTTGCCTTTAGCTGGCAATGATTTGCTTTGGGAAAGCCCACTCAATAACCAGAAGCATCACGGGCACACAACTAAAAGCAGGTTAGTAACAACGCCACCGGATAAATTAGTTAGTTGCTAAACGTTTACAAACCGTTTTGAGATTGGAGTTAATTTGCGTTTTAACTTTTTTCAGATCTCCATAATTATCGTCACGTTCGTGAGTTGTTGTGTGTTAACGCTATTACGTGTATTAACGTGTGGGAGAATCTGCACTAAGATGAATCAAAGTTGTGTCTCTATCACATCGTTAACAATATAATGCCATTCTACCGATGTAGGAGTAAACGTTATCTCTAAGCAACATGGTTACCGCGGCAAAGTGAGTTTCAGGTTGATAATTCGACATACATTCACTTCGGATCCAGAGGCGTCTTCCTCCTTCCCTCAGACTCACATCTGAGAACTCGTGGTTATCCTCAGGGTTTCACTTAGGGACCATCAATAAATGACCGTCCAAATGACACAATACGAATGCTATTTTCAATACCTCCTTCCTAACTTGCCCAAATTAGTGGAAATTATGCTAAAACAACCACGATTAATTTTTCATCATGTGTTAAACATTTATATTACTGATTTGTCATGCATTTCCCCCCATATATTTGAAAGAAAAACATTTTTTCACAAATCTATTCAGCATTGTATTACTATACTGGACAGACACATATTTTCATTGTATTTGACTGCTTATTCTATTTTATATGAACATTGATATGACCAATGCTGTATCTCGCAGAATGTTTCTAGAAAATACAATTAGGCTAATATTAATATTACATTATTTTTCATATATTTGCTGCTTATGCTATTTTCTGTGTTTTTAAAATGCTCTTTAAAGTTGAAGAATCCATAATTATTGTGTAAGGCAGCCAAAGTAAAATATTGCGCAAGAAGTCACGTTGGCATTGGTGAGGAATAACAACAAATGAGAGCAGACCAAACAAACAAACAAACCAGAGGGAGCTAAAAGTAATTGAGAGAGGGTAGCTTACAAGGAAAATAACACTGACTTTGTTGACTGGATTTGTGCTTAACTGACCTTACACTGCAATAATGTGCTTTTGGAAATACCTACCTGGCCTATGAAAATTAAGCAGTTCCTTTTATTGAAAAGTCTCATTCCTGTTAAATAGCTGTTACGTCCCCCTCTAGGGTAGAGGAAAACAACACACACCAGAATGGATTTGGTAAGAATTATAATAGGGTTTAATAAATAACAATGAAGGTGTACAACAAGATGAAACAAAACAATAGCCTAAGCCAAACAAAGGAGCCAAAAGGGCGCAAATCTACTGCTAGAAACAGAAAGAGGACTCTAAAAATGAGCCTAGTTGACACACCAGGGGGGTATACTACGAAGCAAGATGTTCGCTTAGCCGGCTAACTTCAGGGAAAACTCGGGGTTTCCGGCATGCCCGGCGCCGTGGGAGGGCCAGGCCCTCCCATTTGACATTCTTGCCCTCCCCCAATAAACACGAGTTTTATTATTTATAAAAATAAAAAAATATTTTCTTTAATTTTTTTTATTATAAATAAAGTGTGAACTTTTATGCTACGATGTATGTGATGTCAGATAGTAACTAAAACAAAAAAATCGCAGGCTACGTCAAATAAATTCATGTGTCTGTTGTGATTTGTGATTCGTCCACATTTAGACCAATCACAGCGTCACACTCTGCTGCCTATTCTGGATTTGTTTATTGTGCATTCTGTAGACTCCCATTTATGTTTGAATTACACAATGGACATCAGAAATTGGCTCAAAAGGTCTAAGGATTTATTAAAACGAAATAGCGATGAAAGAACTGCAGTCGATGCAGCTGCTGGCGACCCTGCACCTGCCGTTGCAGCAGCACGCCTTAATGTCACAAGCTTGACCTCGGCAAACCCCGGGGCTGAGTTAGCGAGCCTAAGCCTTGACTCATCAAGGCGGCCGCCACCAACGCTGTCCTCCGAGGCACAGCTCCTTGTGCCCCTACCATCACCACCTGCGTTGCCACACCCTGTACCACACCCGCCCTCCTCCTCCTCCTCCACTACAGACGCTCCTCCTGCTCCGTGCTGGTGCCTATACTACTACTACAACACTACAGACGCTACCTTGCAGCACATCAACAGGTACTATTGGGCCAGCAACCGCTCAAAGACCAACAGCCCCAGATGATCTTGGGGTTAATAAACCCAACCAGGTGAAACTGGATCGTTTTCCAGGGAGATTGTTTTCAGGAACGAAGCGCACTTTTGCCACTGCATGGTACAACAACAGACCATGGCTTGAATATTCGTTAAAAGCAGACGCAGCCTTTTGTTTCTCCTGTAGACAGTTTAAAGTAAATACGTCTTCATCTGATGCGGATTTTACTGTCAAAGGTTTTTGCCACTGGAAACACGCATTACAGACTGATACAGGACTGCTAAGACATGCCACATCAAAAGAACACATTTCATGTGAGAGTTTGTGGAGAGAGAGACAGATACACGAGGAAACAAATAAGGAAATTAGTACTTTGGTGCAGATCAGCTGGCACGGAACCCTTATTACGTGTCAGCTGTCGTTGATATTATAGCTTTTTAGCTGTCAACCAACTCCCTCTCAGAGGTGACCACGATTCACTCCGCAGCATGTCCAAGTCAGGCAGTGGGCTCTTCCTATCGATGTTTGAGTATACGCTGCAGTACAAAGATGCAGAGTTGGCCAAAATAATGGAAAGCATTCCCCACACAGCAACATACACCTCTCACGACATGCACAATGCCATAATAGAGCTAACCGCAGTTCATCGTCTCCGTCTCTACTATTTCTCTCGGAGTGCAACAATGAGGAAGCTGCCATCCTTAACCAGTGTGCCTTGCTCGTGATTTACCAGTGTTTGTGCTGCCACGCACACAATGTTTCAAAAGTGGTTTCTATGTTGCCCTTTATTTGTGTATGTATTTGCGATAAGTGTGCATCTTTGCGCAATGCTGTTGGCCTTGCTGTTTGATATATTGTGCCGCAGGCCTGCAGCACGTGACGGTGTTGTGTGCCCTCCCATGAAAATCATATGCCCTCCCTTTAGATTTGTTCGGGCGCCGGGTCTGGTTTCCGGTCCTACGAAGCTGGTTCTCTTTTTAGCAAGCTAGATCTCCATGGTAACTTATGCTGTGCGGCTAACCTGGTCGGGACCAGAGGCCTGTACTACGAAGCTGGATTTTCCTAACCTGGATATGTTTGAGTTAGCCGGTTGGCCTAATCCAAAACATACGCGCTGTCGCTAAACTGTACTACGACGCTGGTTATCAAGTGGATCGCTCAAGCCAGCCGTGTCCTATCTAGTTAGGTGCGCGTTCACATGAAAGGGGTGGTATTTGGAGCATTCGACCAATCATAAACATGGAGAAGCACACTGACAGCTCAGCGTCATACTTCCTGAATGAAAAGTGAACTTTAATACTAGTCAAATATGAAGAAGTTAAACTTTAAACATCCATGACTTAAACACTTTATCCAGGATAAAAGCCACATAGTTGCACCTGCAAGGTGAATACAGCTGGCAAAAGAAAAAGTGTTTGAATGCGTATATTAACAGGTTTATGATATCACTGCCCCGTCTAAAACACGATCTGACTTTAATTACATTTGTCTCGAGTGTTTCGTCAACTTATTGTGTTGCTTAAAATAATACTTCTGCATACAGTATGTGACACTGTGAGTGTTGCACGGCCAGATACGGCTCAAGAAGCTGACTCAGATAAGGAGATATATGATACATTATGATGTGATATGATGTGATATGAATGATAATGGGACACATCGACGTCTGCACTCAGTGTACTTATGTTGTGGCAGATATTTAAGTAAGCTTTCTTAACGCTAATGTTATAATAGTCAGATTGCTCTGAAGACGGGAGGTGATATTCTATTCATTTTCACGTTCACACAGTCGGTGATTTTTGCCGGCCGTCTTTCCTGCAACGGCAGTTTTTCTGTATTTCCTTTCTCCTGTAATATGACTTGATCGCTTTAAACTCCGCACACTGAGCTCTGATTGGTCAGCAGGCGGTGCTTTCACTGAGTTGATCTCTTATTATTTATTATTATTTTAATATTTAACTCTTGTGCCCTTGTTTCCTATTTCATTTTGCAGACGCTTGTTGCATTTCTCGCAATGGGAAGCCTGACAACAGCAGCTATGGTAAGCAGAGCAGTTTTGAGCCGAGGCATCACTGCTCACCACCTCAGTAAGAATGTCACTTTTTATGTGAATGAATTAGAATCTACAGTGTCTGGATGTCAGAACAAAGCCTCTAAAGACCATAAACCTCTTATGCTCATGCTACCGTGGTTGGGCGCACGTCCTCAGGCTATGGCCAAATATTGTGAAATCTACTTCCGTACCGGCTTTGATGTGCTTGTTGTGGAGAGTGAGGTAAGGTAAATACACATTTAGAAAATTATCTAAAAAAATCATTCATACACAACAAAGAGGAAATTACCCAGTAACAGCTTTGTATTACAAGCATGTATAGCTGTAGTTATATGTTTACAATAATTGAATTGAATTAATGTTATAAATGACTAAAGATGAAATGTTAACAGCATAAAAACTACTGTTTTGAAAGGACATATCATTGTGATATTTAAAATACATCAGAATGGAGATGTGTATGATGTGTCTTTTGTCTCTCCAACAAGTCAAAACAAAAATATAATTAACTGATACCTGTGAAAGATTAAAAAAAAGGTTATCATTAACCTCAGAGATATGAGTTAAGCAAAATATGGTATATGGTATGGATTTTTTCTCAAATCTGATCTTGGGGTCATGACTGTTTACACTCATGTTAGATATCACCAGTGAGGGACAAGTTTGTGGTCGGTAAGGACCGCAATGCACTCATTGCAACAACACATTAGACTCATGCCTCCAGTGGTGCAAAGGTTAATTTCATGTTAAGCAGGTTTTAAATTAATGTCATACGAGTGCATGTAGTGTTATGCCAGACTTACTGCGTGCCAGCATGGTGGTGGTGACTAACCACAATACATAACAATGAGCGAACAAAGGGAAGGTAAAAAAGAGAGCGCACTCTAGTAAGTATGTATTTTGGCAATTCAGGTAACACATTAAAAAACTGGAATTGCTCATTTGTATTGTACAAATGGGTTATAGAAAGAAACACTAAGGGTTAATCTCGCTCGGTTACAAGAAAGCTCCACAGTGATCTGTACCAGAAAGATGGTTAAGTGCTGTGAACCTCTATTGCTATTGCTTTACAAACACTCAGCATCTCCTGCCATTCCCAAAATAGCTGTCAGACATGCCATATCATTCCCACATTTAAACATTCAATATCAAATGGCATATTTTAGCTCATTAATTTATTTCTGATTGTTTTACTCAAGGTGCATGACTTCCTGTGGCCTCGCTGGGGTCTGGATCATGGGAAGAGGTTGCTAGAGTTGCTCCAGACCGAACGCTTTATGTCCCGCCCACTGGTTGTCCATGCCTTCTCTATCGGTGGCTACACATTTGCTCAGCTGCTGATACATGTCTCTCAGGACATCCAGAAATATCAGGACCTTACACAGAGGATAAAAGGCCAAGTCTACGATAGTCTGGTGGTGGGCTCAGTGGAGACGATGGCCATAGGTCAGTTCAATATTGATATGATTTAACACATTAACTAATTTAATTTCAATTATTACTCATAATGCTAAATGACACTGGCTGGATTGAAAAATCAAATGTGGATACACATATGAATAGTGCTATTCAGTTCAAATAATACTCTTTTTTTGTCCTCTTCGCCCAGGTCTTGGTAAGACTTTATTTCCACGTTTGGAGACACTGGTAACAAAAGCAAGCATGTTATACTTTGGCATGTTCAAACGCCAGACAGTGGACTACTTTAACAAAAGCCTTGATACGTTTTTGGAAACCCCTATCACCGTTCCTGCACTGTTCTTCTTTTGCGAGAACGATCCAATGAGCGACCCACGAGCCATGGAGGAGATAATTGATCGCTGGAGAAAGAGCGGGATAGACACCACAGCAAAGAAGTGGAAGGAATCAACACATGCCGGTCACCTGAAGAGGCACCAACAAGAATATCTGACCACCATAGACATGTACCTACATACACTTGGCTTTACCCAGCTAAAGGCCAAGATGTAAGATAATTTCTTTACAACACATTGCCATTTTAGCTTGACTTTACTATGTTGAACTTAAAATATGTGTACCAAACCAGTAATAATACAAATGTCTACATCAGAATGGGTTTGAAGAAAAATAAAACGTATATTACGATGCCTTGACTAGAGTGCCCAGATCCTAAATTCCTAAAGAGATGTGTTAAAGATGTTGTTCATTTGTTTTTTCCAATTCAAAGCTCTTTTTAAAACGAAAATCATTACAACCAAAGTCAGTGGAATTATGTTAACCGAGAAATCTGATTTGTTTCAGGCATCAACTAAATGTTATTTACAAAGACAAAAAGTCCACTTCAGCAGTCAACTTCTTTTCACTTTACTTGACCTTCACTTTGTATTTAAATGCACTCTGCTTGGTATGCTGAAGTGATTAATCAAATGTTCCAGCTGTGAAAAACAGTTCTGAGTTTACAACATTCATGAAGGATTGCACAATAACCACTTTTGTGGGAGTGTGTTCCAGGGGAAACTCTGGTACACCTCGTTCTTTCTCTGTCAACAGAAAGTGCTCTTTGTAGCATGAAAGAAAAGAGTATTTGTTGTAGTGCTATAATCTCAGGAAGTAAACTACCTAATTGCTGCTTTGGTTGCATTTGAAAGTTTCTCACACTGGCTCTGTGACAGTGAACAAAGGGAATTGAAATTATGCCACTTTGGGAATGTTAACACTATGGCGCATCTAGAATAATGACTTATGAGCTTCTGTGGTAAACCTGCATAAATGGCAGTGCCAGACAATCTACCGAAGCAGCAAGTAATAATTTTGACTTATTTAACGTTTGATAAATACATTAAATGCCAATGGAAGTTTTTGAACATAGAAGGAACATTTTAAACATATTGCAAAATGTCAGTTCTATTTCAGTTACTGTATATAATATATTGATTTACTTTGTGTATATCTTGTAACCTTTTTATTTTATGAACAATGTTGCTACCTGTGTAGATTTCAGAAAGCTGATAAAACCATACAAATGAACACCATAATACAACTGTGGTAAACCTGTATAAATGGCGGCCGTTGAAGATCGATGTTGGTGCCTCTAATGTTGTAAAGCTTTGTGTCTCAGAAGTTGAACATTTTATATATTTCTGTGTGCAATAAAATTACAAGAATGTTTCTATTCAATGTTACTTACTGTATTGTTTATCTTTGTATACTTGTTTCTCACATACCCTTCTCATTAGTTGGGTTACTAGTAGGCCTACAGTTTATCTGTCGTTGTGCACTGGTAAGCTTTATATTTAATATGAACTATCCATAAAATATTTCACTTCAGGAGTTTTTTGTTAACTCAATGACAGAAAATAACTGTCCTTAAGCAGAGGTGGGACAAGTACTCTGATATTGTACTTAAGTACAAATAGAAGTACCAGAGTGCAGGAATACTCAGTTACAAAAGTCCTGTAATCAAAATGTTACTCAAGTAAAACCACAAAAGTGTTAGCATCAAAATAAACTTAAATTAACAAAAGTCAACACAATGCAAATAAGCCCATTTCCAAATAATATATTACATGTTTTGATTATGATTATTGATGCATTAATGTGTTTAACAAAGTGGCAGCTATTGTATTTACTTTGTATGCAGGTTAGCTTGTCGATGTTACTCGAGGTGTAGCTAAAATCTTATTTATGACTGTTTATATTTCACATCATTAATCAAAATCTGCTAAGTAACTAAATATATTAAATCAAGTTAGTGGAGTAAAAATATACTTGGTAGTGGGGTAAAAAAAGTATTTGAAATACTCAAGTAAAGCACAAGTCTCTCAATAAATTACAGTTGGCTACTTGAGTAAATGTACTGAGCTACTATATACTAGTGAAGTTACGTATTGTGCCGAGGCTTCGAAGCGTGTGTCGAGTAATCCCCGAAGCTTTTTGTGAAGCATGTATCGAGGCTTGTATCGTTTTGGGCCAGTGACGTCATCGATGACAAACGAAGCCTCGCTGCCTGTCGATACCACGTGACTGCTTTAGAAAGCGATTCAGATCGGTTGAACCCATAGGTTGAACCACAACGCTCATATTACCCATGGATGTATAATAAGAACCATATTACCCCTCCTGTACCCGGGCCCGGTGACACGATGGAATTAAGAGAGCTCAGACCCTCACTTATATAGAGGTCGGAACATGTCATAAGTATAAATAAATAAAAGCATAAATAAATGTAGGAATAAAAACATGAATACATACAGGAATACATTGTATAAAGTGTTTTCAGATGAATTCAGTGTGTGTGCGCTGCGGCTCAGCTGGAAAGCAGATGGCTCACGACGGCAGGGTCCCTGGTTCAACGCCTGTTCAATACGTCTTTGTTATTTATAAAAGCTACAGCTAAATGAGATAATGTAGTTAATAAATAGTCTTTGATATGGTTTAGCCTTTCTCAGGCTACAACATGGTTAAGTTTACGAATATTATTAAGGAATACAAATCCCTCTTTGCAATGTTTACCAGCCTCCTTAGGCTTTTCAATCACAATCATTAAACTGGAATAAATACAATATTGTTAACATGAAAATGTGAGTTTATGTTCGTTGTTTAGAGTTATTCTAAGGCTTTACTCATTGGGAACTCGGTAGAGCACACTGTTGAGATGTCCAATCTGCCTGTTTTACAAACTTTGACCAACAGGGGGTTTGTGTTCAAATGAAGCCCATGATGAAGCCTCATGAGATGAACCCTTTTGCAAACCAATTCGCTAGAAAGCTTCAACGCTTCATAAGGCTTCATCTCGCCATCACTACTATATACCACTTTTCCTAAGTAAAAAAGTTGAGAACCACTGAAAAACAAACTGTTTGCATAAACAAACGAGTAACCCTCCGGGACGATAGGCGGCAGGCGTTCCAAAGTAAATGCCTGCGCTTATTTCGAGATCATTTCCGTTACATTTCCAAGATGGCTGCCCACGCATGTAAACATGCGACTTGATCTGAAAGCTAGTGTTGTTCAAGCTTTACAGTTTTTGAGCATTATTTACCACTCAGATCCGTGTGACATCAAATAGTTGGATATTAACACCCAATACGGGATTGTTAACATATAAGAGATACCTTGTGAATTATTACCGAGCCAGTAAAGGCTAACGTTAGCCTGCTAACCGCTAGCGTTAGCTCGGCAGCAGAGCCATGCCAGCGCTGACTTTATTCGTTGGTTCTCTGCCAGCTTCAGCTTCAAATGAACGACTGGAGGAAATATTCTCTGAAATTGGTCCTGTTAAACAGTGCTTCGTGGTCAGAGACAAAGGTGATGTTTGTACTGTCATTTATTCGTCGTCTAAATCTTTTAAAGTGAAAATGATCTCTAGCTGGAGGCAAAATACGTTGTTCATTCTTCTGTAACATGTGTCTTCACACTGTACCATAGCCTAATGTTAACATTTATATGTATGTAATATGCTATTCCTTAAACACTTAATGTAAAGAATGTTCTAATGTCAAATTGGCCCTTCATATCGATATTTGACAGAAAATATTCAGACATTTATGTTTCATTGTCAATATCTATATATTTTCCTTTTACTTATGTTTTATTTTCTATTTCAATTGTTTCTATTTCATTTTTCTTTTACTGTCTAACCCTAACCCTTCTACCTGAGATCAAAGTAAGAAGTAGTCAAGAGATCTATTTAAACGCAACGATACGAATAACCTATCTTTTAATTATAAACCAGGCACTGAAAAATGTCGGGGGTTTGGCTATGTCACATTTTCCATGGAGGAAGATGCACAGCGAGCCATGAAAGATGTAAAAGAATTCGATGGAAAGAAGCTTTCAATATCGGTGGCGAAGAAGAAAATAAAAGACAAAAGGAAAACAGGTGTGTATAAAGACATGTCCGAATAAGAGCAACTGTGAGTGCTTTCACGCCTTGTTTACTTGATGACTTTTTCATGTTGTCATTTAGCACCTAAAGAGCCAGCTCCAGTTCCAGCTCCAAAGGAAAATGAGGAAAAAACCAAAGGCATTAGGAAAACGCATCTGAAAGCGAGACTCATCATCAGGAACCTGAGTTTTAAGGTACTGTACGCTATGGTTGAGCAATGGAGCAACTGACAAGCACCATTTTTAACCATCCTCTGAAGTTCAGTGACATAAATGCTGTTAAAGTGGGACACTAGTTGCTTAGATCTGTCACAATTGTTGTGTTACAGTGCTCGGAAGATGATCTAAAAGAAGTTTTTTCTAAGTTTGGAACAGTCCGTGAGAACAAAATTGCCCTCAAACCTGGTAAAAATATTTGTTATTCTAACTGGGTGGACAAATAATCCAAATAATTAATAGTTCAATTATTGTGTGCCCCTTAAGTTGGTTGTTTGCTTATTTCCTATTTTAATGTTTTTCTACAGATGGGAAGATGCGAGGATTTGCATTTGTCCAATTTAAAAATGTGTCTGAGGCAGCAAAAGCACTAACTGCCATGAACCTGAAGGAAATAAAAGGTTAGTCAGTGAGACATTTTACTGTTGTGGGAGAAACACTTTTCATTGTTTGCATATTATTTGGAAAATAAGAATTAGTCCGTCTCTTGTGACTGTGTTTTTAAATGTCATTGTTTCATTCACAGGTCGGCAGGTAGCAATTGACTGGGCTGTGCCTAAGGACAAGTTTATCGCCACACAGTCTTCCGCAAGTGCAGGTAATATTTCAAAAACACACAGAAAAAAGTGAAAATGAATGCCTTGTTTCTCCTACTCTTCATGAGAAGACATGTCTACATTAAAATACAATAATTCCTATTCATAACACTTTTTTTTGTTTACCTAATAGGAGCTAAAGTTACTGAGGCAACAGCGAAACCGTCAGCCTCAAAGAGTGACAGTGAAGACGAGGAAGAAGAAAAGCCGCAAGCAGCTCCTGCAAAGAAAAAGTGTGGATCTCACATGTAAAGCTTTGTTAATATGTCAACAGGTTAAAACTGGTTTACTTTACCGGGTTATTTCTTTAAAACATCTTCACAGAGTCACTACCAAACCTGAAGTGGAGGAGTCCCAATCGGGAGATGAAGATGATAGTGAGGAACAAGACAGCGAGGAGGAGGCAGACGATGAGAAAGAAGATGGTGATGTGTCCCAAGAGGGAGACGACGACGATGACGACGAGGATAAGAGTAACCTTGATTCAGAGGACGATCAAGATGAGAGTGAGGGTGATGAGGATGACGAAGATGATGAAGATGAAGAATCAGGTATCAATTATCTGCTTATGTTTCTCTTATTATTTTTGCATGTAATGGTAATACAAATGTCAATGAAAATGTTGTTTTGACACTGCTCCTTTATCTCCAGCCAAAAAGAAGAAAGCCAAGAAACTTCTCCCTTCAGACGTACCAGAAGGCAGAACAATATTCCTCAGGTTTGACATTGTTCTCTTTCCTTAATCTTAAACATGCTTTCAAAATATCTACTCATGCTTACTCACTAATTATTTACTGCCATCTTTGTTTATCTTCCTTCTGGCTGTGTTAGGAACCTTTCCTTTGACACAGAGGAAGAGGATCTGGAGGAAATACTCTTAAAGTATGGAGAGCTTAATTACATAAAGGTTGTTCTCCACCCAGACACAGGACATTCAAAAGGTCAGTTACCAGTGCTTGAATGAAAAAAACTCTTTATCTTTATTGTTTGCAAAAACCGGTTAATGGACTTATTTTGGCCTTTTTCTTTCAGGTTGTGCATTTGCTCAGTTTAAGAATAAAGAGGCTGCAGACAAATGCCTGGCTGCATCACAGGATGAGGCTGAGGTAATACATTCCGAGTAATTAACTATAATTGTTTTTTTTGTCCTGGAATAATTAGTTTTCCAGTTTTGTGCAATTGCTGTCTTGTTGTAACATTGAGTTATTTGTTGCAGAGCGCTGGTATCCGTTTGGATGGCAGAAAGCTGATGATTGTGGCAGCGGTGACCAGAGAGGATGCTTCCAAGCTGAAAGTGGACAAAGTGAAAGTAGAAACAGGCACCAGGAACCTCTACCTGGCCAGAGAGGGCTGTGAGTACACCCTTTCATGCTCTTCTTTTCTCCTTCTTTGCACCCTGTCAGTTCTCTCCCTCTATTAGTAAGATTAACAACATTTTAGAAAGCTTTGCATGGTCCCTAGTAAGTTATACAAATAGACTGAGTAGTCACTTCTCTTAAATCTTTTCCTATACATTATGATTTAACTTTTGCTTCCACACCCAGTGATCCGTGCTGGAACCAAGCCTGCAGAGAATGTCCCTGAAGCAGACATGGCCAAAAGAACCAGAGTGAGTTAATCTTTCAGTAACCATTTAACACAGTTTTACTTTCTGAATGATCTATTTAATGCTCAATCTTACCCTCATCATCTCTCTGATTGCTTTTATATTGAAGGATATTTCTGGTGTTGTCTCTCTCCCTTAGTTTGAAGAAATAAAGAAGACCAAGCTTCGGAGCTTAAATGTGTTTGTTTCAAAGAATCGTCTGTGTGTCCATAACCTGCCCAAGTCAGTGGACAACAAAAAACTCAAAGCACTCTGCCTCCAAGCAGTGAAAGGGGACAAAGGAGTACGCATCAACGAGGTGAGAAGCACTACTGTTAGTATTTTTTTTGTAGCAATTATCATTAATTTGCAACCTTCCTGGACATCATTTTATGCCAGTAGCGTTTATGAATGTTGTCGTCATAGTTTAAAACACTGCCTCTGTGTGTCCACTAGGGAGTGGTGTTTTCATTCTTGTTCATGCTGTCTCTGTGTCTACCTCTGTTTCTCATTCAGTGTCGGGTGATGTATGACAAGAAGCCAGAAAAGGGTCAGTCGAACGGACAGTCGTTAGGTTACGGCTTCGTCCAGTTTCAAGAGCACGAACATGCTCTCAGCACACTTCGTTACCTTAACAACAACCCTGACCTCTTCGGCTCACACAAGGTGGGTTTTTGCTGACATCTATTATCGGTTTTACTATGAGCTATGTTTTTGCTTTGTTGCCACTGTATTTATTTAGCCTTAGAAAATGTTGACTTCACACTGTGGTGATTATTTCATTTTTCACACCGGATTATATTTTGATATCATCCTGCAGAGACCGATCGTTGAGTTCTCCCTGGAGGATACAAGGAAACTTAAATTAAAAGAAATCCGTCAACAAAGGAACAAGGTGCGTTTCTATCAATTCATTTCATGTCATGGTTACAAAGAATACTTTTTTAAATTGTATTTTTGATTTCCAAATTAACCCCAAATGTATGTCTTTGAAGGAATTCTTACAAAATCGGCTACAAAAAGGAGGAGGGAAACCTCAGACACCGGCAGATGGAAAATGGGCCAGTAAAGATGGAAATAAAGCAGCGACCTCATCCGTACAGACTGGAAACGAGAAAGGTTCGACGATATCATGTCTGTATTAATGTTCCTTCGACGTTAACGACTTTTGAACTCTCAATCAATATCAACTAAGCTTTTGATATATATATATATATTAGGGCTGTCAAACGATTAACATTTGTAATCAGATTAATCACAGCTTAAAAATGAATTAATCATGATTAATCACCATTCGAACTATGTCCGAAATATGCCATTTATTTATGTATATTGTTGTGGGAATGGAAAGATAAATGAAAGAAGGCGGATATATCCATTTAACATACAGTATCTATGTTTATTATAAAAAATGTCTGGCTGTTTTAGTGCAGTTCTCCAGTGAAGGGGGGGGGGGGGTCTCCTTCCGCAGCCGGTTGGCGTAGTTTTGGCACAATTCCGTTGTACAGACCGACGTTAACAGCAGCCCTGTCTGTGCACACGGAGACCGACTCTGTCGTCCGGTGATCTAACCGCCTTCTGGAAAAGCTTCACAAGTACGTCGGTACGCAAATGCGCTTTGTGACACAAGTGACGGTACGCATTTCAGATTACGCACATAACCTGCGTACCAGTTATGTGCACCCCTTTACTACAGCAAAAGTATTCTCCGTCGGGACTTCCTGCAACAACACCACGCCGTTATCAAAGATGTTCTATTGAGAAGACGATCACTACGTGACAAAAGTTTTCAAAACCGTGGCTACTGAAATCAATCTTACTAACTGCTGTCTGTGCAATTTACTCTGTGCGAGTTGGCAGACTTTATTTAGCTTTAAGCCATTTCTTGGTATGGGTGTAGCCTACCCCAGCCATACCCTGGCGCTGCCACTGGTGGCACGTATGGGGCGGGCCATTCTGCACATGCGTTAAATATTTTAACGCAATTAATTCCAAAAATTAATTACCGCCGTTAACGCGATAATTTTGACAGCACTAACTCTGTCCACTTTTTTGTTTCATCAGCGCCTCTTGAAAACCAGAAGCAGTCCGGACAGTTTTCAGGCTTCCAGACGAAACCTGAGGTCGAACATGTGGATTTGCAGAACGGGAAGAAACGAAGAAAGGTTCTAGCCTTCCCTTCCCATCGGGGGCCTAAGATCAGGTACAATGCGCTGTGTTTTGAGGATATGCATGAACAATTGAGACATTTAAAACAACAGAGCTATAACAAGGTGTAAAACAGATCTAGCTCTATTTATTAACAACCAAGCTGTGTACAATTGGTGTATACAATTGTATTTGGATCCCATTAGCTTCCACAAAGCAATTCTTAGTATTCTTAGTATCCAGGCAAAAAGAATACCAATACAAAAATAACAACATGTTTGGCAGCATTATGTTTGTGGTTTTTGCTCACTTGCCTTGTCTTATGGCGCATTTCCACTACAGCGCGGAGCTCTCTTTAAGTGGGCCGAGCCGTGCGGGGCCCGTTTTTGGTTGCGTTTCCACTTGGAGTAGTACCGGCTAGCGGGTACTATTTCACAGTTTTTCTTTCCGGGCCAACAACCAGGCTGAGTATGCTAAACTAGAGAGAATCGCTGGCAAGGGGCCTACAACTACAACAAGATGAACATATTTGACCGTGATTTAATTGTAATACACGTTTTAAAATGATGCCGAAGTAACAACATACTGATACCGGTTAGTAAAAACCATGAATTAATGCTTTGACAAGTCTGCAGACAGACGGCAGGCGAAAAACCTTTTAAAATGCGTGTTGTCTAAATGGAGATCGGCTATGCTCCGACCGTCCACACTCACAACAACGGCCTATACAGACATAAATAAACCAGCAACTGTATTCTCCATGACACACAGTCTGTGGTTTGTACTTGTTTAACTTTTGTCTAGATATGAGATATGAGGAGCTGTGAGCTTGAGTGCTAACAGCTAACGGCTGATGTTGTTTTTCTGGGGTTCTCATTGAAGATGACGTCACGGCTCCGGCTACACTGCGTTACTATAGATACTACCCCAGTTCCTAAACTGTAATGGAAATGTGTGAGCCAGTCCTAACGAGGCTTAACGAGGCCTAGCCATACCGAGCGAGGCCGTGTAGTGGAAATGCACCAAAAGTGAGACAGTCCTAACAAGGCTTAACGAGGCCGAGCCAGACAGAGCGAGGCCGTGTAGTGGAAATGCGCCATTAGTGTACTGTTAAAAGTATCAGAGCCAAGCACTAAATAACTAAAACTACATTTACTTAGATTACTACAAATGTAAAGCAGTCAGCGTTCCTGCTGATCCTTTAACATTTCTAAATGGCATTGAATTAATAATCCAACAATAAGGCCTTTTCAAATATGTCATTAACCATTTTAAAAATCTTAAAATAATTGGTAACATCCATTTTTAAAAAAAAAAAAAAAAAAAAAAATGTTTTCCCTATGCCTCTGTCGCACAGTTCAAAATAGTGAAACCAACAAAACTCATATGTTTGCGGCAGGGAGATTAGCTATCAACAACAAGGGAAAATACAAATTCAATAAAAAGTTCCCATTCAACCAATATTTTTACAGCATCGGGGAATCAAGTACCACGCTAAATGTATTTTGTGTACAACGTGTTAAAAACAAGCGGCAAACTCTGGGCCACTTCCGGGATGCGAATCAGGAAGTGCCTCAAACTGCAGTTCATCTAGTGGCCAGTAGGAGCAGTCTGCAGAAGGTAGCAATTTCCATAGACCACAATGTTAAAATGCCCAACTTTACAGCAGAAATAAACATGTTTACATCGTGGTTTCAAAACATTTTATTCTCAGTATAGTTAGATTCCCCCTTCCTGTCTATGGATCCTGGAGTGAATTTTTTCTCAACTCATCTGTTTAATTAATATTCAGTCTTAAAATTATGCATAAATTAGGGCGTGGTCACTTTGAGTGACAGGTACGAGCCTCACTGTCGGCTAACAGCAATTTGTCAGCTCTGTAGGCTCATAGGCTAGGCTTTGCTAGTTGTATTGACCCAACTTGACCCAACGGACGTGTCCGTGGATTTCGTGTCTTTTGTTAAGTATAAGACAATTAAAATGTCTTGTTGTGCGGTTGATTGTACTAATCGACATTCCAAGAAGTCTCTTTTGCACTTTTTTCGGTGAGTATAATTCTAATATTTTATATATATATATATATATATTTTATATATATATAAATATGTCCAACCCGTTAGCATTGATTAGCAGGTGTATTTGTCTAGCTTAGCTCGTTAAACAGCGAATTAGCCGCGGTTGGTAGAGCTATGGCTCCGGAAGTCGGTAGAGCTATGGCTCCGGTGGCCGTTATAGCTCCGGTCGGTAGGTCTACCGACTGCCAGAGCCATAGCTCTACCAACCGTGGCTAATTAGCTGTTTAACGAGCTAAGCTAAAACATACACCTGCTAATCATGCTAACGGGTTGGACAGAGCTCCGGCCGGGAGAGCTATAGGTCTTCGGAGCTATAACTGCGGCGGGCTGTTTGCAGGGAGGGAACGTGGTAGTGGCAGGCAGCCAAAGGAATTATGTACGCCACAATTGTTCTTATATGTTTGTGTACTAATTAGATATTATTTACGGGTGCAATCCATAGATTGTATAACCTGTTAATATGTTAAGTAGGGGATAGTTTGCAGCAAGTCATTATTGAAGAAAGCCCGACGCTAGCTTCTCGTAGCTTCGGCTTTTTTCTTCATTAATGACCGCCTTGCTGTACATTATCCCTTATTTATTGTATTTGCTCTTCTGTGACAACGTTACATTTCCCGAGGTGGGAGGAATTAAGGATTTACAATTATGAACCGCAAGCTGGGTTGTTAGCTTAATACTGGGAGCATATTAGCTTAGCTTCTTAGCGTGAGCTAGGTCTGGAATTTCACATCCGTTGTCAGCAGGTCCTGCCCTGTCCCGCCTCGGCTCCGCCTCTTTGCCCTTATTTGGAGCGGGCGGGAGTTAAAATCGACGTCACTGTCGAGCCGTTAGTGGCCGACTCCGCCTACTAAGGGCTTCTCGGCAACTCTGCAGAATCCTATGGGTGACGTCACGGACCTTACGTCCATTTATATACACAGTCTATGGTTAAAACCTTACAACAATTTTAGCTGTTTTTTCTTCAATTTAGTTTTTTGTAAAGTTGTTTTTAAAATGTCTGTAGAAACTGTAGTAGTGTTTCCCAACTTGGGCAAATGATGTAACCTTTGTTAGGCTGTCATGTTACAAACAACCCTTAAAAAGAGTAGAGGAATGTCAAGAGTGAATATGACTCAGCAGTGACCCTCATGCTAAGGTTGCAGTTTGTGAACGATGCTGTCTTTGCAGGATGCGTGACAAAGGAAAGCCGCAGGCCCCCCCACCCAAGAAAGCTCGGCCCGGAACAGGAAGGAAAGATCGTCAAAAACAACAGATCGAAAAGCCCACACAGCCCAGAAACCAGGTTTGTACAAATTGCATTGCATATTCCTATTTGTAATCTCGGGTCATGATCACAAACATCTCGACACAAAGAGCTGCTGAGGTGCCCCTTTATCACAAAATGCTGAAACAGTAGCTGGTCCACTTCTAATTTTAAAGCTCTTAAAAACTCTTACACCCAGGACCAAACAAAATGGAATTCATTTGGTTAAACATTTACCTATTCTTTAGTATGTTCACCCCCCCCTCTGTGGGTAACAAAACATTGTGTAATAAACCTTAAGTTGTGTGATGGTGCAAACACAATTGTGACCAAGACGGTATATTGATCAGTGAATTAAACTCTTTATTTTATTGGTTGGCATTGCTGTCAAAAATGAGCAGGTAACAAAGAAATCCCTGCAGAATATGAGACATTCTCCAATGGTTTGGTTAGTGGATTTGTTTGTTGTTAAAATACCTGAATAATATAGATCTTTGGAAAGCTTTTAAAACAAAAAAATCTTAAGACTGTGGATGGTAAAAATGTTTTATTTTACACTGTGGATATTGTTAAAAAGTGTATAACTTCCAGGTGAATTGCATTAAAGGTCCCATGTCATGCTTTTCCGGTTATTACCCGTCCCCACGTGTGTTATGAAGGTTTTTCTGCATGTAAACGGTCTGCAGAGTCACAAACCCTCAAAGTACACCCTGTAGCGAGTAAAACTTTAACACAGAAAAGACCTGTCTATGCTGCCCCAGAACGCCTCGTTGGAGATTTCTCTTTTTCCATTTTCTTCTTCCTGGGTACGGTGACGTGACCATACCCAGGACCAATCCGTGGAGCTCCTCACACACACACACACACACTCACTCAGCCTTATCTTTTCTCAGCCGCGATATTCCGCCGAGTTTCGCCGGCACACTCGGCTTTATCTTTTCTCAGCCGCAGCTGCGTGGATCTCCACTCACAGTTCGCCACACACTCACGTATGTGTGCTCAGGCTGAGTTCAGGCTGAGTTTCGCTGTCTCGGAGACCCCACGCAGCAACCAGGAAACGACACCAGTAATACAGCTCACACTGTCGGCTCCTCGAGTCTCAAAGGGCGGCGCAGCGAGCCCCGCAACGTCCCGCCAACACGGCACCCAGACCCCACGCAGCATTCTCATCTGTTTGTGATTACTGGTGTCATTTTCTGGTTGGGAACGCCATTAGGTGCGTTCACTCCGCAGTAGTTTTCCCACTTTAGTTCCGATATAGTTTCGAAATGTCACGTTCACACCAAAAAGAGCCGGAACTAAAATGAGTTCATCAGAACCTTTTTTACCCCCTTTCCAGTCCCTGCTAGAGAGCAGGTATTTTCGTGGGAGAAAAAGGTTCCTATGTCTGATTGGCTGGGCGGAATGCAAACCACGCCCCGTAAAACTCAAAAAAAGTTTTGTGAAGCCGCCATTTTATTATCCTTGCATTAGCATTATTAGCATTAGCCCAGCGCACAAACGCAGACATAGACTAACTTATGGCAATACAGAAGAAAACACGTGAGTGGTGGAGATGAGGAGCTGCTGGGAGTCCCAGCAGCTTCTACTGAAGCCAGTCCCCAACTCCGGGGACTTCGGGTGGCAGTTGTTTGCGGCCTGCCAGTAAACCCAAAGCAGAAGAAGAAGTCAGCGGCTTTATTTGCCTAATCCTCCCTCAGGGATTTATTCCGGTGTGAACGCGATCTGTACTTAGTTCATGAGAACTAAAGAGTTCTCATGAACTAAGTTCTGATTAACCTTTGTGGGAAAAGTACTGCGGTGTGAATGTGCCTATTGTAACACATAATCACTGATGTAACGGTGGTGACCTCATCAGAACAGAGTGGGCGAGCTGACCAATCAGAGCACAGTGGGCTCATAGGGAGGGGGGGGGGCAGGAGCTCCAACAAGCCGTTTAGGACAGAGTGAATACACATACTATACAGAGACGCTGTATGAGAAACCAATGTGAGTTTGGAAAATGTAACAATGTAAATCTATTCTAGTATACCTCAACAATGGAATTATGATCAGTGGAAATGGCCATGACATGGGACCTTTAAAGCATAAACACATTTTGCAGATGATTCACTGAAGTATTGTTATTTTAGGACACTACATTTTGTCAACTTTCTTTAATAGCCTTGCAATTCAGCAAGCGAGAAAAGGTTTAGTGTTTCTTCTTGGGTGCTCCAGACCTTTAACTCTAACTGCCTAGAAACTCCAGGCAGAAGGAAATATATCTGTAGATACACACAGCCACAACATGCGGTTGGCAAATGATTATCAATGTAAATTTGCCAGGAGTACTATTTGACTTTTTTAAAACAGTACATGGTCAAACCATACACTCAAGCACGTGCAAGTCGCTCTGCATCTACCAATCGGCTTGCTACTGCCAAGTGGAACCAGGTACACTAAAGCAAAGACACGCCTCTTTGCCGTCCTGGCTCCTGAATGGTGAAACCAGCTTCCCACTGATATCAGGACAGTGAAGTCTACATATCTTCCGTCGCAAACTGAATACCCACCTTGATGGCGAATAATAAAAAAATAAAAAAACTCACTTCAGAGTTTAATTTACAATGGTTGTTTGAAGTAAATATGTCAGCACTCTTCCTGTTTTCCTTAGTTTGAATCTTTATGGTTTATTGCTCTTATTGTAAGTTCCTCTGGAGGAAAGTGCCAGCTAAATGCAATGTAATGTAAAATGTGTTTCTGACTTTCTTCATTTTGTTGTTTTCCAGAAGGCTAATACGGGAAAGAAGCAATTTAAGAGAAGGGACGGGGACCGGTTTGACAGCCTGGTGGAGCAGTACAAGAAGAAGCTGATGGGTAACGGTGACAAGAACACCGACGTCAGAAAGAACAAGTGGTTTGATAGTTAAAGCTGTGTGTTTGTGTCTGAATGAGTGTGGAGAGAGAATGTGTTTGAATCTTAAGTGTTTAAGATTAACACAAGAGAGGTCCTCTACATTCAACATCCTGATGTTTTAAAATAAGTACAGTGGTTCTTATTTAGTTTTGTGTCAGATTTCACAGTATGTGATGCCAATCTGTGAAATGTTTGTCACCTAACTTCAGTCATTCTATTCCTGCGTTTCTGTAACCCATACTGTTCTTTTAAAACAAGCTGATAAACTAAGTGTGGTTGTTTTTCATATACTTGGCTTTTTATGGGGAAAAAAATGAAATTAAAAGCCCTTGAATTGGTGTTTTATTATAATCTTTACTTTTTTATATGAAAACCGTATTCGTCCCATTCACATATTTGAAGTCAGTTGAATATAAGCCATATTGTTAAAATAACAGTCCCTGTTAATCATTAGCTGATAGCTCTTCATCGTCCCACTCGTGAAACTTGAATACAAGAGTAGGAAGAAACCACACACCACGGTGTGGGTGTATTTACCTGGCCTATGTTACTTTTTTCATTCATTCTGATCTCGCCAAAACTCATTGCACAACACCAACAAACTTACATATCCTCACATCTACTTTCTGTAAATATTTATTCAGTTTTATTTAAAAAAAGTCTAGATATATATAAATATATAAAATATCCTCGACAGTTGTAAATAACAATTCTGGAATAACAGATTACATTGCATTGAAATGAAAGTTGCCCTTTGCCCTTCCTGTCCTTGTAGTTCTCATACAAACACATCTGTTATTCTTGTTAAGTGTCAACCTGGATTTGTGACATTTCCTCTGCTGCAGCCAGCCTGATCAGCTTCATGACTGAATGAATGCAAAGGTCCACCTTTTGATCACAGAGCTCTTTGTTGATACAACAGTGGTGTCATATCACAGAACAAGGATTTATCTCTTTGCAGAGTACAGATCAGTTTGCATGGAAACGTTGTGTGGAAAATAAAATATCCTAATATGAATACGTTATAAAATACATATTTTAAGTATATAAATAAATAAATTTGTATATAAATAACATAAGTGCAAGAATACATTTCCTTTCAAACACATTGCAAAAGTTCAACATTGCCATATGCGGACACATCTTTCACACAAAATGTCCAGAGGTCTGTCTTTCAGCAAGATTCAAGATCATCCAGGTTTTGTAGTAGCAGATTGAGGAACTCCCTTACTCTCATGAGAGCCTCGGTGCTCACAGTGTCCAAGAACTCCGGTCGACTCCGCTGTTTCAGCCGTAGCAGCGACGCTGGCTCTGAACCTCTGGGCTGCTGCTCACTGCATTGCGCCTTCATCCACTCCTTGACATAACTCGTCAATGAAGAGATATGAGACTTGGTCTGCGTCACCGCAAAGTAGGAATCACTACTTATCTTGCGATTAAAACCCTCCAAGACGATCACTATGGAGGAAGGTCCATTCAGATCAGCAGCAGGTGGACTGAGCATCCTACCTGATTCGTCCTGCATCTAAAGGCAAAACACGATTCAGTCAAAATAACTCATCCAACTGTTGATGATTTCCATCGCAAACAGAACAATAAATGTTACCTGTAAGTGTTGGTTCAGACTGTTCACCAACGTTTCAGAAATCCGCTTAACTGTTGATTTCATGTTTACTACGTCCATTGGCAGAGGAGCAGCTGTACCCACACTGAAGATGAACAGCAGAGGAAACAGGAGCGCCAAAGTGTTGTCCATATTTGTAGAATGTGTCTGGATGTACCAAATATGGAATAGCACTGGTATTCCTAGGTGAAGAAGAATACACAGGTTATTCTACCTAATAATGTGTATCCATCACTTGCTGTCACTGTTGTCATCTCACAGCAGGCGTTAGTTCATGTATGCATGTCACCTTTTTATCATCAAACACATGCTTCCTCCCAGTACATGTAAGATAATGGCATATACATATGTGTTATTAGAAATGGGTACAAAGATCACTGACTTTGGCCAACATAATTCTCAATTTCTACTTTCTAAACATCTGCTACATGTGTTGTGTGAGCTTTAAAACCTCACACATTACATCCAAATATAATTCGTTTTTTCTATAAACACAACAAACTATTTTACAAATAAATCCAGCGATAAATATACTGAAAAAAGCTGTAAAAAGTTACAGGTGAAAGTGTGACTGTGATTACAGACAGTGAAACAAAGATGGCTGAGTAGAATGAGGAGTAATGGAGAGATGGAGATGGAAAGGAGAGTTGACCTTACCTCTGCTGGGTGTCTATGTGTTTGCCAATGTAAGGCTCCATCAGGATATCTTATAGTGGATGGATGTTGACTCATCTCTTACTCACCTCTCTCCAAACCCCTGGTTCCCCCTCAACCTCCTCTCACTTACACCTCTCCCCATGTCAAACCCCTGCCTAGTACTGCAGGAGATGGGACATCAGTTGAAGTAGGTTTTTTGGCTGACTACGCTAGGACACATTTGAGTCACTGGGTAAACATTTACATAAACCATTTATCAAGATTAGCAGGTGCAAAAGACACCATGCCTATGTTCCTGAAAAAAACCTTATACTGTACTGATATGCCATAGTTTACAATTACTACTTCACTAATTAGAATTAAATGTATAATGTACTTTTTATAACATTTTAAAATCGATATAGTATAGTTATGTTGTGTAATTCTTTGACTGCAGAGAAACCTTGCAGCTTGACTGATCACAATGCAACATGTTTTACTGAATTATCTTCACTGGTATTAACATTGCCTAATGCTGCAGGTTATGTCAATATTTATAAAGTGTCTAAACAGACAAACAGTGGCAGAAAATAAATAAATAGTACAGTTAAAACAACACTGAGGAAGTACTTAGAGCTTTTAGTAAAAGTAGAAGTAGCAGAGTGTATGAATATTCTGCTACAAGTACAAATCCTGCGATATAAAAGTATAAAAGTATTAGCATCAAAATGTACTTAAAGTATAATATATATTATATGTTTTAATTATAATTATTGATGCATTAATGTGTTTATCAAAGCTGGTAAAGGTGCAGCTAGTTTTAATGAGTTTGTGTACTGCAGGTTAGATTGTGAATTTACTCCAGGTGTAGCTAAAGTTTTATTTAAGTATTGATATTTCACATCAAATAACAATTTGAAAAGTAACAAAGTATTAAATAAATGTAGTAGAGTAAAAGTACACGATTTACCTCTGAATTGTAGTGGAGTAGAAGTAGCATACAAATATTCCAAAAATTATTATTCTTGGAATATTTAAATGCCACTAAAGATGCATATTATAAATGGATATATGCTGTCCTAATTTATGGATTTTTATATCTTTTATCTAAATGCAAACATTTTTATAGAATTTTTCTTTTTTTCTCTTAATTAATATGTATTCAAATGTATTAAGCAAAGTTACACATTGTGTATGTGATAGATTACCAAAAGGGATTGTTAAGTACTTGGTAATATTATATTAGGCTATATTATACATTTTGATATGCACAAAGTATAGTAATCACACACAGTATTAAGACTCACTACCAATGATTCTTAATTAAATATCAGTGATAAAACATGTTTTCAGCCTTGGCGCTTTCCTCTAAAGACACTAACACATACCAAGACACATAGACATGTGATTCGATTGTACTCAATGAATTCTGCAGAATGTAATGTTCCAATGGACAACAATAACACACGCATGTGGTATTAATATAGATGCCAGATGTTTCTAATCAAAACCTTCTGTATTTATAGATGTCACAGTTACATTGCACGAACCATATGACTGATCTCTTCTAAATTAGCTCAAATGCACTTTTTGGGAAAAGTATTTTTAGATCTTTGTATTTGGAGTGGATATTTTTGGAAGCAGATTTCTGTTGTTGCTCCTCTGGGAGGAGGAGACTGTCAGTTCTGAGCAGGTTTCTGTTTCTCTGAAGCCTGACAAAGTCAGAGAGGGCAAGAACCTGCGTGTGAGGGAATCATTTTACTTCTCTCTCAAGGTAACTTACAGTAAATCCTGTGAACTGTTAAATGTGTCATACGGGCAATCCACAAACACACGTTGAGGTCCATTCAAACTATTAATAACTGACTCATCGCCACATTTAAAGCAAAATAAAGGCTAAGACACATGGATTATAGTATCGCACTTGTGTATTATTGATGATGACATGCAGGATTGAGGTAAATCATATAATTGGATGGATAGTTCAC